>NC_142194.1:20268333-20612500 GCF_026936395.1 Plectropomus leopardus | reverse complement strand
AAAAAAAAAAAAATACAGCACTCTATACCTGTTCTTCCATGTGTGGTGACTGTGCCGTGGTGGCGGGAGACAAGGACGCATCCGGATGGAACGAGATGCAGCACCTCAACCCCATCGCACCCTCTCTGGGGATGCAGAGCAGGTTTCCCTGGTCTGTATCTGAAGATGCAGAAGAGAGAAAAGGAAATTGCAGGTTATGACATATTCCTTTTTGTTAACATGTCACAGTGTCTTCCAAAAAATAATCTTTTTTCTTTGTATCATCTTTAAATCTCTTGAGACTGAGATCATGTCACTGGCTTTAGATAAAAGGGTCCAGGGTGCACACATTTCCATGACTTTTCAAGGACCCGTGATAAAAAAAATCTATTTTGGAAAAGCTTGCACCTCACTGTTGCTGCAGAACTTACTGATCTCTCTCACACAGGAGAGTCTGGCTTCCCATAACAAACGCCGCCACACTACGTCACATACACACGTAGACTTAATCGGTATTAGTCATAGAAAATGAGAACCGCACAGGTTTTCTTTGTATTACAAGCAGTAAATAAGTTGTTTGAATTCATCTGTCTTTCTTGACAATTGCGCTTCCTTCAATCATGCATCGTGTTGTGGATGCTGTAATTATATATCGTGCAGCCCTAAGTCAACGCATTTAAGAGGTATGTTATGTCGACAGCTGAACAGAAAATGTATTTGCCATTACGCTGCATTACATTGAAAGTTATGTCCAGAAGATTACTGTAACAATTATATTACACACAAAAAAAAATCCATGACTTTTCATAAACTGGCAATAATGTTTACTAATTCCATAACATTTCCAGACAAAATGAGATTGTAAAATTTCATGACTTTTCCAGGTTTTCCATGACAGTGGGCACTCTGAGTGTCAAATGGCTTGTTGAGACCAACATCAAATCAAAAATCCTCGGTACATTGCTCATACGTGGATCTTCTTATTGTACAGATTTGACTGCTCTCCATTTTTCCAACGATTTCCTGTCTACGTCAGCGCATAACACGCCTTCCATTATCTCCTGAAACTCAAGAGCTCCGCCATAAACGACAATTCCACCGATCAATACAGTAATTTCATACAGGAATATACAACCAGTTACAAATGGTTACAGAGGGAGGGGGGGTGGGGGGTGTCACATTTTATCCCCGAGACACAGGGGGGATAAAAGCAGACATCAGAGCATCTGTCTGGCGGCGGCGGCACAGAGCATCAGCAGGAAAAAATGGACAACTGGACACTTTTATCAGCCAGCTTTAATGTTGGTGAAGATGGAGGTTCAAGGACGACTGCAGGAGAGGGGCAGGGCTGTTAAAAGTGTGCATGTATGCAAGAAAAAAGAGCAATATTAAAAGGAGAGTGAGCCAGGAAGAGACAGGTGCATGAACAGTCTTTAAACATTTACCTGCGCCTGCACCGCTGAGGGGAGAAATGGCTGTTTGATTCCATTACACTTCTATTACAGCTGTAGTTAATGGCTGTGTCACAGTCTATTAACTGCATTCATCTCTGCCTCTGATATATAACAGGACATCAGCACTGAACAAAGACAGATGACTGTGGCTCCCCGCTTCGCCCGCCACCACTCACACCTTATTTCCATCCAGCACAGAGGAAACACACGCAAATTGTAATATATACTGTACACACTGTAACACAGAGTAACACACACATCCATCTCTCTGTGTTCCTCTCCTCACTAACATGCAGAGACAGGCAGCAGTCGGGTGTGATAAACGGGGACACAGAGATGGTTTTAATCTAAATACATTTGTGGGATCAGAACACATGACTGCAAACATATATCCAGCTCTGACAGAGAGAGAAAAATACGAAGCTGTAAAGAACTGACTGAGTGTGTTAGCATTCATACGAGTATCAATCCCAGACTGCTGTTTATATCTGACTGTTCTGAGTGACTGAATTTTCACATCTTTTTTACATTATGTTGAAATGATGGACAAAGGAGGCGTGAAGTAGATGTGACAGGCTTCTATTTTGCGCAAGGGCTGAAACGTTTGTTTTTCCTCCTTTCTGCTGTCATGTGCTCTACTGGTATACAGGAAAATGCCAAACTGCCAAATTTAATATCTGTATCTAGTGAATAAAACTCAACAGTCTTTTTTTATGCACTGTTTACATATACCTACGAAAAGTAATGCACCAGAATTTGCACATATCCCACTAGAGCTTGGTGAAACAAATAAAAAATGATATTGCAATATATCATGATACACAATATTTATCTTGATATTTTGAAATCTCCTCTAAACTACTGTAGACTGTCATACAGGGCTTCTGCGGTCATGAAATTCCTGGAAAAGTTATGAAATCACAAAAGCTGATTTCCATGCCTGGAAAGGGTTTGGAATTAGAAGAATGTTTTGAAAATCTTTGAATATACGATGTTGTGGCTATTGTTGTTGTTGTTGTTAAACTAGAAAAAAAATGCATACACACTTGTCAAAATTATCTTAAAAAAAAAAGAAAGAAAAAGACCTGAAAAGTGCTGGAAAATAAACTAATTAATTAATTAGCATATATCATTTCCGTTTTCCCCATGTTTTCGGGTCAAAATGCTCACGAAAGGCATTTGAACACAGCAAAATAAAACTGATGTCAATCGAGGTTTCAAAGGGTTAAGATACAGCATCACTATGTTATTTCTGCTCTGATGACCAGTGAAAAGAAAATGTTACAACAATTCTCACATGATTTTTATCAAAGTCAAACACTGTGAGAAATCATCTCTACGCAGACTGAGAATTATGATCTACTTAATTTGGTGGGTACATTTTATGACAATTAATTTGACCCTCTAAGCTTGAGCTCACTTAAAAAAATCCTGGTAGTATTTTCCCTGGAAGGAGGCAATCTATAAATGTCACATGTCTCTGTGCAGATCTGACAGAATAAGTGATCTGCAGGTTTAATAATCAGCCCTCTGTGCAATGAACAGAGACATGCTATTTGCTTATTGCTATGGTAACACTGACAAAACTCAGGTTGAGTCACCAGATACTCTGGAAATCACTCCCGACTTTCTCTGCACTGTGCACGATATTTACTGTAAGACATTTTAGAGAACTCAAAAAAATCCCACAATGTTAAAAAAAAAAACATTAGAGGTCAGAGCTTTTCCACAACTTTCTGCTGGCAGTGTGTCATTTTTAATGGACGTTGACACTGTACGTTTCTGCAAAACTATATATTTAACATTTATACATGACGAATTGTCGGCTGACTCATCTGTGTACCGGCTCCAGGAGGCCAGATGTGAGCCAGATGTGAGCCAGCTTTGGCCCGTTTACTTTTCGAAGGGCGATACTTGGCATTTTGCCAATTATATGTACTGGTGTTTTAACTTAATGATCAAAGATAAAATAAATTAATGAGAAAGTGTGTGTATTCCACTCCAACAACACCAGGGAGGGAAGTCTGCAGTATATGCAAAGAAAGTGTCAACACTGGAGGAACATTTACTTTGTAAAACCTCAGGGAGCTATTTTTATTTATTCAGTTTTAATTTACATTTTCACTGAACTTTTTTTTTTTTCAAAGTTGCAGGAAATTTGCTGCATATGATGTTGAAAAAAAAGTTTGGATTAAACATTTGCTAATGGCACTTAAACAGTAAACAAGTTTTGTTTTGGAGTCTGTTATATTCCAAATTCTGAATTTCTACAGATAGATTTTTCATTTTTATTGTAAATGCACATGGGTTCCAGATATCAGCTATCGGTCTCATTAAGCACTCGGTATTGGTATCGACACTGAAAAACCAATATCGGTCGACCCCTATTACAGACATGGGTCTAACCCTGCTGGCACACGGCAGCTAAACAAAAAAGCGGCCAGCACCAAAATATGTCCTGGCCCTTTGATGGTTGCCAACTCTGGGCCTGATTGGGCGGTGTAGACGTGTGCATACTGATGATAAAACATCCAATCAGCAGTAAATCTGATGGATGAAATGTGTGTGCACGTATCTGTGTTCGTATGAGACAAAGGCAGACATGGTTAAAGAGCTACGTGCACATTTAGTTAATTTCATGAGGGGATTATACACGGTCTCAGCCGCTCTGAGAGGAGGCTCTTGTTCCCTGCTGGCTCTCGCTCTCCAGCATTAACCTATTTAGGGCGGCTTTTAGGGCCTCTCCATCGCCCCGATACTCTTTCACAATTTATGAGGCCTAATCAATACGGAGTGGAGCACCTACATGAAAAATGGGAAACCACAGAGAGCACATCAAAGAGCGGCTCCCCCCTCCTCCTGCAAGAGATACCACTCTCCAAATTAATATAACCTAATACACAACGTGGAGAGCCCAGACCCAGTGCCCAGAGGCTAATACCCTGTTACAGCCGCTTTATTTTACCCTTCCTCTCTCCTGCCTTGGTCTACACCCCCCTCATAAAGCTTTATCAAAAGCTAATTATGCTCAAAAACAATGAAATAACTCATCAGCCTGCACAGAGCTTATTGTACGAGCCTCTTGGCAAAGAGTAGCCCACAAAAATTATATTGTCACTTACCTATTAATGAAGACAAGTTTGCAGGCACTCTTTGGTCCATTTTAATTTATATTAATTCTCTGTCAGCCCTCGTTATGGGCATTATTAAACTGCATCCGGAAGCAAAACAAGCCTTTTGACCTGAGCAGGAGTTGGAATAAATCTCTCTCTATCATTTAGTGGCTGTGAGCACAAAATACCTTAACAAACAACCAGGCAGAGGAGGGGTGTGAGGAGAATTTAGAGGAGCTGGATTCAGAGTTTGCAGAGTTTTGAATATATTTAAAAGTCTCTGTGCTCGCTACGTAGATCCAAGGAGGAGAATAAAGTCGAACTTGTGTTGCAGACTGCAGAGCCATTTTGCAGATAATAGGCCTTTTCTTTTTTTTTTTTTTTTACAGGAGACATTTTGGTATGTTACATTAGGAAAAACAGGTGGAAGTAATAAAATTAATTTTGCTCTGTCACACGTTCACGTCGTGCTGGGACACTTCAATAGACATTGTTAATGAAACAAGCAAAACCTGTGCTATTCTTAGTGTGACAAGTCAAACTGTTGGCCTTCTATCAGACTAAAATGACTTTCTGTTTGACTTCATTCGCTTAGGCTTGCTTAACAAATCGGTCCAGGTTGCGCTGACTAATTTTAAAGCCATTAAATTTGCATCTAAATCCCTTCCTAAATTCTTAGTTCTACCTCTAACTATAGAAGCCAGTTTCAAATTAACAATTACCAAATCTGGTTGCATCATTACAGCTTAAGCTTGCTTAAAGATTTTAGTGAAAATCTTCACTGTAGCTGCACAAGCTGTAACATACCTGCTGAAAAGAACAGTTTAGCAGGGGCTTAGTTTTCAATATTTTTTGATTGGGTTTTTTTTACTTATTCATCCTACATGATAAGACACTGATGACAAAATGTGGTTAAATCATAATACAGAGAAATCAGAAAAAAATAAAATGGAAAAAAAAGTATTTGGGAGAAAAATCAAATAGTAGATATTAAAAAGGGCTGTCAAACAACTGTTTTTTCAATCCTGATTAATCACAGAATTTCTACCGCTAATTGCGATTATTCACATTTTTTTAATCACATATTTTTAATTCCATTATTTTGCATTACAAAACAGATATGAAGTCAATATTGACAAGGTGAAGCAATTCTTACCAGATTGTATGGATAAGGAATTAAATGACAGCAATCCCTGCATGGGACTGGCACAGAGTGGACATGGGTATCCATAGAACCCGTTCATTCAGATATCTTGAGGTCAGAGGTTGAGGGACCCCTGCGAAATGGCCATGCCATTTTTCTATCACCAAAACTTTGCCTAACTTTGGAGCATTATTCTGCCCCCTTACTGAGAAGCTAGCATGACATGGCTGCTACCACTTGATTTCTCAGGTTTTGTATTTTTGTATGAAAAAAAAAAAAATGACTGACTGACTGACTACTTGTATCATCACTTTAGCTTTGGAGCTCAGCCCAGTACAGGATGTCAGCCATCAATTAACAAATCTATTTTTTTTATCAACATGTTAATTAAAAACCTTGATCACATCGTAATTAACACATTGATGCTGACAGCCCTTGTATTAAACATTTTCTTTGTATATCCAGGAAAAGTTTTAACTTAGAAGCAGGTGGAGTAACCAGCTCCAGGCTGCTACTGACCGTGACTTTATTAAAACATATCTGGTGGTTTGATCTGGATAAGATGGTGTTGGAATACATTCATCCATATTTAATGTGTATCAGTGCATGTCTCTAAGTGTCAGGTCGGGCTGTGCAGAAAGCAACAGATACAAATTCATTACAGCAGAGACACAGATATCAGTTTCTCCGCCCACAGTTGCCTGAGTCACCCACAATGCAGCGCGAGCACAGGTCATGTTGAATTTTTAATAAATGATATATAATAACCTGCTGTTCTGCCCTCACTGTGCCGCCCCCTACACTACAACAGGGATCTATAATAAGAATGCCTGATCACTAATGTTGTTCCACAGAAGGTCACAGATAACGTCCACACAGGAAATACTGATTCTAACTGAATTAATGGGCAGCTATCAGCTAATGAGGCTGAAACTGCACCATTCCACTCAATTTAACTGAACAGCGACAACAGCTCGCCCTCAGTCTGTATTGAGATCACGTAAAGTACTCCTCACAGATCTTCATATACAGAGCGTCGACAAAGGTTTCCACAGTGACATTTGCCAGATGGTAACTGTGCTCCTCACCAAGACACACCTCGCCATGCTCGCTCCTTCAGTGGTCACAGTCATCTTTCTGGAAGTCGTGTTGGTCGTCTTGTCCCCCTCCACCCTCCACCCGCTCAGGAAGAGGGACCTATTGTTAAATGATCCGTTCACTGTCTGCGGCTCCTTCTGGTCAGTGGAGAGAGGCTAATCTGCCGTGCTGTCTGTGTTTGTACGGCTATAACTACACTCGCTGACTGTTAACTGTGTTCTCTGCACAGCAGCCGACCTGCCACTTTACTTCCTGTCTGTGTCTGCTGAACTGGTTGACCACCTGTACCAACACCAGTCTGTTCTCACTCCCAAGTTGTCAATAACGTCTCAGTGTCAGTGATGTCAGTGATACAAAGAGGCACCGTTTGCAGCAGTATGATACGCTCCAGTGCGTCAGATTTAGAGGCAGTGAGCAACAACCCAACTCATCAAATATTGCCGCATTGTCAGCGGACGTCAGAAGTGGACGCAACAAAGCACCTTTTGTGGTGGATACGCACAAGGGGCATCAGTTTTAGATGCAGCTGCGACAACCGAACTACTCAAATACCAAGTTGTCAGTCAACTCAGCATCAGACACAAACAAGAGCTCCTTTTGCAGCTGTATGATATGAACCAGGCACGTCAGTTGTAGAGGAAGCAGCAACAACTGAACTTATCAAATACTGCCATATTGTCCGTGGCAGCTGGTGTCACACGCAGACGCACCAAGGCTCCTGTTGTGGCTGTATTATACACACGGGGGTACATTTTAGAGGCAGCTGGCAACAACCAAACTTTTCAAATACAACCAAGTCGTCAGTGGACGTCAGCATCAGACACAAATGAATTGGGGCTCCTTTTGTGGCGGTGCGATACCAACCATGCATGTCAGTTTTAGAGGCCGAATTGGTCAAATACCACTGCGCTGTTAGTGGATGTCAGCGTCAGACATGGGCGCAACAAAGCACGTTTTGCGGCTGTATGATTGTTCACTTCCTGTGTTAATGATGAGCCAAACCGTGATGTTTTTTTCTAAACTTAACCAAAAGATTTTGTTGTACAAGTAAATAAACATACATTTAAGGTGTTTCACCGAAGCTGGCAGTGTATTTAAAAAAAAGACTGTTTGCAGGTAACAAGCAGAAACTGCACATTTCCTGTGAAACTGGAAAAGATAAAAATATATATAACAAATGTGGAGTGACACGCCATCCTGAAACATCCAAACAGATGCAGGAGGATACCTGAACTGTCATATTTAGACATGATGGTCCACAGACCATCGGAATTTGACAAGTTGTAATGAGAACATGTTGCAAACACTTGATGTGTCCAACTGTCTGTCTCACTGCATCATCATCGAAATTTCCTAAATGCCCCCTGCGTGGGCATTTGTTTGCTTAACTCCATGAACCATTTGACCACTTGACGGTTGACACCTATCCTTTTCTTCTCGTCTACTTCCGACTGCGTGAGCCAAAAAGTGAATCACACACAATTGCACCAGGTGACAGGAAAATAGAGATGAAACGGATATCTATTACTGACAGCGGTATTTAGTTTTGGAAGATGATTAACAGGACCTGCCATCATCCATCAAACGGTGAAAATAAAACAAAGTAAAACCAGCATCTGGCAGAGCGTCTCCGTAAACACCTCATGTGCCCTGAGTCATTGTGAATCATTCAAACTTTGTGTCCTTCTAACCAAAGTTATTAACTGCAGATATGAGTGGAAAGTCAAGGTGAAAGCTCAGAGCCACTGTGATAATCAGAGCGAGAGAAACTGGCCACAGCGAGAGCCGAAATGGATCTCTCACCGGGAAAAAAATTGCATGTGGTGCATTATTATTATTTTTTTTTTTATTAGGTGTAAAAGTGCTTTGTAAAGCATTTATTGCAGCGAGAGGGAATCGCAGATGAATTTCTCACTGGGATAATGTACAGCGGAGTTTCTTCCTCTGCATGGCATCTCTATAAATATTCAGAGCCACAGGCCAGGGGTCGTGTTGGGCCAAAGGAAACCAGCGGTTATTCAAACAGGGTTTTGCTGGCGTGTTGCAGAGGGTTGATACAGGTCATGTTGACTGAGTGACCCTACAGCCCACCTCTCTTCTTCTCTGCATATTTAAAAGAATCCTTATTTTTTCCTCTCTCTTCTAAACCTCCTGGATCTCTCTAAAGCTTTATTTTTGCATTTGTCCTTCCTTACTATCATCCTTTCTCACCTTTATCTATTCCTCTTATCTACCCTCAGTCGACTGAGACTGCTTCAGGTCGAGCTTCTTTTTCTTTAAAGTGTACTTTTGGAGCATTTTGGTCCCCAGATTTTGCAGGCAGTGGCACAGAGTGAGAGAGAGATCGCACTGTAATGTGAAGAAGTGGTGAGATTGCAACTCACAGCAAGTCAATACGACAGAGTCTGATATCTAGTGTTGGCCAAAAATGTTGTTGCACATTTGTGATCCATCGTTCATCCATGCAGTTAGCTTGTTTATTATATGACATGAATGCTGCTGTCAAACTGAACATCCCACTGGGCCCCATATTTTAAAACTTTTGAAGGATAACAAAACAAATCATTAAATATTCATATTAAACAACCAAATGCGGTTCGACTGGAAGAATTCTGAGTTGAGCTCTATTATTCAAGTCCTTCTACCTCATTATCTCTCTCTGGGAGATGACACAAACTACAAACACATGGCTGTAATGGAAATATTCTTCAGAGCAAGGCTCGCTGTTTTGCTCTGTTTTCACTCTAAAGTTAACCAGCTGCTTGCAGTAGCTTTATTTTACAAATTATGTCATAGTTCAGCATTTTTAGAAATTAATCTTTGTCAGTCTGACAGAAATTTTCTTGTTTCCTTTAAGGCTTGGGCAGTATGTAATATTTCATACCTTCCTGAAATTTTATGACAGTATACTGTATATGACGGTATAAGTGTGCCACTTTAACAAAACCAATGGCGAGTGCATTGCTTACTATCAGCTTTTCAGACTAATAAACAGGTATGAACGGTAAAATGAAGGTTTGATTTACAGCACAAAGGACGTGCTTCACCCACTGCACAACCAGCAGCTTTATACTGACCCAAGAGATACGAGATGGATCTTCTCACCTAACATTCAGTAATAAGAAATAAGCTTTCCCTTCACATCTTTTACTTTTTTTATACCGTTTATTTTCTCAGTCTCTTTGATTCTCGTCTCTCTGCATTCACTCCCTCCTAACACGTATTGTACAACAGCAATGTGCAAAAATTAATTTGTCTAATGGTAAACTTGGTATTAATGAGCGCTGGAAAAAACTGATTTAAAAAGCCATTTCAAGTCACTGATTCACAACATGATATTTACGGTTTGCTCACTGTATATGTCGCTCCCTCGGTCCCTTGCGCCTCCCGCCCCCAGCTCTTTTTCCGTCTCCGCTATGAAAGCCGTGGCCCTGTTCAATTAGCCGTCTACAAGCCCGGCCGGCAGCAGCAGCAGCCACTTTGATGGTGCAACCCTGGGGATCAGGACAGGTGAGCGGGCCGCAATCAGCCACTTTGATTACTCCCTTAACCACTGCAGAGTGACCAATTTACCATGAGGTTACCACTGAACCTATTAACCTGCTAGTACGTAAGCTGCGGGGAAACTGGCTGCTGGAGGAAGGAAAGATCTAACGCTGTGCTTTCTAATGGAAATCATGTCAGGTGGTGCCCCTCCCGTCGGGCTAAAAAAGATCTTGAGGTGGGACAGGAGAAGACATGGTTGCATCAGAGTCGTAATCAGGAACATAATCCAGGAGATTACAGAACTCTCAGATCCCCACAAGTATTTCTTATCTCCAACATGCATCAGTAGGAGTTTACCTCTCTGTGTGTGTCTGTGTGTGTGTGGGCGTGTGGGTGTGTGTTGATTGTGTGTGTGCAAGATAACAAGGTCACTTAGACGAGGCAGAAATTAGCAGCTATTGAGCTCCCTTATGCTGTTAATTGTTTTTTTTTCCAATACAAGTTTTTTTTTCACAATTTGTTGATTATTGTTTTGCTCTCAAATAATTATCTTATAGATAAGACGAATATTGCCATGAATTTACAATGGCAATGTAGTTATTATAAATGTCACAAAAGCTGAACAACAGACTAAGGTTTCATAAGAATCCGATCTAAAATATCGGTATTGGGGGCAATCAAGGCATTTTTTTACTGGTCAGGATCAGGAATATTTAGCTTATAGAACCTGATCCGATCTTTTCTTTAATGTCAGCTGTCACAGAGGTGTTTTACTTTCATGCACAGCAAAATTGAGCACAACCGTGATCATTTCTCCTCCACTCAGCTATCTGTTTCTTTCCTCTGTTAAGCTTCCATGTGTATGTAAGAGCAGCAGATGAGCTGAGCCCGCCACAAAACACAACACACCATGAACAACAATGCAGTATGAGACTGTTTGTTTTTATTTACCCAAGTTATGAGCATTTATTTAATTTCAGCTCAGTCTGAGAGTCTGACATTTTGCTTCAATTGCAGCGCACGGTGTTTCTCCACCCTGCCCTTAGGAGAGAGGAGGAAAAAAGAGCAGTGCAGAGCTTACCACAACCTCATTCATGATTTCAAGTATGTGAGCTCCACAAGCAAAAAGTCAACATGACTTATGTATTAAATGAAGCGTAACTGTCCCAGAAGGTGTGAGCATAAAAAAATAAAACAATCAAGGGAAAACAGTTCATTCAGGTATGTGAGTCACAAAATACCCACAAAAACATCCAAACTTAGAAAGGGGGCACATAATGATACAAAGGGAAACACCCAGAAAACAACAAAATGAAAAACTCAACGTCTATACTTGTCTCGACACAAATCTTTGGTCTTAACAGAGTTACATGGTTATAAAGTGAAATGTTGTACATCAGCTGTGTATAAAATATTCCTTTCTGTCAGAAAGAGCTCACAGGATGTGGAGCTGAGTCCAAAATAAATGAACACTGGGATTCAAAAAGAAGAAAGAGACAAAACAAAATGACTTCCAAGCCATTTTCCTGCCATAATACTGTAAATTATGGAGCTACCGTGAGCAATTTCAGCTCTACTTTGGAGTCAATTACAGCAGGCTCCAGTCCAATGGGATAAATGAGCTGACAGAAGAAAAGGATGTCAGTGGGGGGAGGGATGAAAGAAGGGATGGATCCCTCCTCAGATCAGTGCAATGTGAGATTTCACTGAACACCAGATTAGCTTTGAATGCTGCTGTCCTGAAAAACTAAATCCTGCCTCTATATTCCTCTAACAAGGTCCTGTAGTGATGCAAAAAATATATAAAAAATAGCTGCCCAGCAAGTTTAAAATATTGAATTTTAAAAGGCAGCTCAAGTGGTTTGTTTGGGGGAGTTTGTGCAGGAGCAGTTATCACAAATATGGACAGTGGTTGAAGAGTCTGATGGATGTGGGTGTTCATCAGTTAGTCTAATGAATGTGCTATCAAGCAATATGGGAATTATCTCGGCTTCTGCTAGTCCAATTTTAGAGTTAGACAAGAAGATTCATACCACTCATATCAGTAAAAATGAGTTAGTTATTTAATGCAAAAAACCTACCAAAACAAAGCGTAAAATTACTTAATCAGGGGTTGGGTACCAGACTGTTCCTTAGATGGGCACAGTGACCTCCAAGAAATTACACAGCACATAGACCCCACGTAAAAGCCATACACTGGGGCACACAGTACCTCACCTGGTAGCGCAGGTGCCCCATTTACAAAGGCTGTGTCCTGAAGGTCCAATTTCAACTGTGTCCCACAAGTTGAAATTGGACCTTCAGCCCTTTGCTGCATGACATCTACCCATGTTGGCACTGTAGCGACTTGTCAACAGACGGCACCCACCTGTCACTCAAAGCAGCCAAGCCCTTAATTACGCATAACTTTTAGCAGCAGTTTGAGGAGTTTAAGTCGTGGATAATGAATCTGTGGATCTGATCCAATCAGAGCCGATCAGATCAAATCAATGGATTAGGACCAGCTGCTGCTAAATGAACAGTTAAGTTTCACTTTCACTGCACCGGACGTTCTGCTGCTCCATCTGTCACCAGAGTACACTCTATGTGCCAATAGTGTGGAGCAATCAATAACAAAACTGGCTGCAGATGTATTTGTTGTGGTGGGCTGTCACAAACAAATTAATATGTGGGAAACCCTGTAATCTTCTTATTTTATCCACAGCAGGAAAGTAAATACATTTATTTCCCAGAATGCCAAGCTATTCTTTTAAAAATCTGTCTCTCGGCAGCCCTTAAACTTTTTGGACAAAACTGCAATACTTACATATACTTTCTAAGATCTGCATGACAAGAGCAGAAACAACCCTGACCTCTGAGGTCACATGAACACAACACAAGTGTCCTGATTCTGACAGTGTATGTGTGACCTCTGACCCTTAGCATGCAGCACAAAAATAGATCAAGCTCCAGCACTTTGCTGCCTTTAAATCCTCTCATACATGCATACATACATACGCTCTATTGGCGAGTCTCACTTATTAAGTGTAAGTGTCCCGAGTTCTATATTGGCCAATAATTCAGAGCGACTCTCTCCGCTGTCTGCATGTCATGAATCCATAAGTGTCTCTAATTTGTGCCAGAGGAAGGCGAGCGGGAGAAGGTGACCCTGGCTGTGTTCTTAATCATCAGCTGGTCTGGATGAGGTTAAGAATGGAAATTGGTTTGGCTCTGTACTGAATCTATTATCATATCTGCTGCTCACCCCGCCGCCCCTCCGTCTTTGTTTCTCATCTCTGTTAGACACCGCTTTACATCTCGCTCGCTCTCCTCTTTGTCATTCACTCACTCCTCCTCTGTGATGTAAAAACTGCCTCAGCATATTGATAATGGGATTTATTCAAATCGCCCTCCTTAAAGCGAAGGACATTCTCTGTGACATCTGCAGTTATTATATTGAATCGTGTAGGTGTCTGCATTATTCCTCCTCTCCCGCCGCTCAGTATAATCCTCGCTGATCAAGAATCTCCATCAGCGGCGTCTTCATCAGCTTCTGGCGACATGCTGCGAGCGAGAGAGAAAGACTTCTCCTCTCAGTCCGTTCACACAGCACAGCGTGAGGCTTCCTTTCACTACAAACACTTGTTGGTTCATTAGGAGGCTGTCTCGGTGACTGACTGACTGAGGCTTGTTAGGCTGATTAAACCATTGCGGCTAATTAGAGGCTGTACCACGGCTCAGTTCACAGCTGCTGCAGCGACACGAAAATGGAGGATGCACTGTAAGCATTAAAATTCTCTGCTCTGTCCGACACCTAAGAATACGGAGCCATCACTGATGAGGGGGGAGCAGAGGATTAATGTGCACCAATAGTCCCTCCGGCACACTTATTGATCATAGATTAGGGTGAGTTTTTCATACTTATCAATTCTTTCCACTTTACACAAAGAAAAACAAAATCAATAAACTGACGCAATCAAGCAAATGTAAGTAATTATAGCATGGGAGGTAAATCAGAAAACTGTGTCAGGAACTGAATAAAAAGAAAACATTTATAGCCTGTGGGCGTTTGTTAATGATGTCTGTGAGAGCAGGAATTAACCAAACAAAGCTAACTTAACAATACTGGATGCATTTTCACTGGTGCTATGTTCTTCACTGTGATGCTGATGAGAAGGTAAGAGGAGCTGACAGCAGAGTTGGGTCGATATCTGGTTTTGCCGGTCCAGTCCAGCATTTGAGCTTGAACCAGTTTGATTTTTTGCAAACCAGCTGAACCTGCATTTATAACTATGACACGTTCTGACAAATTAAAAAGTAGCCTACATCATCAACCTGTGCTGTCGGCGTCATGGCTTCATATCAGAGCTGTAACCATTATATACATTTTTGATTCATCCGATTGCTTTTCCGAGTAATCTATCAATAAAACGGTCTATGAAATGCAAAAACAAATACTGGAAAAAAATCACAACTTGACACATTGAAAGACCCAGGAGGACAGAGGATAAAGATCCTGGCTGTTTGTTTGGCTCGTGCTGCAGATGTTGACTAAGAAAGAGAAAACCTTGAGACTGAAGTGTTTGTGCAGCGCAGACTGCATCAGAAAGAGAAGGGAACAGCTCTGTCCAAACTGATGTTGTCACATTAAAACACACATCTAAAACAGCAAAAGACATTCTCACTTTCTTCTTGAGAAGTTTGTTTTCCCCCCAAACATCAGAGGCGCCGTCTCCAGCAGGACTTATTTATTGACTCGACACTCTCCGAGGTGATATTCACCTGAGAGGACATTTTGAGAGGTCTGTTAGAGTCCGCAGCTCTCTGCATCAGCAGAGCAGCATTTGCAAACAGTTTGGCAGGAAGTGGATGGGGTGCAGAGAAATGTTCGGTGTCAAGCAGAGGCCAAAGACAACATTAACCTTTCATTGCCTGAGGAAAGGAGTTCTGCAAGGTGACAGAGGTTACATCACAATCTGTAACCTCGTGGAGCTGGCACACACAGGCAGAGCTGTGGGTGGTAAAACTAATCATGTACTGCTTTATGTTTGTTTAATTTGGGTTCCTCAGGGCTCGTGGGCAGTGAGGTCATCTTACTCCTCACTGCACAACCACCCAGGGATCCAAAGACTGCTAAGATTCCTCACATTTCAGCCGTTTATGCAACAAAACTGATGGAAATTCTCACTTTTCAGATGCAATAGTGATAACCAATTACATCAGTGTGTTTTAATGGTTTCATTGAAGCTGTTAATTTGGTGAAGTACTAACGCCAAAGTAACACAGAAGCAGAACTAATACAAAAATATATTGCACATTATCACTAACAAATTTCTGTAAAAAATACGGCCAAATTCTTACAGTAATGTACAGTTTGCTTGTTTTTTCCAAATGCAATAAAAAACTGTCAATTTTGAATTTTTGGAGGCGACGTCTAACTGTGATGTACACTTCTAAAAACTGTAAAATAGTGGTAGGATTCTGGCAACTACATGTAACTCAGAAGAGATCTACACTGTAACAGATTTCTGTAAAAATAAGGTCAAACTCTAACAGTCATGCATATTGTTTTCAAAATACAGTAAAACACTGTAAATCTTGATGCTTTTTTGAGCCAATATTAAATAGCTGTAAACATCAAATTCTACTGTAAAATATTGTAATAAATCTAACTGTATTATAATGTTGAAGTATTTTACAGTAGAATTTGAGGTTTGCAAAAATTACACAAGAATGCTGGCAACTACAGCTGCTGTAATTTTACAGGAAAAATTATTACAGTTTGGAGTTGGTGATTTAACTGTGAGTGCCAGTGGCTGCATCACTAACTGCAAGACAAGTGCAGAAACACAGTGATCTTTGCAGATCTGATATGTTGATGCAACACTCTTCCCTCAATTGTCTAAGATGTTGCCATATGCCCCAATTGTGAGCAACGTGAGCAATAAGTCACCAAAGAATTATTCATTTCCTGTAGACCTCAGTGAGCAGGAAACTCAGCCAACACGGTGACTGACAACAGGCAAGGGGAAAAACTCACAAAAATTAAATGATAAAAAGTTGATGAAAGTGGAAGTGGACAGATAAAGTTGCTCTTAAAGTTGAACTTGAGATAAAGGAATGATCAGTTGATTAAAAGGCCCTTCAAAAAAAAGGCAAAAATTAATTTGTGAACATCTTTATCTTATATTACTGCTCTGTTCTGTATCTTTAAATGTTTATCATCAAACATGTCGCTGTGTGCTGATGTAATATGACTACTGATCTATTTAGAGAAAAACTTCAGATATGTTACCTATATTTTGGATAATTGGCTACAGTGGTACAAAGGAGGAAATAACATGAAACACAACTTAAACAAACAAAATCATTGAACTTCATAACCTGCTTGCTTACCCACTGATGGTGGTCACCCACTGATGCAGGTCTACAAAACAGAACAGGTGTAGTATGGTATGAGGCCATGCATAGGATGGAGCAAAACTGGGTCCCAACAAAAAAATGGGGATTTATTCATCTATGGTGCCTAACTTTAGTGGATCATAACATATTACATATGGAATTAATTTGCAGATGCTCTGGTTGAAAACAAAACCAAAATTTTTAGTTTTTGAGCCACAACTAAGGTCAAAAGGTGTCTTGCAACAGACGATATAGGTTGTAATAAGCAGACAATCATAAATGTGCACATAAAATATTACGTATATTTATCCAGTAGATTAACTTCTCTTCTCTCTTTTTCACACACACACACACACACACACACACACACACACACACACACACACACACACACGGTCACAGATAATGATCCCCTTTGGAACCAGACAACAGCTGCATCATGTTGCTCCAGTGTGTAATTTTAGACAGCATGCCAGTATTACGGAAACAAAAGAGGTGTGATGTTTAACACAACAGCGTCTACCTCTAGTGTGACATATAAAACATGCATCAAAAGTCCCTTTTAAACAATAACAATGACATAACACGTCAGTATGGTTGCAGTGGTATGAGATTTGCAAAGTATGATAACCATCTTAGACAATATTGCAGTTTCACGGTATTACGGGATTGTTATTATCAGTCAGAATGACCCTTAAAGGAATGAAAACACAAGGGTTAGTTTTGGTTGATTAAATGTTTTCTCACTATTTTTAAGACTTGAAAGCATTTTTTTAATTAGAAGCATGTGTAAAAAGTCTCCCTTTTGAAAATAACTAAAATAAAGGTGAGATTCTCTGTCCAGTTGCTAATTTTAAATGTAAGTAAATATACACAGTATGATAATTGTCAACTTTCATATTACAGTTTATCTTAAAACCTGTATATTGCTGCAACCCTACATGTAAGTAACAATCGTGGAGCATCCCTGTTATGGCAGCTGATCTCGTCCTCTGTTTGGAGGGTAAAGAGCTCCTAGACGTCACTGTTTCAATTTGTGGACATTTAAGGACGATGTTCTTGTTCTGTTAGCAGCAGCAGTTAGCAGTTTAAATCTCTTGCGCACATAATACACCATCAAAACATCACAACTGTCCTGCCCACAGTACTGTCCTGCCAGCTGTCCTGTTTCTACAAACATTGTTTCTTTAACTACCCTCGCTACTGGCTTAAAGGTGAGATAACTGTCCTCCCATTTGAAGATTACACCTTATATAGAGCGGCGCAACAACACAATGGTGCAATATTTCCGCCTTGAACAGACAGTGCAAAAGGGGCTCGTAACTAGCTGGTGAACATGGTGGAGCTGTTAGCATCTAATGAGCCAGATATTTCACTCAGGATCTGGCTGAAGCCAAAACAGAGCCGCTAAAAGGAGAGTGAATATTGGCCTTAGATAAGACAAGCCTGCAACAAAAACGTTGAGAAATGATACTTGGGAAATTGATGCATCACTAAAAGTTAACACATAAAGTTATTAAAAAAAAAAAATAATAAAAAAAGAGCAGTAATAGATACCTGACATGCTGCAGACCTCATGCACTCACAGCCTCTCACAACTCCCATTAGCATGCATCATAGCAACACATTAGAGGAATAGTGTGAATGCACAATTATCACAATTAACCCATTCATGTCTAAACTACATTATAAGAGCCTCATTATCCAAAGTGTTTGATCCAAAGTGCCATCTCTGAATAGATCATTCCCAACTGTGCTAGCTTGGTAGCATGACAGCTAACAAGCGCTGCCAAAACAGCCATGGTTTAAAAAAAAAAAAAAAACGTGTTTGGATAATACAAACAGATGTTACAAGAAAGGCGTCACATCCTAAACATCAGTTCTACACAATTTAGTTGATTTCCTCCTGCAGTTGGCTGAGCTCGAGTCACAGAGACGACATCAATGGCAGGAAATAACATGATTCAGTGCTCTGTAATTAGAGATTCAGCCACATGAAAAGAGAAGATTTGCTCTTTGACACCGGTCACCCACAGAGAAACACAAATACTATCTGAATGTCATCAGGCTCACTGTAGCTGCAGAGCCTCGTGCGAGAGCGTGCACAGTGAATTCATTATTCTCAGCTATTTTCATCTCGGCGCCGTTATGACTCTGTCACAGGAACGTGACTCACTGGAGAAGTTAAAAGTCACAGAGCTGAGGAAAGTGTTCGAGGAACAAACAGAGTCCGATATTAATTTGTGTGAGCAGATTTGTGCGATGATCAAATGGGACAACCTCTTTATTATATATGACGACCTGCTGGACTGAAAACTATCTGCTGCATTATCTCTCCCCCTCAGACACGCTGGCTCAAGCTATCAGCGCACACATCAGTAATTACTGCAGGTTGTCAACAATTTATCACCCAGGTCCCGTGGGCTCCTGCACCCAGGCTTGACGTGACTGTGCACGCTCACACACACACACACACACACACACACACACACACACACACACACACACACACACACACACACACACACACACACACACACACACACAAATGGACCAGTTAGCACACAAAGTCACACACATGTACAGAGCTTCAAAGGCACGCAGGTGTCAGTGTGACTCTACATCACCTTTCTGTCCTTCATGATAGAGCAGAGTGCTTTGAAGAACGGCTCTTTCAGTAAGAGACTGATTGTTATTTATGAAGAGGTGAGGGCGGTGCAATAGAGGGGGGGTATTTAAAATAATATTTTAAGAACTGGGGAGGGACTTGTGTTTTTATCTTGGCTTAGGAGAGGGGCATACAGCTTTACATAGCTGTATTTTGTATTTATTTTACATACAGTTTTCTTAAAAAAAAAACTTTCAACATTTTTTTGCCATTTTTAAAGGAAAACCTTTTTTCTTCTGTCAAGTTACCCACATTTTTTTAAGAAAACATTTTAGCATTTTTGGGGGGGATGATATTGAAAGAAAACATTTTGGTAAACTTTTAAAGAAAAAAATAGAATTTTTTGTTCTTTAAAAAAATCTGTCAATTTTTAAAGAAATCATTTGAAAGAATAAATTGATTTTTGTTCTTTAAACATTTTTGGCAATTTTTAAAGAAAACTGAAGGCATGTTTTCTTTAAAAAAAAAAAAATGTAAAATGACACCATTTATCACTGCAAGAAACTGTAAGAACAAAAGTTATTGTTGGATTTAGAAATTTCTGGTGGTTAAACACATTACATGGGATGTACGCTTCCTTCATTTTTAAAAAAAAAAACAACAAAAAAACAATCAAATATCAGATTAAGATAGTGATATTTCATTAAAACGCCTACATGTCCCATTTAAAATGTGTCCAAAAAAAGAAGAGTTTGCATGAACTGAGAAAAGGGTGAAAAAGAGGTGTTTTTTTCAACTCCAGCATTTCATCTTCAACTTTTAATTTTCAAACATCAAAGGGTCTGTTTTTAAAATGTAACAACTAATTTATGGTGGAGGGACAGTCATACAACTTCCCCAATTCATTTAGGGAGGTTCCAGGAGAAAGATCTGGAGCTTCATCCTCCCCACCCCCTCTTCTCATAAATAAACAACAGTCCCTTACTCACACACTCACTTACACAGGCAACAGCAGCCATTCATTTACTGAAGTGCTTGTAGAGTAATACCATGTTTTTCTATTCTATTAATTTTCATTCTGCAGGTAAACAAACCTCTTATGTCTCAGCGCTTTGCAACATTAGCATAAAAACCAATTAAACTAATTATGGCCATTGATATTTTTTATTTATTGTGTGTATCATCAAGTTTAGGGTGAGATTATTCCTGCTGTCATCAAAATAATTCTGTTATGGATGTTCAACAACAATCCATCATCCCACAGCTGAGGTCACGTTGTAAGTCACTTCCTGTGCGGTTTACACACAAGCACGAAACCCTCCATCACCACTGTTAAATGTGATTTATGAAAAGTGACAACAGCATCAGTGTTTTTAATTATTAACAGTCATCTCTCAATCCTCCCACACAGAGGTAATGGGGTTACTTGTTGTGGCTCAGGCCCTTAAACTCTGATTCATGTGACAGCCGTCCCTTGTGTCGGGTGGAACTGAGCGGCAGGTAGATAAGAAGGCTGTTCCCCGTGATCCTGTGACATTGACCCGCCGCCTCACTCACACAAACACTATCACCACAGACATACACGCACACACACACACACATTTAATCTTGCAGCCAGTCCTCTTATTGAGACAGTATTACAGGAGCTGAAGGTGGAGGGGTGACCCCTGTTAAATTACATCTCAGTGTGACTGAATAAAAAAAGCACATTAAGAGGTTAAACGAAGGTTAAGTGATCCACTCACGCTGTAGTACTCTCCTTCCGTAAACACTCTCCGTATTTATTCAGATATTTTAAGATGTAACTGTAACACGGAGTCTCTCTGTGTTTATCATTCAGGCATCTGTCAGGCTGCACACGGGCAGCGAAGTCACGGCGCTTCAATCTGTGCTAATTACAGTCCTACTGTGAAGCTGCACTGGACTTCACTGCTCCTCATGCAGAGCCCACAACAAATTAGTCTAATGGCTGGAAAGCAGAGGCAGAGGTCAACAAGCTGCAAACACGCCGCTCAGGTACAACGGACAAGGACGAAGCAGAATATATGGCTCATGTTATTGACAGTGGACGTGCCTTTCTGAGCAGTGGAAAAATGCAGAATCGGAGGCTGATCAGAATAATATTAAAGCGAAATAAACTGAACTGACTGTTAAAGTTACACCTGTCAAGCTTTACATGCTTCCATAGCACATCAGCAGTTTTAAAATTTTGGCAAAACTTTTTCCTTGAATTTTTTTGGGCAATTTTTATTATTATTATTTATTTGAATTTTTATTTTTTTAAAGTAAACATTTTGCCTTTTTTTCTTTACATTTTTTGGCCAGTTTTTAAAGAAAATTTTTTATTATCTTTTAGGTTATTGTATTTTTGGTTATTTTAGTTGCTTTCTTTTTATTTTTTTGAAAGAAAGCATTTTTCGTAAGTAATTGTTGGCGATTTTTAAAGAAATGATTTTAGCTTTTTTTTTCTTTTTTTTTTAATTTTTATAATCCTAATTGCTAAGCCATCTGACGATTGCAGATTTAGCTCACGGTTAATTGATGAAACCTTTAACGCAAACACACTGAACTGTAACTGACTTCAGATTATTTATGAATATTCCTCACATTATTGATATGTACCAGTATTTAAATATCACTTCGGCTTAAAAATCTCATTAGCAGTGTGTTTCTACACGCTACACAGGCAAAGTGAACCGTGAAAAAGCAACCAGGAAATCCATCTGTGGCCGTCTAAGATCACGCCGCTATCTATTTGTTTATCCCCCAGAATGCATCAGCGGACCAAATTAAAACTCATATCTTTGTGCTGCAGGCTTCCCAATATTACATCCAGGGAGGGAATTATTCAGCGATCTGTTGGATTTGTGGACGGTGAGGCTGCATTACCCAGCATGCCAGGGTACAGTAAGGACAAGATTTAATATTAATTACATAGTTATTTATACTGCATATTCATATTTATATTACCTGCAGCTGAAACGCACGCAGAGCCCTTATTACTGTTCTGCAACGATCAGCTATATATGCATTAGTCAGAAAAGATCATTTTAAAGTTTTATTCTGTAAATAAACAATATAAACGTGCTAAAATAACTTACTTCTGCTGTTTGTGGTTTTATCCATCTCACAGGATTTAAAAGAGCAGCTGACACCAAAAGCAGCTGGTTCTGTGTTCAGTGATACAAGGATCAAATCTTGTACATTTGACGCTAAAACAGGTTTTTATTTGGTTGCACCAGGAATGTTTGGACACTACAAATGTTACTTTTCGGTTTCCATAGGACCTTTCAGAATCGTGTCCTGAATCTTGCTGGTAATTTGGGGCTATGAGGAGGAGTTTGCATCATGCACAATACGACAAGTTTTTTAGCCCAGGCGCTCAGGCTACTGAACAGTTGTTATTAATGACTGTAGATGCGTTGGATTAGTTATGTTTTATTATATGCTGCTATTGTTTTTATTACAAGCTGCTATTGTTTTAATTATTTGCTGCTAATGTTTTGTTTTTTTTAATTCTATGCTGCTATTGTTTTGTTTTTTATGAGATGCCACTATTTTTACTCTCAGGTTAAGTATTTTCATTTTTATTCATTGCACTATTTATGGGTTTTAAGGGTTGAGAGAGAGCCAGGGCATAAAGCATTTCATTGCGTTGAATGTACACTGTACCTTTTAATGCATATGACAAATGTACTTGAACTTGAAATGCTACTTTGTGGGATCTTTATTGTCTTCACAACTTTTATTTTTTTTTATACCATTATTTTTTTTATAATAGTTTTATCATTGGAATATTATGTCAAAAGTTTGGCCTTCACTAAAAAATGGTTTTCATTATACAAAAACAAACAGGCATCTGCTGAAATAAGGCACAGTTTCTCATATTTTAATTTATTTGGGCCGCCACAACTTAATCATCTGCCACACCAAATAGATTTCAGGAGTGCTACTGGAATATATACACTGTTTGGTTATTTATTGTGCATTTGGGGCAGAGACAGTGCAGCAGAACCAGACTGAAAAATGTCCTTAAATACTGAAAACATGTATGGGGCTGCTGCAACTGGTCCCTGTTTAGTATCTCTGTCCTACTTTGTACAATTCATGTGAAAGAGAAGTGTATTTTGAAAAGACACAATACATATACCAAGCCTTGACATGCCATCCCTGACCATCAACAACAGACACAGGAGGATACCTAGAGCATCATATATTGTCCACTGACAAAAAAAAAGCAATATTTGAAGAGCTGGGACGACAACGTGTTGCTAAAGCCAGTGTTGAGCAGCTACTTTGAAAGCAAAGCCTTGCAATATGCCAGTAATTTCACACTGAGGAAGTTGAACTACAGCAATGCTATCCTACGCATGTCACCAAGACGAGATGCCTGCCAAGTTGCACACCACAAACAAACAAACAACAGAACAGGTTTGTGATTGACTGAGACATCGATGTGTTTCCAGCAGGGATTGTGTCCCCAGACCAGGTGTTTTGAGACAAAAGATTGGTCTTTTCCTAACCATTACCATACGGTATTCATGCCAAATAACCCATGACCCAAATTTTAACTACAGTGTTGTTGAAACATAAAGTTACAACGTATCTGCTGCATACTGATGAACAAATGAAACATATTCATGGTTTGCAGCATTTATTCCAATGATATGGTTGGCCTTCAGAAACTAGAGTCCAGGTGAACATGAAGCACCAAGCAGGACATTTATTAATACATGACAATACTCCACTCTTCTGACTGACTGTGGTCAATGGGGAAGGGCAAACGTATTTATATAACAAATTTTATACCCAGAGACAAAACAAAGTGCTTTACAGAAAGTCAAAGGTTATTGTAGCCCAGTTACAAAGCATGCCCCAAACGGCAGTGCAAATAATAACTTTTATTCAATTTAAATTTTAATTTCATCTATAAAGTCCAATGCCACAAATTACAATTGGCCTTTACAACATACGGCATCTCTTTGTCCTTGCACCCTTACAGCAGATAATGAAAAACTAACCCACAAGGGGAAAAAACGGTAGAAACCTCCAGAACAGCAACTAAGGAAAGATCCCTCCTCCAGGACGGACAGACGTGGGTTCAATAACAGCAGAGAAGTAATGGTAAAATAAAAATAAGAAAAGAAAATTTATGGCAAAAAATGTTTGTTGTTTTAAAAGTTAACTACACAAAAAATGGCAACTCCTTGAATCACTACAAATATGAACGTAGTACCAGCAAGCTACTGCAAAATAAAGTTAAATTTTAGAGACACGCAGTTTAATATCCTCAAACAAACAAATACAGCCATGGCTCGTCTGTGTGAAGCTAACCAATCAAACTCAGCAGTTATTCCATCTCTCAGAGGACACTAAACGTGTTTCTGGACCGTTAAAAACATAAAGCATCAAATAAATCTTCAGTTTCTTACCTGGCCGGTAAAGAGGTAGCAGGAAGCAGCTGCAGCAGCGCGCAGGGATGTTTTCCGTCCTTCCACAAATTCAACTGTGACACGAGCTGTCGATTTACATTTAGGAATAACAGTAATTCACCTCTAAACTGCTGTATTTTGTCCTCAGACGACATATGTCAATATAAATTAATGTTCACGCCGCTAAAGGCAGGTTAACAGCTGTGTTTCCACCTTAAGCTCAAATATCAAGCGTATCGCGCGGTATGTTTTGCTTCCGGTATTTTTCCGACGCACCTTTGACCTCTGAGCAGGCGCACTGTGAAACCACGCCCCCTGCTACTGATAGTAGTTTTATTGTCTATATTTATACAAATGTATGCTTTTAACAACTTGCGTTGTGTTAACAGGTGTTTTTTTTTTACGGATATTTATTTTTATTTGTCTCTATGCAGATTTAAAAAACATAAGGAAAATAAAGCAAAAAGTTAATTATTTAAAAGGAAAAACAGTAAGATTGCACTTTCAGGATTTTTACTCATGACTTTGGTGGTATTTTTACAAATCCTGGTTTCCACCCTGAAACTACTTACATCCAGTGCACCCATTATATAGTACATTTACTTAAGTTCTATACAAATTTGAAGTACTTGCACATTACTTATGTATTTACTTTTCAATCCATTTTATACCTTTACTACAATACAGTTCAGAGGCAAATATTGCACTTTTTACATGCGTTTATAAAATATGAAGTTTTGTTATAAATTAATTAACCCAAAGTTTCATACAAATACAACTGCAACAATTAGTGGTAGAAAATTATTTGGCAACCTATCAAACTTTTCATAAACACACCCTTTTTTTTTTAAATGATTTTGAATTTTGTGTTTTAGTTATTTAGTTATGTAACATTTTCAATGCATGACATTTATTTGAATAAGTATTTTTATTTTTATTGAGTGATAGTACTTTCAGTAAAGGAACTGTATACCTCCCCCATCACTACCATTAGATTCATGTGTAATCTGTGATTTATGACAGAATACATGAAAAAGACCAATAGCTGAAACTAAGATGCTTTTTCAGACTTGTGTCAATCAATTCATTTTTGCAACTTAGTGGAACCACAACAAACAGAACATTAATATATTATTATCAGCTTTTAAGGTCGATTTGGCCAAACTGTTGCAGGTTGTAAAACCAAAACAAAGAGCTGAAAGATGCTTCAAGAGAACTGTAGAGTCAGCTGATCATTCTCTCCCTCACACATCACAGAAAAATGTCATCAGTGGTTAGAATAAAAGCATTGATTAGCCTTCAGCAGCCATCATACAAATACTGCTGACGGCAGTCCTGTACAAAGTTATTTAAGCCCTTTAAACATGGCTCTATATATGTTTTCTTGTGCTGCATTCAGATGCCTTTCATAAAAATTCAAACATTTGAAACCGGAGAAAAAATGGTTTGATTTAATCTGAAAACAAGGGAAAACAGACAATGAGCAACTTGGAAATACATGACCAGAAATTGTATAAAAGAAATAAGTAAAAGGTGAAATGAAAATTACCTTAAAATGAGCTCAAAAAGTGTGATTGGTTGGATTATTAGAGGAAAAAATAGTTAAAACCAATATATGCATGTGTTTAAAAGTTAATTAAATCAAGTCCATGTAATTATCTTATTCATTATTTCTACTTTTTTTGGCCATTTCTTGTTAAGGTGCTCATTGCCCTCATACCATGTTTACGAAAGAAAAAAATATGCCAGTTTGCTCTGGTATCAAAGGGTTAAGGTTAAACTGATGTTTGTAGATGTTAATCACTCCACTTTGATGTGTCTTTTCTCCTCCAACTGTAGTAACAAAATTATCCATCATCCTCTGTTGGCTGCAAACTCTTAACTTATAGTAAAATATTATTATCCCTGTTGTACAAATCCAGGTATGGAGGCTTTCAGGCTAATGTAAATCACATTTGACTGATACTAACAAGTTCATGTCTATTCACACTCACTCTGGGAACTACTGAAAGTCACCAAATGAAAATGAAGTAGTTTAAAGGAAACTGGTGAAAAAAAAAGATTATATCTTAACTGTGCTTCAGTTAACTTCACAGCTCAGTCACTGAAAGATCCATGTTTGATCTGTTTTGTTTGAAGGTCGTTTCAGATCAAATTCTCCTAGATCCAGAGGTTGGTTCACTCAACTGCATTACTGTGAGTGATTCCCACAAAAGTTGACTCAACATTATCATCCTCACTCCTGAAGCAGGTTTAATAACAGAGTGCAAAGGCTGAGAGGAGAAGAGGTTGATGTGTCTGGAGAGACAGCAGACTGACAGAGCAGCCAGTGAACCTTGTTCCATGTATATTTGGAAAATCTCTGCTGCAACAGTAAAAAGCTCCTGGAGCAGAAACCTGCTGAGGCAGCGAGGAGCAGAGATGGTAATCAGATTAGTTTCCTCTGAAACTTTCATGCGAGGCAGATGGCCATCATTTGTGACGATGTCACTCTGTCAAGGCCTCCGCTGATCCTGATGAGTGGTGGCAGTCTGACGGACAGTGATGAAGAGCAGGAAGTGTGAGTCCCTGGGTGTTCAGCTGACTCAGCTGCTTCACCACGTCACAGAGACAATCAAAGGTAATTGGATTCAATAAAAACTCCTGCTGCGATTGATCTATCTGCAGTTTTGGAAAGTTGAGGCTCACACACACACACACACAGATATCACGTCAAACAGAAAGTGAGATGGCCTGGATGTGTAGATGGGAGACAGGTGAGGTGTTAGAGGGAGCAGAAAAGAGACGGGATGTGAGGCCAGGTTCATTTCCACCTCCAGTGGAGGGAGACCACCTATTTAGCCCGTTTGAAAGAGGCCAGGCCACGGGGACGATAACAGATCACACAGCTCACATCTAACTGACGGCCTCCACAAGAGAGAGCTCATCCCTGCATCTCTGCAGCTCACGGCTTCAATTTCCATCTCATTAAACTCATCTGCGTTAACGCATCTCACTGCTACTGCCCATTAATCCACAGTAACACACAACAAATCAGGCATCTAACAGTGTCAGGTGTGTGGTGTTTACAGGCTTATGTGTGTGTGTCACATCACCGTGTTCCGCTTTTAAGGTGCAGAGTGTCAGATTTAAGGGGATTTAGTGGCATCTAGTGGTGAGTATTGCAGATTGCAACCAGCTGAAACTTCTCCTGGTCAGAATTCCTTGTGTATTCCCCGTGTTCATTGTTCTGGAGGTTAAGATAAGATAAGATAAACTTTATTGTCTGTCCCAATCAGTGACAGAAATTCTCCTTTGACAAGGCTCCAACAATAAATACAACACATTATTAAACACACTTAAGGTACATTCAAACTCACAGAGTACAGACAGTAAAATGCCTGATGGCAGCAACTGGAAGGAGTGATGGAGGGGGTGAGAGGGGTCCTCTGTGATCCGGGTGGCTTTCCTGGTCACAGAGCGGTTATACAGTTCAGAGACAGGAGTTTGTGGTGAACCAATGATTTTGCTGGCCTTATTAACGATACTGGAGAGTGTAGTTTTGTGTTTGGTGGAGAGGGAGCTGTGCCAGGATGAGATGTTAAAAGTAAGGATGGATTCAATGAGTGAAACGTAACCAGGGTTAAAATGTCTCTGCTAACATTAAATGTCCTCAGTTTCTTCAGCAGGTGGAGGCGCTGTTGTGCTTTTTATACACAGTCAGCATGATGTGAAAAAGACAGGTTGGTGTCCATCTCAGTTCCCAGATTTATTTTTTTGTCATTTTTGCCTTTATTAGATAGGATGGAGTGATGGTGTGAAGGGGGGAGAGAGGGGGGGGTGACATGCAAATGGCCACAAGCTGGAATCAAACCTGCAGCCACTGCAGCAAGGACACTGACTTCATATATGGGGCGCCTGCTTTATCCACTGAGCCACCAGACGCCCCCTCTGTTCCCAGATGTCTAAAACACATCGACCTGCAGTGTTTCCCATTGACTTACATTGGAAAAGAGATGTCTGTAAATCAGTGAATACATTTTGTGAGCATCAAAACCTCCACAAATGACTCATTTCACTATTAAGATTAAATCCATTTGGTTCAATATCATTTGGAAAGTCTAAATGAGCTGCAAGATCAAATTATTTGACCACCCCACATGCTAGCCTAGTGCTAAACCGTAAGTCCATCGATCCGTGGGTGGAAGTTACCCGCTGAGGCACAGTGCGTCTGCTCTATGGGCCCCATAATGCGACAAACCATGCTGTATCCAGGTTTTCTTAATACATCCATGCCATTGATGAGTATCTGCTCCCTACATGGATATAAACGGCTCACTCTGACGTAAGGAAAACACAACTATTCTTATTTTTAGCAAACTTTACACCAAAGAAAACAAACTGATTATATTTTATTCTGGACCTCTAATATTCTGCTGTGTTACAGACGGGATGATGTCCCTCTCTGGTTTAGTGAGTAAAAGAACGGAGGAGGAGCACCAGTCTCCCATCTTCCCACCTCATTACCCACACCTGGATAGGACTGCAGGGGATCCTAATTTAAGTCACTCGTTAGCAACGTCCTAATGTGTTCTGACAGCAACAGGAGAGGAGGATGGAGGAAGGTGAAGGAGAAAGATCGAAGGAGAAAGGGGGCGAGTGGAGGGAGGGAGAAGGTGGGGAGAACGAAGATGACTGTGGGACAGAAAACCAGAAGGAGGGGAAGCGTCTGTGCAATAGAAGAACTGTTCTTACTTCTTGCTTTGATTTCCATAAAATGAGCATCATCCTAAATCATGGACGCCCTGCGCTGTTGGCCTCGTATGCATAAACCATTAGATTCCTCTGCTAATGCACATAAACTAATGAACACAATATCGCTCTCCGCCGCTGCACGCCGCAGCACGACAGGAAATCAAATAAAAGCCTGTTTACCAAATAAATTCCTGTGTGTCTGTGAGGTCTGCCTCTGGTTGATTGTATGTTTTGCGGCAGACGCAGCTGCAGCACATCGGCATGCTGGGTAATGGATCGGAGGGAATTATCAGGGGAGCTGGGGTAAATTTGACTTGTGAGAGTGAAGCCTGGTGAATTTACACCTCCAAATGGGTTTGGAACAAGGTCGGAAAGATTTTCACTGAAAGCAAATCCCTTTGTCTGCCTGCGACGAGGACAGATAGATCCTCCATTACCTGACAATCACCAGAAACAACGTTCACTTCCAGCACAAATCCCATCAAGCCTTTCGCCCCAGTGATATGTTTTACAAGATTTCCATATTAGTGTTCCATATTTAGTGATTGAAAATCAATGACTGTCTCAGACTGCTGCTAAAAGACAAGCGTGTGATTCATCTGAGGGGAAAAGCGGGTTTGTAGGTCTTAACCAACCGGGGCAGAGATAAAGAAGATGATATAATGCCTGAGAAACTTGAGTTTGATATTTATTACTCAGTATCTCTTTCTAAACTTTCACTTAATTGTAACAGAAAAAAAAGTTGAGACAAGAGAAATGTCTAAACTACTGCCGCAGTGTTGTATGCCTCGGCACACCAGTAAAGTCGTACAGTTTACGTCTGTGTCTGTGATAACATGGGTGTTTTACACACATAAGATCTAAACAATCAGCAAAGTTTCAAGGAGGGTTCTTGAGTTATGGCAGAAAAAGATGTTTTATGGGGTCACTGTGACCTTTGACCACCAAATTCGAATCAGTTCAGTCTCAAGACCAAGTAAATGTTTCAGATTTGAAGAAATTCCTTCAAGGAATTCTTGAGATAATGCCTTAAAGAGAATGAGACAAATGCAAGGTCACTGTGACCTTCACCAGCTCATCCTTGAGTCTACTCAAACATTTGTGCCAAATTCGAAGATATTCCCATAAGGTTTTCTTGAGATATTGCATTCACAATTATGAGACTGATGGGGTCACAGGGACCTTGACCTTTGACTACCAAGATCTAATCATTCCATCCTTGACTTCAAGTGCCAAATTTGAAAAGATTCCCCCAAGGTTATCTTGAGATATTGTGTCCACTAGAATGAAACAGACAAGGCCACAGGGACCTTGACCTTTAAACTATGAGCACCAAAATCTAATCGGCTCATCGTTGAGTCCAAGTGAGTGATCAAATTTGTGTCAAATTGAAGAATTTGACACAAAGAAGAGATTCCCTTGAGGCGTACTCGCGATATCGTGTTCACAATAATGTGATGGACAAACAGTCGGACAACCCAAAAACATAATGCTTCTGGCCTCGGCTATCGCTGGCACAGAGGCTTAAAAACGTCAGCAGGTGTCTCAGGCTAACAGAGTCTCCAGGATGCCCATTATTTCCACACATCACCTTCCACATGACTGTGATATCCACCATTAAGTGTGAAATCTGAGTGTGGGTTTGAGGGAAATCTCAAAAAACTGGAGACAACAAACTGAATAAGAGAGAAGGTTGGAGAGGCAGAGGATCAGCAGGTTCATCCTGATAAATATGAGAAAATGTTCCACAGACTCTCATTAGTCCTGACCTGCTGTATAAATCTGGCTCCTGTCGGAGCAGCAGCGCAGCAGAGAGAGGAGAAAAAAGAACAGCTGGTGACAGTCTGCTTCACGTTGGCATTTGCAGATGAAATGAGACCTTCTGACTTTAAAGGCTCTAAGAGAAACAAAGGGAATAATAAGAAAGTGGCAGAATTAATGGACCTGCAGAAGAAAGAAGGGATATTGACACTTGTTATTGTTGAGGGTAAATAATAAAAACCACAGGGCCAAAAACTAAAACCAAGCGGCCCTCAAGTAATTTTTTACAGACAAGACCTCTGAAGTATTAAGGTTCAAATGGTTTTTACTTTAGCCCTTTAAAACCTGGATCACCATCATTTTTCTTGTGCTGCTTTCAGATGCCTTTCACAAGCATTTAAACATTTGAAGCCTGAGAAAATTGGTTGAATGTCTTTTAAAAACATGGGGAGAAGTCCATGAGCAATTTAATAACACATGGCCCAAAAAATAGAGAAGAAAATTACCCAAAAATAATAACAAAAAAGTAAAAAAAAACAAAAACAATCAAGAGAATTTGAAAAAAATGTTGGGGTTTAATTCTAAATATATAATTATAATGATTGGAAATAAATCATTTGAGCAAACTGATTTGCTCAGGTTTTGAAGGTTTAAATAGCTTGTTAAAGGTGTCTGAATGTAGCACAAGAAAACTGATGCCAAATCAGGTTTTGCAGTAAGGACATAGCCTTTTGTACATGGGGCACCTGCTCTACCAGCTGAGCTACTAGGCACCCCAACAATATTGTCACTGCAAATATTTTATTATTTGTCCCAAAAATACCCACTATGGACATTCCTTATTCACAGGAAAAGAGGCTACAAAAGCTATGTGTGCTTTGACGGCACAACAAAAGAAAAGAACGTCTGTTGTCAGTAAACAGAAATGTGGATTTTGGAAAAATCTGGACATGACAGCTCTCCTGAGCACATATTTGTGATCTGTACGATCAAACACAGAGTTTGAAGATCTGAGTCGACAAAATAAATGTGACAAATTACAACAAGATCCATCACACAGTACAGGAGGAGCGGTCATGCCAGAGTCTCCCTGGAAGCTGATTGGACAGATTGGACGAGCTCCAGCAGCACAGTGTTGTGGAGCAGATTGGTCCCCAGCAGCACCTGGTGCTTTGTCTCCACTTAAAACAGCCTCCGTCTTCAGAGCTGGCTCCTGTCCTGACACTAAACTCCCCCGTGGAAGAGAGAAGAGTGAATTCTGCCTTCCTCTCAGGTACATCCTTTGCCCCCCCCACGCCTCCTCCTCCTCCCCGTCCTCCAATCCGCTGCCCACTCAAGCAGCTGTCAAGGTGAGGCAGTTTTACATGGTGAGGCTCCAATGCCCTTGTCCAATTTCACTTTGGAGTGAAGCTGGGCTGAACATGCCAATCCTGATATTACCAAACAAATTAAATCACGCGGCTGGGCGCAGAGGAGAGCGAGGGAGCTGAGGATGCTGGGATGGATGGAGAGGGAGGAGGGGGGGGATGGCTGTCAGCTTGGCTGAGCAGCCTCCTGCCCGCTCTGATCAGGACATCCAGGAGGAGAATCATTAATTGGCTCGGGGTGGAGGGGAGCGCTGGTGGGAGACGACTCTGTTGCTGCTGGCCATGTCCATGACAAAGCCATGATGGTGGCCAATTAAAGGCCTGATTAGAGATGAGGTGGCGGCAGGAGCTGCAGGTGAAGTGAGAAAGCGAGAAAAACAGGTGGAGGTGATGATTTATTCTCCCTTTACGTACAAAAATAGATCTGTCCGTTTCAAATGTTGTAAATGTTACTGTCCTTCTGTGTGTTGTTATAACCAGATAGAAAAATTTCAGACAACAACAGAGCTCCATCTGTCTCCATAAACATATCTAACATTGAGGATAAATGAGCCCTTCAAGTTAATCAGGGATGATGTTTTTCTGTAGTCCGATCCTGAAGTCAGTGTCGCTCCTGGTTCCCTTGTCAAAAAGCCTATGGGATTTTTCCATGTGATTTTGGATTATTGCAGAAAATAAACTCCATGGTTAACAAATGTTTATGACACTTGCATGTTTTTTTTCAGTGAGATAATCTTAAGTGGGTATAGGTAAGCATAAGTAAGTATGGGAAAGGTAAGTATGGGATAAGTATGGGTAAGTATAAGTAAGTATGGGATAAGTAGGTATGGGTAAGTGTAAGTAAGTATGGGATAAGTAGGTATGGGTAAGTGTAAGTAAGTATGGGATAAGTAGGTATGGGTAGCGGATATTAAAATGGTAAATGAAAGTGTGCCAGCAGTAGCGCTCGTACTTCATGCCACCCCTGCATAGGTCAGTGCCCCACTTGGGCCATACCAGTAATAAAATTTGGACACACCACTGGAAATGTCAGGGGATTAGTTAAGTCATTATGATTAATCCTCTGGGGACAAAGTACACAAAAGCTCATGGCAACTCATCCGATAGTTGTTGGAATATTTCAGTTTGAACAAAATGTTGGAGAAATGGATGTTGTCATCCCTCAAGCTTCTAGTGTGAGTAATTAAATTACCTTTTGATATCAAAGCCTCATAATCATCCATTTCTTCAACTCCCTGCCAACACTCAACAATCATACAGGGACAAATCCATTACCTAAGACACAGACACAGTGTCAGCAACAATCGACCATAACGAATCTTCCTGCTTTCAGTCCCGCTGCTTTTCATCTGACACATCTAAGGACTGATCCACACCAGGGGACAGCAGGTGACAGCAGCTTGTTGCAGGACTGAAGTTAGGAGGCAGCATTTTTGCATTTTGAATTACAGGAACAACTCACTTTTTCTTTCCTGAAAAATCTACTGTTTTGTGCTCACTGCTGCGCTTACCGTCTCTAGTTCAGGTATGGTGGGGTTGAAAGTGATTCTGGGTAAGGTGGGAAATCTCTAACTTCAGTCGAAGCAGATAAGGCAGGCTGCGGGAAAATTGGTGCACCAAAAAGTATATTACAACACTTGATCACAGAATAACTCCTGGAGTGCATTGATCATAACAGCGAGAGCATCGGGGGGAGGGGGTTTCTTCAAATAAAACTGGTTCACTAGCTCATTCCTGCTGGCATGAGTTATATATTCTCTGTATTACTTCTTCACTTGAGTCAAAAGCTGTGAAATGTATCTCATCGTCTGGGAAACTAAATGTTTTAAAGGTTAAAGCTGGAGAAACTGTGAGAGTGCCACTGAGGTAAAGTTTAAATTGTGTTAGAATAAGCTCATTGCCATAAAAACTAATGGGGAGAAATGTGGACATGAGTCAGATATGAGACATCATCTCTGGATTTCAACTTCACAAAGCAATTTCTGAATGGAGGTAAAACTATAAATGAGTCAACGCAGAGATGATTCAGAGCTTTTCTGTGAAATATCCGGCTTTCCTTTAGTACTGTGATTCTCAAACTTTTTGGACCACCTCAGGCTGTCCTCATGCACTGTTCGTATATAGATGTAGGAAAAGTCATGCACCAAAATTTGCACATACCTGAGTAATCATGAACCAGTAATTTGTGTATAACTTAGGAAGACTGATCATGCAACTGAGAGAAGGAGGAAGTAGACCAAAAGTCTGTGTAAAGGTTAATTTATGTTCAATATTATGTGGAGACGGATGAGACTTCTGTCGCTATTTCGCTGCCAGTAAGGGTGGAAGGTGCCGTAAATGGACCACAAAAAGCTGGACTTTGACGCACTCCTGTGTTCACTTCCTGTTTTAATGCAAGTTTTTTTTTTTCATGTATGTCTCCTTCCCCTAATCCTAACCATTCGTGCCAGCATTTGCAATTGTTGATGCCCCAGCATCGGTTGCCATGTGCTGTTGCTGCCTCAACATAACCACATGCATTTGCTGACATCCCGAAATGTAAAGAGCAGATGCAGAAGGATATGGAATACCTAAAATGTAATATTTAGATGTAATATTTAGATATTTAGAAGTCCAATGTAAAGCTGCGTCCCCAAACATGACAGCAGCAGATTTAAGTATTGGATTTAAACTCACTTGAACAGCTGACTATATACAATTGTTTAAAAATCAAGAGGCCTTAAAACTTCAAAGTTCTGTTTAAAATAAAGTAAAAGTGATGTGACATTACTGATGCTAAATGATGTGGCTAGCTAACTGGAACTATTTACACATGACCACATTTGATGTAAGTTAATGTTACACCCTGTAAAGCCTTCACTTTTAAACTGAAGAGGTTCGAAGGTTTTATGTAACCCAGACTGAGGTGATTTTATTGTTATTCTATATTCATGTTCATAAATTGTCAGATCTTGGAGAGCAGGAAGCTGGATCAGACAACAGGCGATCAGCAACAGGACAAATTTAAAGATTAATGTAAAAAATGTACTTACAGTCCCAAAATCAGGCAGGCACAGGAAACCAGGCAACAGGAGTCCAAACCAAAGATGAAGATGAACTGACAGAGAACAGAGGACTGGACAGGTGTAAGCAGGGAGACGCTAATTGGGGAGATGAGAACAGGTGAGTTGACTGTAGGTGAAACTAATCAGGGTGGGAACAATCGTACACAAGGCCAGGAAGTGAATTTAAAATGAGAGAAGGCGTGAATTACAAAATAAAACAGGAAACACTGACAGCGAATGACAAATAACATGAGGTCAGGAGGAGTTTAGGGCAGATCATGACAGAAATGGACAAAGGTGAACAAAGTTAGACTGTGTTGAGTTGAATTTCCCTTTAAAGTCCAGAACAAACAACAGGATTGGTTGCACAGCTAATCTGGATTTAAATGTGGGCACATTAGGGACTGTTCCTTATTTGTGAGAGGGGAGGCATGAGGGAAGGACTTATGTTTTTTTTTGCTTAGGGCAGGGGCACACACCTTTAAATGGCCATAATTTGTATTTATTTTACCACAGATTTTCAAAGAAATGTGCCTTCCAAACCTGCAATTTTTGGTTAGTAGTTTATTATTTTGGCAATTAAAAAAAACATTTTGGTGTTATTTCTTTCCTTCTTTGTAAACATTTGGCCATTTTTAAGAAAACATGCCTTAAACCCCCGCAATTTTTGTTTTCTATTAAAAGAAATGTCGTAAAATTTTTTTAAAGAAAACACATTAGCTGTTTATTGTTTGTTTATTTGTTTTTTGCAGTTTCAAAGAAAAGTGATTTCTTTTTTTCTTTCTTTCTTTGTAATCACTATTTCTTTGTCATTTGGCAATTTTTCAAGAAAACATGCCCTCCAAACCTGCAGGCCAACAACATTTAAAAAGGAGCTTCATCCTCCGCTTCTGATAAATAAACAACAGTCCTTTGGCATAGTGACTACACCAAAATTAATATTCAAACCTGCAGCATAGCTTCAGAAAGCAGACAGTGAGAAAATGTTCTTCTGCAGCATCTGAACAGTGATTATTTGTACTTCGTGTTAAACTGGCCCCAGGAATCATTAGGTAGTTCCCCTCCTGACAGACCTCTGTTCATCCAAATCCAAAATCCCATCATTGGGAATTGACTCAATAGCTGCAGACCCTCTGATCTCCTCCTGCAGTAACATTGACGGCACATTTCCAGATCTGTGGCTCTGAATCGATGCGAGCAGGAAGGTTCTCACCGAGCCCTACCGCACGATTGATCTCTGAAGAGCTGTGATGTGCTGCTGGACATCAGAAGTCATGTGAACGCCGCTCAGCCCGAGCACAGAATGTTTGATTAGAGCAGGAAATAGACATGAGTTGAGAGATAGTGAAGAATGGAAAAGACCCAGCGGATGACAGTGAACACAATCAAAGAGAAAAGCTGAGAGAAAAGGTGCTAAAACAGAAGTCAGGTTGGTCATATCTCATGTATTTATGTCCTGATCAGAACTCAGAGCTACAGCTGGACTCCTCTCTCTGTTAGATGCAGGATATACTGAGTCTACAATCACGTGAACAAACACACTTTTGGTGAGAAAAGCTCAGCTACTTAAACCGAGTGTGTCGTCCCGTGTTTAAAAAAAGCCATTAAACAACACTTGATGCACACTTACACTAACACCACTTCAGCATGGTGTTGAAGAGGACTCTATAATTAATTAATCAGCTCTGCTGCTCAACACTGCAGGATACAGCTGATGGTGCCAACTGGAAATAAACAACAATGAGGAAGAATGAAGACGAATGATGTCGCTTTTGTCATTTCATCTTTGGCTTGGTTTAACCATGCGATGACGAGATCAACTCAGGGATTGTTTCTTAACAGCTCATTAACTGACTGTAGAAACATGGGACATTGTGTGATGATCATATAGGTTTATGTTGCAGTCAAAAGTTTAAATTATTCAATTTTGTTCCTTAGAAACCACGCAATAGAGGACTTAAAATACTACAGTACCCATTAGCTTTAGCTGCCACAGCTATAGGAGGCCCAAGGAATGACGTTTTCCTATAGGAAACACCTGGTTCGCTTGTCAAAAAGACTTTGGGATTTTTCCATTGGATATTTGCAGATAATAATATCTGTGGTAAACAAACATTTATGATACTTACATGTTTTGTTCGGGAAGATAATCTACACAAATGAACACCACTTTAAGGATTTTTGAAGCCTAAATGCATTCACCAGAAGTAAAAAGCAAATGCCAGGCTATAATGAACTACACTATTATTGTGTCACCTTCACTTCGAGGCTGTAAAGCTGTGTTTGGCATTTGACTGTGTTTGGTTTGGGGCGATGATATTATGTACTTTCATTTAGCCACTTGTTAGCAAGCATCTCTTTTAAGACACACAAAAGCTTCAGAGTTTCCGAGTTGGGCATTTACTAATATATTTCATGTTGAGGAACAAAACGTGAAAGTCTTTTAAGCGTGTGTTAAGCATATTTAAGGCTTCTAACCAAAAACCCACTCAAAAAAACCCATAGACTTTGAGACAAAGGAACCGGAGGAGCAGAAATGCTAACAGATCTCCAGGTTTTAGGACTCATTACTGGAGTTCTTTATGGAGAAGAAGCCAGAGGCAGTTATCTGAATCAATTGTTAAATCTGTAAGTCAATTAGGCTACTTCACTTTAGAGGTACTAACAGGAAGGTTTGTTACTTTTATTTTAAAGTTTGTACTTTACCTAGACAGAGCGAGGTTAACTGTTTTTATGCTAAGCTAAGCTAACTAGCTTGGATGTAACCTTATATTTAAAGATATGCCAGTGGTCTTGATCTTCTTATCTAACTCTCTGCTAAAAAGCAAATTTGAATTTTTAAACAGCGGTGCACAATGAAGCACCACAGCAACTTTCAAGGCCTTTGTACTCGACACTAAAGATATGATGATGTCATTTTCTAGTGCAGAAACCTTGTATCGGCGACACAACGGCAATTATAAACCTGGCTTTATGGTCAAAAAACGTCTCATTTTAGATAAACAGTTGCGATTGGCCCGGCACGTTTCAGATTGCACAAGGATGACTAGATGCATCGGCGAGTGTAAATAAAACGTGAGCTGCAGATTCGACTGGTTTCCCAACTGGAGTATCACAAAGCAGGAGGTCATGACCTTTACTTCAATCAGTTTTTGTGAGTTTTGAACTCACCCCTGCGCTGTCCGTCTGTCCGAAGTACATCAGTACGTCCTTAAATCAGCGTGTTGATGTGCTGCTGCATCACTGTCAACCCAAACACAAAAAAAGCAACTTTTATTGGTTCCCGTACTGCTGCTCGGGCAATTAAAATCATAATGGCAGATTTTCGACACCAAACTAATGAGCTCAACTCCTCTGAGTGGAAACACCATTAGAAGTCCTAATGGGAGGAACAAAACAAAACCTCAGCTGCTGGATACGAGACTAGCTGCAGATCTACACAACAATTCTTATTTGATTAATACTGTTTGTTTACATGAGGAGACAAAGGAGCACCCCCCCCCACGCACCCCTCCAGCCCCCCACTGAGCCACCAGGCCCAACACTATGTGATGTGTAATTGGATGCTCGCTGTGAAAACACAAAAACAGGCCCTGGTCTGAATCACAAATCGTGACGAAGAAAAAAAAAAAACTGTCAGTCTGTGATTCAGCAACTTTGAGAGCGCTCATCTGTCCACTGCACACTTTCATCGCCAGCAGTGGAATGTTACTAAGTACATTTATTCAAGTACTGTACTAAAGTATGAATTTGAGGTACTTGTACTTTAGTTGAGTATTTTCCTTTTATGCTACTTTATACTTCAGAGGGAACATTGTACTTTTCACTTTTTCACTTCACTACATTTATCTGACAGATTTAGTTACTTTACAAATTCAATTTTTGCATAAAAAACATAAGAAGAGTTCATTAAATATGATGTTTTGTTATAAATGAAATCAATAAAGAGTTTATACAAATACAACTGAAACGGTAAGTTGATTAATCAATCTGTCAATTCACAGAGAATCGGAGCACGTCAATCACCTCTTTGATAAACATTTAAGTCTTTTTCAATTTTAAAAAAAATGATTTTGAGTTTTAGGGGAGTTATTTTCAATATTTGTTAATTAGAGGTTTTTTCATGTTATTGGGGTCTTTTCTCTTTTTCTTTTTTTTTAAATTTCGAAAGTTTTTAGAGGTTTTTTCCCTATTCCCTTTTTTTAAAAAATGTCTTTTCTTCCTTTTTTGACTTGAATTTTGATCTTTTGATGTGTGTTTTTGTTTTAAAGATTTTCTTGATTACACTTATGTTTATTTAACTACCATTTTCGATGCAAGAATTTTACTTGTAACAGTATTTTCACAGGGTGGTATTAGTACTTTTTACCTAAGTATAGGATCTGAATACTTCTTCCGCAACTGTTTACTGCACTGGAATTTTATGACACGTTATGACAAACACCTCCCTCCTCTTCTCCTCCCTTGAAGCCTGTCCTTCTCCTCCTCCTCCTCTTTGGAGGGGGAGATTTCATCATGTGGTCCTGCCAGGATCTTTTCCTGCTCTGCTGTGTCCTCTGAGGGCTCTGCTGTGTGCTGGTGCTGACGATGATCCCGGCTCTACACCTTCACTCCCCCCGGAGCACATCAATCACCTCCTCTTCTCCTCTCACGCTACAGGAGAGGGAGGGAGAGGGTGGGGGTGAAGCCTTCACCTCCACTTCACACAGATCAAGCAGAGAGAAAAGGAGAGAGAAGAAGGAGTTGGAGGAGGTGGGAGCCGCTGCTCCTCTTCTATCTGTCTGCAGTCACAGTCTGATGCCAGAAAAGGCGCCCAGAAGGCGAGCTGTGACAGTCATACGGGGGGGGGGGCATGTTGTGGATTTCATATTTCACCTAATCTTTATAAAAATCGGGGCAGACACCTGAGGTGTGAAATGGATGCCCATCCTAACAGAGGGCACCCACGACTTCAAACACGATCATTCAGAAGGACTCTGGATGTAGGAATTCAATCCCTCCATCAGGCTTCTGATATCACTGTCGTTTCAATGGTTCCAGATCACGGGGTCAGCCCGCCTCCTGCTCTTGTTACATCCAGAAACGAGTAAAGCTGCTGAGTAAAGAGTCAAATGATCCTGTGTTTTCAGACCTTAGGAATGAAAAAGATCATAAAGCTTTTCACATCTCCACTGAAGTAAATATTGCAATAAAAAACCTTGTTGTGAGGGTTTGTAGATGCAGCCACCCTGTTCAATATTTAGGCAATATGTGTTCAATATAATGTTCAATATTTTTTTTGCAGGAGATGCATGATGTTTTGCTGGTTTGGTATAAAGTTTTTTGGTTAGTGTAAAGAGTTTTGAAAAAATAGCCTGAAAGATACCTCCAGAGTATTCAGAAAAAAACTGTAATCCGGTGTAGATAAGCAGGATTTTTCCTCATGAAAACGAAGGAGAATCTTCAACTACAACTTCCAACTTTCAACTTGTAATGATGTTTAAATCAGAAAGGCCTAAAATCAGTCAGATGTTGCAGAGAAATTGCCAAATCCATCAGCCATCAGTCTGATGATAATTTAGCCTCTGCAGAGCCACAGCTCAGTGGCACATCCAGACTTCCTTCACTGCGGTGGCCCGAGTGGGGCACTGACCTATGTATGAAATATGAGCACTATGGGCACACGTGTTAGCATAGCTTTAATTAACCATTTTTGCCTCCACCACCAATACCTACTTTAATAACTAACATTGCAGTGTTTTAAATTCCTTTTTATTATTTAGTTTAAAAGGTAAATAGGCCTAAAAGACAACAGAGCAACACCACACGAATGTAAAATAAAGCTCTGCTCTGCGGCTCAGCTTTACCTCAAAACCATATCTTCTTCCTCTTCTGTGGCTTTTTGGCAAGTTAGACACCACTCTGGAACATTACTGCCTCTCAGGTTTAAGACTGAATTGCACCTATAATCAAACGATTCACACTGACTGGGCAGTTAGCCAGTTATAATGGGGTGGCCAATCGGATTTCAGGGGTGACTCGTGCCACCAGGCCACTCCCTAGACGCACCCCTGCAGCCGATATGTCAGTCAGTGCATATCATGGCCAAAATTTCCTCTTCTATGCACCTGTCATTGTTTCCACTCTGATTAGCAACGCGAGACATCCATCCATCCATCCATCCATTTTCTGTAACCTCGTAAGGGTCGCGGGGGGTGGAGCCTATCCCAGCTGTCATCGGACTATCGCAGGGCCGATACATATAGACAGACACATATACACGCTCACAGTCACACCTACGGGCAATTTAGAGTCACCAATCAACCATGTCAAGCATGTCTTTGGACTGTAGGAGGACACGGGGAGAACATGCAAACTCCGCACAGAAGGGCCTGGTTGGAGCGGACCGAACCCCGCTCCAATCGGGTTTCGAACCTGAGACCCTCTTGCAACAGTGCTAACCACAACACCACCGTGCCGCCCCAATCCAAGACACACACAGTCATTATGTGCTGTAAACAGATAGCTGCATATAAATGCAGATACATTAAAAAAAAATAACTAAAAAAAACCCAAATATGATGCCAAATCATCATCAGACCAGACTGCATTTGTATCATTCTGCCTCTGTTCCCTCTTCACAAGGGCTGTTTACCTCTACAGCCCGGTCAAATGTGATTAGCCAATATACTCGAACTACAAACGGACTACAAAGGGAAACCTGGAAGCTTCAACGACTAAAATCTTGTCCTGTTGCCTCCAGATTCTACATTCATATGCAGATCTGTAGGTATAAAGACATGAGTCAACATTTCAGAAAACCAGACAACTTGTGTTTTCGTCCAAACATTTCCAGAGTGAGGAGAGAAAAAGTATCACAGGTATTTTCTGCAGTTTCAAGCAGCGAAAGAAAACACGAGCACACCTAAAGAGAAAATTCCTGAAAGTAGGGGCTTGTTTCAGTTTGTCGTAAATGAGAGAGGAAGAGGAGTGCTGGAGACAGCCGGTGTGTAAACATGCTGAGAGGCAGAGTGTGTGGAGGACGGTACTGAGGCGAACAGAGATATAACCTTTGTTTACGAGTGCAGGCGGGCCGGCTGACACTGTGTATAAGTCAAACGGGGGCGGCCCACTTGGAGATCCACTGGCTCGCATTAATCAAACACCAGGGGAGGAGGGGAACGCCTCGGCACACCTCCACAGGACGCTTTAACCACAGGGAGGCTTCTGGACCTCCACCAGACAGAGCAGAAACACCTCTCCGTAAATGTCCACTGACTGTGAACCGTAGTCAGAGTGCTTAGTCTGGAGAGAGTTATTACCACAATAATATGTTAGAGAGCGTCCTTCAGGGTGATGATGGAGAGTACTGCTTATTATTATCTTTGTTTTACAACTCACCAAGAAAACAGAGAGTTTCTCTTCATGGTGACTGCGAGCAGAGCTGAGACTCATTGGTTTAAATTATTCAAATATATAGTTATAAGCAGTGATACTCAATTTATCTGGACCCCGATAGGGTGCCAGGTGGCTCCCCAGAGCATTTTCTAATTCACAGTGAAAATAAAGTGATTCACATTGGGAACTGTTTTTGTTCTTTTAGAATACGTAATGTGGCAGAGTGCATAAAACGTCATCAAAATTGAGTTTGTTTATAAAAAACAGTGCCAGCTGAGGATCCCTTGCACCTCCCAACAGAGCTCCTAGCCAAGCTCCTCATATCCTAAAATCCTTGAAATGTCCTGAAATCCTTGAAGCATCTTAAAATCCTAGAAATGTCTTAAATCCTAGAAATACCCTAAAATCCTAGAAATGTTGACACAAAAAATACATCACGATTCAAAACTGAACTGAGACATACCTACAGACAACCCTAAAACATAACGCCTCTGGTGTTGGCTATCACCATCGCAGAGGTGTAAAAAGTTTTTATCAAATTCAAGATAAAGTGGTATGACTAATTCATATGCAGATGGTCATTTAGTGGGTGAATTATTCATTTAAAGAAAGACTGCAGGGCAACAGACACGTATATTAAAAAAGAGCATTTTATTAAAACAAAATGCTTATTTACAAGGCCAGAGAAAACAGCAGTGGAGCTTTACAAAAAGGGAATATGCATCAACACACAGAGCTGGCCTGGGAAAGACAGATTTGCATTACAGCTGGTTTATAGCTAATTATTAAGAGTTAATTCACCCTGAATGTTTCACAAAAAAATATCAAGTTTTTTGGAAAAGTCACAGATTAATAAAGTTCAGGCAGTGGGTACAAAAAAACATATAATTCCTCATTGGGCGGGAGAAAAGAAGCTCCACATTTATCAGTTCAAATAGTTTGAGACAAATTTTGGGGGGAAATCAAAGTGTAAAAATGTAAAGCTCTTGATGCAGGTGAAATACAACAGCTAAAGAACATTTTTCCATCTCTTAAATAAACAAAAAACTCCTCTAAGCTCGTGTGAGCAGCTCATTATCACACCTACACAAACATTTGGAATCTCGCCTTTTCAGACACGTAACGTCCCCGTCCTTTAGGTATAAAAATAAATACAAGTTGAGGAAGAAATTGTGTTTTGATCAGTCCAGATAAAACTATTCTGTATCCTGGCGAGCTCCGTTCAGTCAGGTTCTTTGTTTCTACTTGATTCCACTCAGCAAACTGTCTCAGTGTCCATCGATCCAATGTGTCCATCAGGCTTCTGTTTTGTCTCTGTCTGTCTGATGTAGTAAAAGTCTTTTCTGTGTCACGCGGTCTGTCTCCTCTCAGAGCCAGGGGTGCCAGGCGGGGTCCATGCGACACAGGTTGTCCAGGCTGTTGGCGGCGGCCACCAGCGTGTTGACTTTACTCTCTCCGCCCTCGAACTGAGCCAGGTTGTGGAGGCGGGTCATGATGGCCGTGACAGCCTTCTGGACCAATGAGACGAGCTGCTGGGAGTCCATGTTTTCCGGTTGGCCGGCCGGGGACAGTGGCATGGACGTGTCCTCCTGGGTCTTTTTGTGCCACGCGATGATCTCATCACGGAGGACGGCCTTTAGGATGCCGTCCACCTATCAGAGAGAGAAAACAGGAAGACGTTAAGTTCAGGAGTCAACATGGACAAGAAAACACGAAACATTTCATCTGTAGATGGAATCTCTATTTACCAGATTAAGAGACACTTCTTGCGTATCATTGGATGATTAGTGTCTTATTAATAACAGAACTGTCTTAGCTGAGATTCAGAGAGAGAAGTGTGCACACAAAGGTGAGACATTTGAGCCATGTGGTCAAATGAATCGAGCCCAGAACTGTAACAACATAATATCTGGTGGTAGCTGACACCAGGGTTCTGTCATGGACAAGATTTCAGGACTTTTCCATGACTTTTCAAGGACTCAAAATTTTTATTTTTCCTTGTCCAATGTTTTTTTTCCCTTACCCCACTTGCCCAGCATTTTTAAACAAATGAGATGCAATCATAACTTCAGTGTGCCCAATGATGTGTTCAAGGACAGCTGGAAAATTGAAAATCCAATAATAATTTCTGTTTTTACAGTTTCTGGCTATGATAAGTGGTGTAATTTTGGCAATTCTTAAAGATAACATTTTTAACATTTCTATAAACAATCACCAAAAATTTTAAAGAAAAAAAGAAATCACCAAAATTTTTAAAGTTTTCTATACAAATCTTTTTTTTAAAGGGAAAAAAAGGTTAAATAAATACATAATACAGCCATGTTAAGTTATATGCCCCTCCAGCAAAAAGTGCTTAAAAAAATATTTGAGATGCCTAGTGGGCATGCATTAAGGGAAAGATCTGAACAATGAGAGAAAATGTAGAAACTTTCCTGATGAATAAATAAACAAAAAATAACCTCAGTGTTGTCGAACATTAGTGCATATAAGAATTACGTTACCTTGTCAGCTACAGAAAATAAATTCACCTTTATGATACATCACTGTAATTTACTATACACAAGGCATTTCAAGAATTTCTCCCAAGCATTCAATCATTTTTACAAGTTCCATGACTTTTCCAGGCCTGGAATATATGATTGTGAAATTCCACGACTTTTCCAGCTTTTCTGTGACCGTTGGAGCCCTGTGTATTGCTGCTTGGAGCTCATTCAGTGACTGCTGCATGTACTTGTTGATGCTGTTTCTATGAACACAGTATTCCTAAATGTCATCGTGGGAACCGGAGACGTGACACCTGATAAAAACTTAAAGGCACACACAGAAAACGAAGCTGGGTGTGAATCTGTGTGTGTTGTTAGCAGCTCATTATGGTGACACGGAGCTGAAACACAGAACCATGTGAATCCTGAAGGAGCCACAGCAGCAGAAACCATCACCTCACTGGGAACACCCTGTTCCCTGCAGTGTTTTAATGGTTTCAGTATATGTGACAGGATGATTGTTACGTGTTTGTAGCGTTCCCTCTCTGACCACCGAGCTCTGTCACTTGGAGCTTAACCGTTAATTTGCATCTTAAAGGACTCGTTCTCCATCCGCAGCAGTCAGACCTAAACATAGACAGCACACGCCTGTCATTACTGTCCTGCTGCACACACACACACACACACACACACACACACACACACACACACATTATACAGCCCCCTCTGACTGTACTGTTTGTGTTCGGTTCAACTTCCTCTCTTGAGGTTGAGATGCTAAACGAGATGTTGAGAACTCAGCAGGAGCTTCAATTCAACAGCAAACCGCATGATGGATAACCTCCTCGCTGACGGCTGGCTGGAACAACACATTTTAAACCCCGCAAAGACTGGAGCCAGCTGGGTCAAGTCTCATTTTTCAACTACAGTATGAAGACCTGTTATTCAGCTCATTTTCAGGTTCAGACTTGTATTTTGTGTTTTCGTGTTTTAATGTTTCCTAATCTTGTCTGAGCTGAACACCTGTAGTTACTGCCTGTTTTAGTGTCTTTAGGCTGTGCCCTCCTGAAAATAATCCATTCTGCTCTGATCGGTCAGTGCCTCTGGGTCTTCCTTATCTTAGCATCTAAGGGGAAAATAGTATTAAAACAAAAATCTCACTCTGAGCTGGAGCTGATTTCTAAACACACCATAATCGTACGAGTGTAAACATTTCTAGAACAGACAAGTTACCTTAAAGTTTGGCTGTGCGAAGCATCGTGCTACAGCGATCATGGAGGCGGTGAGCGGGCCGGAGACTCCGATGGTGGTCAGGAACTCTGAGATGTTTGGAGTCAGGCGGAATGGAACGGGGCGATTAGCATCCAGGTCGCCAGTGGCGTCGTTGATGTCGAAGCGGAAGTAGGAAACGTTCAGCTTTCCCGTGTCCTAAAATAACAGAATGAAACGTTTGAGTAGGAGTCAGGCTGTGTGTATGTGAGTGTAAGGAGGGCATTTTAAACAAAGTAGCAGCTCAGAATAAAGACAACACATCTATAAATATTCCTGCATGTAGAGGTCTCCGCAGAAAACAACTCTCCTTCTTCAGAGAGACTGAGGGAGTTAGTGAACAAGCTCCCACCAACCAAACGGCTGCAGTTATTGATCTGCGTGGCCCAGACACGGTATCACGTCAAACTATCAGCAGCACAACATCTATAATCCTCCTCTCCTCTCTCCCCCGCCGCTCCCTGCTGACTTAAATATATACAGCCACGTTTTCATCTTTAAGCCTGCGTTTATGTGCGAGAGAGAGGACGGCTACATGAGCAGCCATTCCACTCAGATAAGCTCCCTCATATGAAAAGGTGAGTGGCTCTGACAGCTTTATAGCAGAGCATTTCATTCCAGCTCGTGCTCCCTCTCCTCCTCTGTCTCGCCTCCCTCCTCCCTTTAATTCCCTCCTCTCTCTCTCTCTCTCCTACTGTCATTTGCTCGTGCAGGCCCCGGCGGAGGCCTGGAGGCAGTGGGCTGAGACACCAGCAGCCCCCAGGAGGCTCAGATAAGCCAGCAGACAGTTGGCTGTGGAGGCAGCGCTCAGAATGCTAAATCACCACACGAGTGGCCGCCGATGGCTTCATTCTGGGGCCGGCGTGAACGGGATGACGCATCATCACTGTGTTGCATGTAGAGACGACAGAAAGCGGCTAATTTTCACAACAAATGTCAACGAAATCACATTAGTAGGGAGGTTGTGATACCTCACGGAGGAGACAGGTGTTGACAGAATGAAATCTGAGGTACGCCACAAAGAATCGCCTTTATTTCCTTCTTTAAGGAACATAAGGTCTGTGTTTGGGCGGGGTGGGGCACGATGCTGTGGCTGTGATGTCCTGTCCTTGCACTCTCCCTGTGTTTGTGTGTAATGTTTGTGTGTGCGTCCCGTAATCCTGCTGTGTCTAATGGGATCTGCCGAGTGGAACAGGCAGAGAGGGGGCTTAATACTAGCGCTTAGCTGCCCGGAGGAACGCCTGTCAGCACAGGCCGATTAGGATCAGAGGGGTGGGGTGGCCGGCTGACACAATCATCTTTAATAATGACTTTGAGAGAGCTGTGTGCAGACCCCGAGCGCACACACAAACACGGCCTCTTCAAATTGAAACGTCTTTGATAGCTGCAGAGCTGCAGAGGGACAGAATATAACGTCCTGTCAAAACATCCTGCGCTCTGACGGCAGCGGGCTGACTGATAGCGTGAATGTCACGGGGGAGGATGGTAATTCATATGGCCAAATATGGAGATCTTCCTCATATACTGAATTAACCCCCGTCAGTCACAGGGAGTTCGACATCCTACCTGAGCGATCTGCAGCATCTCGGGGTTGAGCCTGTTGAGGTGCAGCATGAACTCGGCCAGTCCGATGAGCGCCAGCTGGATGGTGAACATCTTCCTGAAGGTCCAGTAGTCAGTGGCGTTGGGGAAGGTGTGGAGCGCCCACTCCTTCAGCATGCTGCGAGGCACCATGTTCCCCTGCACCTCCTTCAGGATGTCCCGCAGGACCTTCAGGGAGAACAGGAGGAGGGAGGAGAGGTAAGGGACGCAGCTGAGGGTCTCACATTCATGTTTTACAATATTCCACACAGTGGTTCACACTTTAACCCTTTGAACCCTGAGCAAAATGGCTTGATTTCTTTAAAAAAAACATGGGAAGAAGGTGACGAGCAACTTAACAATAAATGGCTGAAAAACAAAACCGATATCTGTAACATAATTCTAATAATTCTAACTAACATTAAAAGAATTATATATATATATATATATATATTTTACATTTTTCCTTAGTTTTTTGATTATATCTAATAATGAAATCAAACCTTTTCTCTCAGGTTACACAAATGCTTGTGTAATGCAATTAAATGCAGCGCAGGAAAACTGATGTCGCTCCAGCTGTATTAGGGTTAAGTGAAGACACAGCACTGTTATGCTCTGCCATGCTGCGTGTTTGTATGCAGCCGTGTTTGTGTACCTGGTGGCTGGCCTGCGTGCCTCTGGCCTGCACTGTGGCCAGACGATCATAATATCTGGAGATGGGATTGTCGTGTTCGATGCCCTTCTTGGCGCAGCGTTGTTTGTAGATTTCCACCAGTGACAGGGATGAAGGGTTGTCCTCGACCAGGCGCATCTGAGGCGACACTGCCACCACTCGGGGCACTAGGGACATCGAGGGAGGGAGAGAGAGGACGGGATACAGGTGGGAGAGAGACGGGGAGGAGAAATAAGAAGAGGGGAGGAACAGGTCGGGGAAAACAACCCAGTCAGTGACACGCGAACTGTAAACATTTGACCACAGATCTAAACCTATAACTAAAATAGTGCAGAGTTGGGAAACAGCTCTGTTGCTCAGCGCTGAGCAGGGTCAGAGGAGGTGAAAGGCTGTGCGTTGAAAGCAGTCTAAACATTTACATACAGCAACACCCCAAATCAAATCAATGGCAGCCAGTCCAGTTGTGAGGAAATGAGTTGGAAGGGACCGCTGAATTCCCTGTCCATATTTCCCCTTAAACAAACCAATCAAGTGCATAAATGGTGAGCAGGCAAACATCTGGGCAGAGGCAAACCACAGGGGGACGACAGTAGAGGAAATAGTGCCTGAAAGCCAATGCAAAAGGCATGTGTGGTGTTTGAGAGAGAGAGAGAGAGAGAGAGACGGCGACAGGGTGAGGAGAAAATTGAAAAGAGGAGGACACTGCCAGTAACTGTTCTCTGGAGATGACTACCTGATCACCACAGAGCCAGAGATCCAATCGTATCTGGGATTAACAAATACATATCAAAAAATAAAGACATGTCTCTTCTTCGTGGTCGTACCAGTGAAGAAGAGGTGTCTTTTGGTGGTCTCCTTCCTCTTCTCCAGACAGGGGTTGAGGAGGCGGAGAAGCTGCAGGACCCTCTCCTCTCGCCGTGACTCGGTCAGGCAGGCGTCGTTCATCACCAGGTACGGGTAGATCTTGCCGTTGTGGCCGCGGATGTAGAGACGACGAGCTGCTGTGTTGTGTTTCTGAACAATTTCCACTCTGGGCATAAACCTGCAGAGGGAGGATCAACAGAGACAACTGACGTGAGAGGAATGACATGCTGGTGAATCTCTCACACTGATCAGCCATTTAAAACCGTCTTTTCAGAAGAGAGAGGGACCTCTGAGGGCCAGGTGTCCTGGAAGAAGAGTCTTTTACCTTGCGATTTTGATGTAATAGTGCGTGGGTTTGGGCATGAGGAACTCCCCGGGGATCTCCACCTCAGCTGTCTGCGCAGAGAAGTTGCTGAGGAAGCGACACTTCTCCTCAATGAGGAAGAACTTGGGCAGCTGCTTGGTCTTGGCCTCCAGGATCTTGATCCACTTCTTCAGTTTGGAGATCAGATTGTGAAGCTTCATGGAGCCAGGCACACTGAAGTCAAAGTCTGGTGAGGGATGAGAGAAAAGTCAAGTTACAATAAAAGTCTCCTCAAAGCACTGGCTCTATTATCTTTATTATATAAGGGAAAAACCCTTTTTTCACCTAAATCAGCACGTATATGAAGGTTTTTTCAATTACATAAAATTCACCAAAAACTTCTATCCAAGGCATACTCAAAGTAAACTAAAAGTTGTTCTTGTTCTAGTTCTAGCTTTTGAACAAGTTAGAGCACGGTCTCATTTGAGAGGTAACTCTGAACTGTCAGAATCGCTGTATTTGACTAATAGAAGTTTCAACACACTCTTTTTTTTTTTTTTTAATCTTTGCCTGGATATTTTCTTGAAAAATGATGCTGCTATTGATATTGTTGTCATAAAACAACATGAGCACATAGCAAATGAGCAAAATAAATTAACAAGAAATAAGTAAAAAGTTACAAGAAAATTATCAAAAATATAAAAAAAACATTAGCAATAAATTAATAAAAACTTTTAAAAAAAATAAAAAAAAGTATCTAAAAATAGAAAAAAAGGGCAAGAAATTAATAAAAAGTTACAAGAAAAATATCTAACAATAAGCAAAAATAGTACAGTAAACGGTAATCTGAAGAAAAAAAAACAAGAAAATGAGCTTTAGAAAATGCTTATCAAATATAATTCCAAATATGGTTTTCTAGACATTTTCCTATTTTTTTGGATAATATCTAATAATATTTCCAGGTCATTTCCTTATCACCTTTTTTTTCCACTGTGGGGCAACTTGTGCCAAGTTGATCACTGTCTTTTTTCCTTTTTTTCAAAAGAAATCAAATGAAAGCAACACCCATGCAGCGAGGTTTGGATTGCTTTTATTAATGGTTGCTAATTGATAATAATTAATGACTCCCCAGCACCCTGCCACTGCTTTTCTGCTAAAAAGAAAGGCTATGTGGACACAGGCCCTAAATTAGCCACATAAAATAACTGTTCACAGTAGCCAGGTTTAGTATGAATGACTGCCAGCAGAATATGATACTTAAATTGAAATAAATACTGTACATAAGAAAATGAAAAAATATACAAAAGCAGATGAGGGTTGCCAGTGATTTGACCGCTGCTCGCTGGGAGAGTCTGGATGAGGAAGCAAATGTGTTACACTTTCCTCTCACTAATCAACTCTCCTCTAAATGCCCTCCAGCGAGACACTGACCCCCAGAACTGTTCCAGAGGAGCAGCCAACACTACAAGACTACAGAATGAGTGCAGGGCAGCTCCCAGATGAGTTTCTGTGTGTGTTTGACCTTTGACCTCCCCTGCAGCAATGTGCTCCCATATCTGAGCTATAAATACCAGCGTGTTTCAGAGTGGCCTCCCAAAATAAAATATAATCAGGGGTTAAAATACATGCAAACACACGAAGAACGGTCCTAAAAGTTCAAGTACGCTGAAAGAAAATTACAAAAAGAATCACAGGGAAGTATTTCTTATTGGTCAGATGATATTTTGACGCAAATGTTGGCCTGTTTGAAACCGCAAAGACTGATTAAAGTGAAACGTGGGTATTTATAGTAACACAGAGTTATAACACGTTTTTTTAACAGTGACGGCCTCATGGAGGGCAGCGGTTGCACAATCTGAGAAATGTTCGCTCTAAATATTGTGTCTTATCCAGCTGTGTGCTGAAGTGCCTTGCTTAAGGGAAGTTGACGGCTAAGTTATTCATTGCAGGCTGGCAGCATGAGGAGGAGAGCTGTTTGCTCTATCGACTCCAAACTCCCCGGTGGAGGCTGCGAGCTGATTAAATTAGAGCTATAAAAATGAGAGTCTTAAAGTATTAAATTCCTGTTTCAAGTCACAACTCATATTGCACAGAACATATTGTGATGAGTTGCAGCAATAACAACGGAAGGAGGGGAAGTGAGCTGGCCAGGTTTTCCATTTTGGAGTAAAGCCCTCAGGACAGCTCCGTAACATGACTGCACGCACGCACACACACCTCGCTCTCCTATTTCAGCACACCCTGTTGTGCTGCCTGTTATAATGAATCCATGAAACTGCAAGGCCTTGCCATTTCAAACCCGTTCAATCTCTCCCAGAGTGAGACCTCCTAATACTTTAAATAAGCCCTTTAAAACAGCCAATGTTCTTTTCGGAGCGGCCCCATTTCGCCATCCGTCTGCCTGCAATTCACCTGCCTCGATAGCAAAAGGGAAAATTGAAACAGTCCTGAGGAATTGCAACCCGACAACAATTCAGCGCCATAAAAGCGTATAATGCTTACAAATAGAAAAGGCGAGACATGCTCCACTCCGTCGAATCCATGAAGCAATAGAGTCATATCGTTCCATCTTTATCAGGTAAAAAACATTTTACCCGCTGCGCACAAGACTCAGAAAAATAACTAAACACGCTGTCAAACATGGGCAATATTGGTGAAACCACCTTGTTCTGAGCTCTAATTATTGTTAAAATAGTGAGACGATATAAAAAATTGCAGCAGGTTTCTGAGAGAGAATACAGGGGTGCTTTCTGTGTTAAATTCACTACAGCCAGCAACAGCAGCAGATAGTTATTTTCAGCGACCCTGAACTCATCTGTGACCCCTGCTCTCTCTGTCAGGGGAACAGACAGAGTATCCCGGCTGCTCTCTGACCTGTGTGGCTGGTTCTCTGCCCGACACACCACAGCAGATGATCTGCACTCCTGCACCAAATGATGGGTCCAGACTCTGGAGGTGGGCCACCTCTGTATACAGAACCATCACTCCCTCGTGCACCGCCCTGCTCCTGACTCACTGTGGGATCAACTCAGAGTGTGTGGTCAACTTTATTATGTCTGACTCTTGAGCTGAAGTTTGGGGCAGATCAGAGGTCATCACAGCAGTGTGTGTGTGTGTGTGTGTGTGTGTGTGTGTGTGTGTGTGTGTGTGTGTGTGTGTGTTTAATTGACAAAGCTATTGTTGGCAAAATTCCTACCTCTTTATCTTACCTTCTGAGTATGAAATATACAGTAGAAGTGTAGTGTTGGACTGTAGTGTAGAAGTCTAGTGAAGGCAAAAATATCATCTTAAAAGAATAATAATAAATAAAAATAAACTTAAGTAGCACTACATATTATTGAGATTTTTAACATTCTGCTATGTGCAAAAATTGCTGCACTAACATTTATTGGGATTTATTTTATTTTTTAAAATGTAAATTATGTCCCCATCCGAAACCTTTGTAAACATCTGTTTCATCCAGTGAGATAAAGTTTTTAGTCAATTCATCTCACTTCAGTGATTTTTATTGCAGCAAAAAGTATCTAGTGGACTGGAAAAAACAATTATTATTCTAGTAGGCTACCAAAAGTTTAATTTGTAATAGTACAATTCATAAATATATAAAAAAAAGGCTACTTGTCCGTGCATCAATGTGATATTGCAATGCAAATATTGGGATACTATGCTGAATTGATTTTTTTTTTTCTCCACCACAAGTGTGAGTTCTCATTTAAAGCTCTGACTGCCGACCAACTGAGGGTACAGAGGTGCTGCACAGAGCTACTCTGAACTGTGGTGAATGTCATTTGAGCGTGACCAATGACTGTTGAATAGGCACAGAATCCAAAAGCCAGGAAACTCTTGTGACAAAAGTCTCTGGAACAGATCCACTGCTAAAACAGTAACTCATGCAAATAGCATTCTCCGTAATTGGATTTGAATGCCTCCCTGCTGCCAAATGTTATATGTGCACACATAAACCCATATTTTCCAGCCCACAAACCCTGTGAAAGCGAGTGAGCCACTAACGTGGTTCGGGGAACGGGAGCTTGGCTGCTCAGCAGCTCTGTAAACCCTGTTTGTTCCGCTCTGGAAGGCTTGTGTGGTTTCGGTCTCTGTCGCCGTGGGGACAGCTTGGTAGCGATGGTCGACGGGCACCCTGCGACGCAGAAGCCCCGGTGACGCCTGGCTGCGTGAGCACAGCTGGCACTGTAACATCTGGTGAGATTCATCAGTGCGGCGCTCGCTTCGAGGCTTGCTCCTGTTTGTGTTGTTCATTCAGTCAGTTCGTGTGCTTGTGATAGCTAACACCATCACACCTGTCCTCATGTTTCCTCACAGATTGTTTTCGATCTACTCTCCTCCATCTTTGATGCCTTTCAGCTCCGGCTAACCTTTGTCTTCCACGAGTCGGGTGATCTTTTTTTATTCTCTGAGCTGCTTTTCATTCTCTCTTAGTCCTTGTCCTCCACCATCCCAGGGCCAAACGCATTAGCTCTATTGGCCACTCTCAGGACCAGTGGAGGGGAAAAGCACAGAATGGGAGAGGAGGAAGGAGAGGGGGAGGAGGAAGCAGTAAAAAAGGAGAGACGGGGCTGTTTACTAGGAGTGTAATTCAGCCAACATGTATGTGCAGCCGGTGTCAAAAGCACAGACGTTTATTTGAACGCTACAGATCGGTCTGTGTTTAAACTGGGTCCAGTGAACTGCGGTTCAACTCCCTTATGTAATGTAGGAAAACAGACACGTGGCGTCCAAAAACAGGGGAATGATTGTTTGGAGAAAAATGTCTCCGAGGAGTCTAAACTTGGCTAAACTAGAGCTGCACCTGTCCTTTTGGATTCCTCAGCATGCACATGAATCTGAACATGCAGAGGGATTCATTGTTCTTTACAAACACACACGAAGATCACAGATTGTTTGCTTTGAAATGTGTTAATCCAGAACTGGGAATGAATCAGAGAACTGAGTGTCTTCCAACTCCTAATCTTTGATGTTACATCAGTTCGAAACAAACCTCACAGATAAGATTGGTACAGTAGAAAATAAGCCACTGGGAATTTAAAATTGAGCCAATTTGAAGATAAAAAACTACAATTAACACTGTCAGTAGGTCACCTCAATGGAGGGCTGGCTATCATCTAAAAATGTACCAGTAACCTTAAAGTGATGCCCATCCCAGTAGAGCGCTTCATTCGACACCCATAATGTGAATGGAGTGGCCTGTAGTACTTAGCCAAACATTCCAACATTTTGGTGGCATCTCAGCACGCTGAACCACCAAACTGCGCTTAACTTCACCACCGACTGTATGAGTACTAGCTGCTGTGGGAGTGTGAGCTTCGCACCAGGGACAGTTGTGAGATTACACCTGCCACACATGGTGACAGGGCTAACTATTAGCACCACAAGGCTAACGTTACCAAACAGTTATTAACGAGTACTGAAAACAGAGTCGAGCTGTTTCTGTTTCGGTGTGAGTTTGTAGGGATTGTTCAATTGCTCAGCGTTGGATGGTCATGCTGCTGCATGCTGTGTAAGCAAATGCTAAAGCAGAATTTATACTTAATACCTATAGATGAGGAAGATGTGAGTATAAGAAAAGTGTTTTGTCTGTGAACTTTGTGAGTTATAATAGAGCCAAATTTTGTACTTGTGTTTAATATTGTTACTATTAAGCCGCATTTAATGTGTGTTTTAGATGTGTTTTGAAATACAGTAACACAACACAATGGCACAGCAACCCCACTGCCAACTATTGTTTTGGAGGTGTGATTGCAGTACAACACAGACACTCATATATAAATGCTTATTAATGACGCAGGCCACATGGAGGAGAGTAGCTCCAGAGACGGCAGCAAAAGAAAATTTGCTGATCCGGCGCAAAAAGGATCAAATGCAGCTATAGTTTGACTGAAAAAATTTCCATACTACTTGGTCCTGGGTTATTTTGGAGTACTGATACCCTGCTGTGCCTCTACGACATTTTACAATTGCGTGCAATTTCTAGTCTCACACTGGAAGAAGTTGTCTTCCCTCAAGGAAAACAAAACCCTGGGGATGTTCGCAATAACAGTCCAACATTTAAAATCTCTTAGTGGACTTTGTTTTGATTCTGTTGTATATCATCCAACTTTGAGGACTGTTTATGTTGCCAATTCATTACCAGTTCTGCTCCCCAAAGAATGGTTTCTCTGTAATGTGAGCATAATGGCTACCCTGCAATTGTTTTCAAACAACTCAAAAATATTTCATCTCTGTAGCATCAGCAGCAGTGAACAATCAAATTTACCTGTTCCAATATTTTATGAGCTCTGTTCATTTTTGTTTCCCTGACAAAGAGGATAAATACTGAAGGCTCCCAGCTGCTGGTACAGAGCCAAACTGGAGCTGCACTACATTTATATTTCAGTATAAACTGGCCAAAGTTGCTCCGTGCCAGTAAGGTGGAAATCATTTTACTGAGTCTTTGTTGGACTAATCTAAGTCTATAAAACTCCACGCTGATATAAACAGCTGCCAAGAAATAAAATAATGTCATCACGGTTACGGTAGAGAAGTAGTGTAACAAATGTTTTACAGACTCACTTAAGACTGAATTTAAACAACAGAGTTCAGCCTTTCAAAAAGCGCTCAGAGCCTCCTGCTGTATTTCATCCAACCTAAGAGTGGCTTCATGCTTGTTGAGATCATCACCGCAGTGCTGCACCAGCTCAGATTAGAATACAGCTGACTGGTGTATAATCAAACCACTGTGGGCGTGAGCGCTCACAGTGTAATAAAGACACAAACTGACACACACACCTATTTCTGACCACCTCCAGTCCCTCCCTAAATCAAATCATGTGGTTGGAAACCTTAATTACATTACAGAACACCAAAGCTCCAGCTGCTCCTAGTGATGGTGCAGTCCGTCCTGACAGCTCTGATATAAGCATGTAGCCACCTCAATATTTAACGCTGCAGAGGCCAGTTGGCCTCCTGTCCCATCATTTAAACTGGTGTGGACACGCAGTAACACCAGTGCTGCTTTGTGTGCTGGAAGGTGGCTGATGCCTGGCGAGGAGGTGCTGCTGGGTTGCTACCTGGGTGTTTGATGTACATCATTTGACGTACCTCATCAAACATTCCCAAAGCTGCCTGAAAATGTTTTTATGTCTCTCCAAATTTCCAAGTGTTGTTACAAAGTTTGCAAGATGTAAAGCAGCTGAATCTAAAGTCAACAAACACCAAGTTCAAACACAAAAGACAGATAGCAAAATGAGTGGGCTCCTGTTTTCCTCTCTGTCTGTTCTGTCTGCTCCTATGTCTCCACAGTCAGATGTAAGTACATTTCAAAAGCCAACCGACCTGTTGTGAACTGTCCCTTCATCTTCTGGAAGACGGGGTCCTGCGCGGTGGCCTGAGCTCGACGGGCCAGCGACTCTGAGGCAGCGCTGGAGAACATGGTGGAAACATTAGAGACGTTCTCCAAGCCGACGCCGAAGGTGCTGACCAGCTTCTTGACAAAGTTGAGTGTGTGCGGTGTGATCTTGGCATCAGAGACAGCGCCACTCTTCTCAAAGGCCACAGAGTAGCATTTAGCCAAACCCTGCTGGAGCTGCCTCAGCACCTGCAGAGAGAGAGAGAGAGAGAGAAAAGTTAGAGTAATACTAATCAGACATCTTTCTCCAATCTGAATAATTATTTTTAAAGTATCTGTTGACTCTGATCAAAGCTTGACATGAACCTTTTTTGGTTTTGTTACGAGCCACTTAGCATTTTCACTAGCGACATTTTTGTTGTTGGGTAATTTTATTTGATTAAAGTTGACCATGGTGTGCTACAATTTATTTAAAGAACTACATTTATAACTTTTAAATGTAGAGTGCAGCAGTCCCCATTCAAAACATGCCTCTTTGGAAAGGGCTGATTGTTTAGCCTGTGGTATTGCTGCCTGCAGCTTTCTTGGGAATCTCTCGTACAAACAGCATATTAACACCCAACACTGTACCACCATGTGTCTGGGAACTAGGGCTCCACCACTAATAAACATATGCAACCTGCCAAAGTGGCTCGTTAGAGTGACTGTGTAAAATGCCACTACTGAATTCTACCCACAATGGGCGAGTGGGTGGGTGCTCATGTTACAGAAGAAACCGACACACACAGTTTTCTGTAGGAACAAAGGTGCGGTGCTGTGATGTCACACAATAAGAGGCAGAGAGGTAGAGGTGATGGTGGAGATGACGGCGTGGCTTGCCTCTGCCTCCTGTGAGCCCGGTGGAACGAAGCATAGAGCCTGCAGCTGCTGCAGAGCGCCCCAAACCATCACAGATAATCACACAGGCACACACACACACCAACAAACTTCCGGCCCTAAATCCCTCTCCCCATCCTACACGCTCATCGAACCCATCCATCACCTGTCTCTGTCCTCTCTCCTGCTGCCTCTGTCTCCCAGTCCTCCCCTCCACCCACAGACCAGTTCTACCTTGCCTGGATTCTGCCGAGCATGGATAAAACAATTTATAGCAGCAGCAGATCAGTGTGGATGATGGTGTCAGGCCGACATCATGCCCTCACATCAACAGAGCTAGCAGGAGAGAAAACGGCTGATTTAAGACGATGTGTTTTAACAAAAAGGGATCTGAGAAATTACCAGCTGAGAAATAATGAATCTTTTGATCTAAGATGGAGAACACACACGAACATATTCTATACTTAAAAAGTTTTTGACAACACAATAGTTCAGGCAGGTAACTGGAGACAGAGGTGAAGATTACACCTCCGACTTAACACCAGAGACAAAGGTAGACCAGGTGGCGTGACACACAAGATATTCACGCCAACTTGCTTTCACACGTTTGCACACACGGATAAAAAATCTCACAGCCGGCTGTATTATTTTCTCACCGTCTGATCCAGTGAAAACACAAAGTCAGACACCTTTGTTTTTCCTCTCACCTCTTCATGCCAGTTCTCCCTGAACCACACCATCTGGTCCACGATGCCCTCCAGCGAGGACAGCAGGGTCGGGTGGAGCTCCCGCTGCATGTGCATGATCCGGCTGCAGCGCCACATAGGGGCGGTGGCCCGTATCGGACCCGGGTCTGAGGCCCCTGAGTGAGGCTGTGCCCCCACTGAACTGGGCTGCTGCTGTCCAGATGCATCTGGAGAGGAAGAGGAGGAGAGATGAGTAGCGGAAAAGGGGATTTGGTGAACCCAGAAAGGAAAGAGAAGAAGAAAACTATGCTTCGTGGTATTATGCCCATGAATCAGTAAAGTTGCACTTATAGTTTACATAGTTTACATACACGTCTGTGAAAACATGGATGCTTCACACACACACACGCACATGCACACGCACACACACAAATAAGTCAAATAAGTAAGTTGAGTTGAAATTAATTTTTGCACCAAATTTGAAAAAACTACCTGGGCTATTCTTGACATATTGTCTTCACAGGAATGAGACAGTTAAGCTTGCAGTGACCTTGACCTTTGACCACCTACTTCTTAGCACTTCATCAGTGATTCAACGTTTGTGCCAAATTTGAAGAAATTCCCTCAAGCTGTTCTTAATATATCAAGTTCCCAGAATAAGACAAACGAGATCACAGTAACCTTCACCTTTGACCTGTGACCATCAAAATCCAATGAGTACCTCTTGAGTGACAGTGAACATTAGTGCCAAATTAAAAAAAGGTTTCCTTAAGGTGTTCTTTAAGATACTGCATTCATGAGAATGAGACAAACATAAGTTCATGGTGACCTTGACCTTTGACCAAAATCTAATCAGTTCATCTGTGACTTAAATTGGACATTTGTGCCAAGTTTGAAAAAAATTCCTTCAAGTTGTTCTTAAGTGACACACTCATGAGAATGGCCTTGGGTATCGCCAGCATGGAGGCATAAAAAAGTGGAGTGTATTCAAAACTGGAAAAGCAAAAAGGTGGGGAAAAAAGCTATAAATAAATATATTACAGAGCATGTTTCAAATGCTGTAAACACACTTTCTTCACCTATACGTCCCTTTACATTTAATAGCTCAGCATGGGGTGGGTAAGAAAGAGCCTTTAAATGTTCAGAGTGTGGTAAAGAGGCAGTCATGTTTACTCACCACTCTTGTAGCGCTCCCTCTGCTCGATCTTGAGCGTCAGGTAGAGGGTGCGGATGGGGAAGTAGACAGCCTGGGGGTACACTCGTCCCACCTAGCAGATAAAAGAGGGTCACAGATTACATTTCAAAGACTCCCCCTGAGGACGGCAGAGGAGAGAGAGAGAGATCATACTGATACAGCCGCAGACCTCTGCAGGAACACAGGGAGCGTTTGAAGCTTTGAGTCAGGGGAGTTAGGGAAGTTAAAAACACGTCATGGCTCAATTACAAAACTCAATGTGACTGATGATGAAATTGCCCTCAAGACTTTCAAGAAAAGTCACTCACAACATTGGAAGGCTTAATGGTTGAAGTCAGGACAGAAGAGATTTCAAGTTTGAAACACGTTGCAGAATCACCTCAAACTTGGTGGAGTAGCAGGGCTCCTTTGATAACTGATGCAGCAGGTGAGTCCAGCGTCTACCTGTGCTGTATAATTCATAAGTAGCGTTCTCAGGTCACAGTTCATTCACTAGTTAGATTAGTACAGCGTCCAAGACCTTAGATCGTTTTCTGAAATCTAAATTTTGTATTCCCTGAAAATGTCTGCTGAAAATCAATGTTTACCTCACCAGCATACTGGTAAAATATTTTCTCTTCAGTTTACTGTAATCTGAGTGTCTTTGCACAAAACATGCTTTATGTAGAGAGTTGCTCTTCTACTTAGCAAGTGTTACAGTCTCAAGCTTAATCCTTCTTGTTACCATGGATGTGGTCATAATTTCTGAATTACATTAATTAGATGACTAATGTTAGCAGGAATATTAATCACTGAGGCAAACTGCAAAGCGTTTTAGGATACAGTCAAGTCCTTGTTGGTGAATATTTATCTTACTCTAGAGTTCAGCCAGAATAATAACAGGGGTCCTACTGCTAAGAGCAAGTTACATGTAAGACTTTTCTGGAGTTTTTCAATAGCACTTGGAAGTAAAATTTAGAACAATTTTAAAAAACAAAAAATGTAAAGAAAAAAACTGCTCGACATCAACAGGACTGTTCATTCATTATCCACTCATGTAGTGCTGTGGGCTCACATATAAATATGTTAAGAGTCTTCAACCTGCAGCAGAAGCTCTGTAATCTCTGTAAAATGCCCCCTTTATGTGGCGACAATAACAATTCCACACGTGGCATCAAATGACATATTAATACAAGAAAGCGATCACTGCGATACATAGTGAACACAGACGGTGTAAAGGAGTCACCCTCTGAAAAAATGAGAGAGCTGATATATTTGTGTGTGTGTATGTGTGTGTGTGTGTGACATTAGACTATCAGTGTGACTGCACAAAGCCAGAGCCTAAAGGTAGAACATGAGCTGTGACAGAGCTCCCCAAAATCCTACACATCTGGCGTTTCTGTATAAAAACGAAAACACGCTGCATTAAAGAAAGATCTTTTTTTAAACTATATTTTCATATAATCTAAAAGTTGCATATAGATGGAAAATGTTGGCTCTTTCTAGTCTCATCTCCAAATATGTAATTCAGAAAATATGGCTGACTTGGAATTTGTTTTATAACAGCCTCATTTTCTGTTTATTCACAGTAACATACACACTGAAGCTACCATTACAAAGTACAGACTGTTGCATGAAGAATACATATAATTAGGAGACACTACTTCACGCCTTGAACTTTGACCCTCTTGCTTATATATCATCACAGTCTGTAGCATGAAATTTGACATAAAAAATGTATGGTATTTGGAACGCAGCAAATCTTAAAGTTATCATTCAATGTTATCAATTGGAGATAAAACAAAAAGCCATTCACTGGGCTCAAGGTATGAAGGTCAACCCTGAAAGCTCTGCTGTTTTTACTTTATCAGAGTTATCACTTCATATTTTGTAAATTGTTTGTGATCGACTGATTCTAGTCATTGTGGCCTCTATCAGCTGTCACCTGTCTGCAGATTAGTAGATGTGACGAATTGTCTACTGGGCACAGGATTGTGGGTCAGCCAGAAAAGCATGCTGCCTTGCATACTGCAAAATATGCCCGGATGCAGGAGGACATCCTGGTATTTTTGGCACACTGCATTTATGCAATCAGTCTCTCCACAATTTTACAAGCTGTTTTTGGTATAGATGCAGCCTGAAATGTATGATTTCGTAGCACTTTTCTATAAAGTTGTGATGCACATTGCGGTGTTTGTAGGTGAAATTGCTGTTGAACAGCTGTTGCTGCATTCTGATGCAGTGCTTTGGGATGGTTTCCGTGAAGTACTCTGTACGCCCGTTTAGCACTCAGTATAACGTGATCTCATCACAGCTCTTCATATTTTGCTGCTTGGTCAGAAGCCTTGCAGCAGCAGTTAACACAGACACTAAAACGGCTCGACTGTTGTTTAACACATTAATAATCATTGGGTAATGTCAGCTGTGTGATGGTAATGCTGTGTTCACACTTCAAGCGACAGGCTACAATACCTTTTAATGGAGGCTGGTGATGTGTAGCTGCAAACGGAAGTCCGACCCTTGTCACTGCTGAGAGGCATGACACGCTACAAATTACTGTTGAGCTGGCCTCAACGTTTTTAAGCACTGCAATGATGTAATCAAGCATCAATCCAGTCTAGTTTTGTTTACAGCTGTGGTTCTTTGTTATTTAGTGTTACAAGTTGATGCTTTGCTAGTTTTCTGTGTTTTGCTGTGCACACAGAGATACAATGGGGCAGCAAAATGTGATGTTAAAATGGAAATCAGACATTATTCAACAACATTAATGTTTTTCTGACAAAATACAAAATTTAGATGATGAGACAATATGCTTTGCGGCAAGCAGCAAAGACAAGCTTGTGACAATGCAACTACATTAACAAAGTGAATCAATATGCTGCACACAGCTCTATAATTAAGTTACATTTTTTGTCCAATCACCTTTGCCATCTTTACCACATGTTTGACTCTTTAAATCAGGTTTAAAAACAGGTTTTAAAGAGTCAAACTTGTGGTTAGTGATCGGACAAAAATGAAAGGTTGTGCAGAATTCATGGGGATTGGCTGAATTTGTGTTAATTATTGGCATTGCAAAATCCTGAAGTCCTGGAGGGACTCTACTATGTATTGGGACAAAAACCTATAACAGATTTTTCTTGGGATTCTGGGGGGGGGGGGGCTGTGTGAGCCTAGCTTCAGTTGATGGAAGACCAAACCACAAGGTTCTCTCAGGTCTCGGAGCCCAATTTCATCGGCTGTAATTACATCGCTACTTGATCCCTTCTCGAGCCTCTGTACGCCTGCAGGGCAGAAAGAGATACCTCCACATCTCAACAACAAAACTGAGTTCAGTATGACAAAGAGGGGTCTGGCGATGGGGGTAGAGAGATAGAAAAAGAAAGAAAAGAAGCCTGAGGCTGAATGGATTTTGGAACCTCTAATCTTTCTTAAACTCGATCCAGGTTCTTCTGAGATCTAGCTCAGGTCTGCAGAGGGATTCTACCAGAACGAGCTGGGGCTTACAGCTGCCAATAGGTCGGCATACAGCTCACTAAAACAGTCCTGACTAAAATAGCTGTTCCAGATCTCTGCAGGAGACTCAGCTCCCTCAATCCACACTCACCATGAGTACACAATAAAAACTATTAAACAACAAAACAACATAGGACTTAAGCTGTGAAGAATTTAAGTCGAGCACTTTGATATTTCATATGTTACTGTGTGTTTAATGGCCAGGGAGACAGATGGGATTGACTAAATGCAGTTGTTGGAGGTCTGAGTCTGAACAGCATGGAGACAATACAAAAGAGAAGAATGAAAACTATACTGAGGAAAACACTTGCCAACATTGGTGAGCTCATGCAGCTGTGGAACACCTTCAGCCACCACCAAAGGGTTTTAACTGCTCTATGGTGGCTAAAGTACGGCAATCTATACGGCAATCTATACGGTAATGCTTCCAGCAAAGAAAACGACATAAAGGAAAAGCTCTAAATAAGTTATCGTTCTCTTCTCCTTCTGCAAATCTGCAGAAATACAAACTACCCCTAGCTGTGACTGTGCACCCTCCACTACAGATTTATTCAGTTGAATATAGGCACTTATAAAGTATTCCGCAGTCTGCCTCCTCATAATGACTCCTATTTTTCAACTTTGTATTTTCCACATACAGTAAATTTGTAATTTTGGTGATTCTCAGATGAAATACAGATTTTTAAGTACTGAGATGATGAATGGTGAAGGACTGGAGTCGGGCATAGGGAGTTTATCTAAGTGGCAGCTAACAGCAGCATTAAAGATGAAAGAGGAAGGAAGGCAGAGAGGAAGAGGAGGTACCAGAGATCAGCCCGCTAATGGGAAGATAAGAAATGTCATATTTTGGCGAAGCTGAGGTGGGCCAAGGGGGAGAGGGCGAGCAGTAGACAAGGCAGTGAGTGAGGGAGCGAGGGGTGCTGAGATACTCTGTTAACTTCTGATTCATCTTCCCGCCTGCCCCCAGGCGCTCCTCTCCTCACCTTCATCAATATTTCAACATACGTTTTTTAAACATCCCGCCGCCGCAGAGAAACTCTAAATAATTCAGGCGAGCGGCAGAGACAAAGCCTGATGCGCATTAAAATGTGGGTTTCTCTCTCTATAGAAAAAAGAGGGATGAAGAAGAGTGTGTCAACCTTTTACCCTTCAGTCATTACAGGGTGATGAGGCACAGCATACATGAAAAATCTCTGAGTGACTGCCATTCATCAACATGCAAAAGACAAGTGCAGAGCAAAGTGACTTGACTGTAACTGAGAGGTGCCGACCATAGGTCCTCTTTAAATGTCCTCCACATATATAAAACACCTAAAAAATCATTGTCATGATTATTACTTTTTTTGGATGATGTATTGTCACCAAAATAATTTAAATTAACAAAATTATTGTCATTTCGAGACCATTTTATGTATATGGAATTTCTAAATTCATTCATGTGATACTAGACAGGTGGATTAGCCAAAAAAAACAAGACCTAGCGATACCTCTTGCAACTTAAATAAGCTTAGTGAGGACTGCTGACACTGCAGTTACCAGCATAATCTGGCCAAAATGCTACAGGCGCGTCACAGGGATGGACAGACTTGGGGATTTACGAAATGGAGAAAGTTGTTTGTGGGTAAAACTACAAACAACAGACTTGGGTGGCATCGCAGTATTACAGTATAACAGTATAGCAGATGTTAAGAAATCCTGAGCTATGTTTTTCAATATAGTCAGACATAAATGTGCTCCTCTTCTTATTAAACTCATTATTTGTTGTGCACAGCATGCACCAATAGAGGTCATACTCCAGACTCTACTGGTGGAGCACGACTCAAGAGTGGTGGAGGGTTGGGGAAAACGTTACAGGACTATAAACGGCTGTAACAGTAGAAAGTCTGTGGTTAAAAAAATAGCATATTTTCACATCTAACTCTGCCAATTAAGGGTTTATTTCCACCAAATCTGAGTTGGTGACTGCAGGAACAGTGACATAACCAACTAACCAACTACTAAGACTTACTGAGACAGTTTGGGTGAGCTTTTGTTTGTTCCTGTGGAGTTTGAATGAAATGTGTTCTTGGATGAGTAAACGAGGCAATGAAGCTAATGCTAGTCTTAGTTTGGTGACAGAGAGAAACTTAAATTCAGAAGATGTACAATTGTGTTTCTCTGTTTAAATATGAAAAAGGGCAATAAGAGTAAGAATATTAGCATTCTTGTTATTTCATGAGTTTACGTAATTATTTATTATACCGAAAAAGCTGGTGGTTGGTGTGCTGCACACTAACAGTCATATACCTTCGTGAAATTTCAGGAAGGTATGAGAAAATAGATTCTCCCCAAGCCTACTGACGACTATCAGGACTGTGCCTCTTCCACTCAACGTGCAGCTGTTGGCTACCAGTAAGCTATAGTGTCATCACTAAAGTGTTGTTTTATGTTTTTTTGGACTCATGCATCCAGTTCCTCAAATGGTTGGGGATAACCCTGCAGTTTATTCTGGCATCAAGCTGGCTAAAAGACATCCTGATGTAAGATATATTATGCATGTAGCCTGAACACAACATCGAGGTCTTGTCCACGTACTATACTATAATTACACTGACAGGCTACACGTTCCATAAAAAAAAAACAAGATAAAAATATGAAAGGAAATGAGTGAATATGTTTCTGCTGTTTCTGTGTTTATTTATTTACCTGCAAACTTGCATTAAGGCAGCTAGTTTTTGAGCTCAACAGCCAGTCATCAGTGTGATGTTTTGACCTTATCGACAGGAAAGAGGATTCCCAAGGTAATCATCACACACTCTGTCTCTTCACAACACTACACCAATCTCTCATACTGCCCACTTGTTTCTGAAACTCTCTTCATCCTTCTACTCCTCCTCCTCCTCCTCACTCTGTCTCATATCCTCCATACAATACTCGTGCTCTGCTGAGAGGACGGCTGTTTGTTAGAGCACACTACTCTTTGAAGATCACCCTCTTCAAATTGTGCGGAAATAATACTCCATTAAGCAAAGCAAATTAGTCCTGGGTTTAATCACCAGCTCTGTTCCTGCAGTGCGGATGCGTACGATATTAACTTTATAATCATTTCTTGAACAAATAATTTAAAAACCAATTCAGCAGGGAGGGCTGAAAGCCAATAAATCACTGTGAAAGAAGGACAGAGGAAGAATCTGAATGCTTGATTTGGTAAGTAGGAATCAGGAGAGAGGCCACTTTGGCCTGAATGCAGTTAATTTATCTTGATTAGAAAGATGTGCATGAGCACTGATGCACAGAAACACATACTGGCCAAAAAAAACAAAAAAAACAAACAACTATCAATGAGTGATAGGTGGAGCAGACATCCAGACATGGAACTGAAGAAGACAACAATAGTCAACGGTCAAAGCTGTTTGTCACATGTTGTTATCAGAGACCAGGAGCGTTTAGGCTTCATCTCAGTGGGGATGGAGAGTTTTGTCGAGGCCTCACCTGGCTGATTAAGTTGAGCAGAGGTTTTCCTTCTGAACCAACCAGGCAGGTCAGGAGCTGTGGTATCCATGCCAACCACTGGATGGGTGGGACTCCAATACAGTACTTGTCGACAGCGTCTGCCAGTGTGTTCTTGTCGTCGAAGCTGAGCAGCCACAAGACCTGCCGATGAAACCAGATGACCCAAAATGTGAGAAAACAAGGAGGAAGGTGGAGACAGGAGCAGAAAGAAAGACAAAACAAAACAAGGCTTCTTCTCCACAATCATATGTTGCAAGAGAAACATTAGTCCTAATTAATGGAGTGAACACATGCCACCAGAGCCAAAAATTAACTAATTATTTAATTTAACATATTATTATGTCACAGGCATGTGACTGGCAAAGGACAAAAAAGCACTTAGATTTTCAGAGTGGAGCACAGTGCATCATTTACTCAACTATTTGTTTCAGCTCTATCTCATGTTCTCAAAAGGGCTCAGTGTTTGTGAAACCCCTTTGTTGATATATGTGGTGCCGCAATATCATCATTCCGAAAAAATTTTTTTTTTTCTACAACTACAAAAATTTCTGCACATTTACAAACTTGTATTTATTCAGCAGAATATTTGTCAGGATGACGGACGAGCACACACGTATTGATCATGGTTTGAAAAGTTCAAAAGTTCAAACTTTGAAACCATATATAACTAATTTGTGACAACTAACAAAGTCTGGTGTGAGTGTTTGCAGGTCAGTGAAAAATCCTGGCACTGACTATTTACTGGCATTTACCATCCCATCACTGCCGATTCATCTGCATCACTGCAGATCTCATACAGTTGATACAGCATTAGTAAATAATTGCAAGCACATTCTCGGCTTTCTAGTTAAGAAACTTTTCCTAATGTTTTTTTTTTACTTCTCTTCTCTTAACTTTATTCAAGTACTTTTCAAGGAGCAAGTAAAAGAATGTCTTTTTTTCAAGGTATCCCAGTTCTTCAATTTCTCAGTGCCAAACTCAAGGATTTCAAGCACCTCAAGCATCTTCTACAACCACTGTAAAATGTTCCATAAATTTCAGAATAAAGTAGCTCCTGCAGGAGCTCTGTCATGAATCAGAGCTGCACCAGGAGTCAGGCAGCAGAGCAAAGAGTGAAAGCATCTTGGCAGAGGTCACTCTGCTTAAAGCTGAGCCAGGATGGAGGTGACCCACTCCCCCCTCTGCCTGGTGAGCTTATGTGTGCACCTTCATCATGATGAAGACATTAACCCCACTCAGCCCCCCTGGACTCTCTGCAGAGAACCAACCCAGGTACACAGATTGTGTATAATTACTGATAATGACTGGTCATCTCTCTTCACCCATCAGGACAAAGAGCTGCCAACACAACACTGGCAGTGGTGGTTGTTTTGGGGGGGATGGTGATATCATGTGAAGCTGGTAGTAGCCATTATTAGAGCAGATGATGATGGTAAAGTCTGATGCTAACACGTGTTTTTCTGTAGCCTGACAGACACATGAAGGTAACTCTTTCTAATCTGACTCTTCTTGAAAAGCCATTTTAGTCCAGTTTTCACATTGTCTCTCCTCCACATCATTTATAAATAATACAACAAAATATCCAGTTTGTTTTGATGAAGCAAAAACTTGCCAAAGAATTCACCTACATTTGTCATCATTTTAAGACATTTTGGGACAGTTCACACCCAAAAAAACTTCATATGTCCTCTTCCCTGTAGGTCTGTTTGTCAGTGTAGGCTGTTTTGGTGTGAGTTGCTGAGAGTTGGAGATATCGGGCTTAGAGATGTCTGCCTTCTCTCCAATATAATTGTCTAACCTAGAAACTGGCAGTGGACATAGAAACAGGTCCAAATTGTCTTCTGTGTAAAAGGGACAGGCAGCAGGACAGGATCATGGGCTATATGTCATACTAGAGGCCAACACTGTTGTGTTAAACATCACAGCACTTTTGTTTCCTCAATGCTGGCATGCTGTCTAAAATCACATACTGGAGCAACATGATGCCGCTGTTGCTTGTTTCTGCGTAAAAATGCAAAGAAGGCGAAAAAAAAGGGACTTCGTAGTGGCTCTATAGCGCCATCTCTTGTGCTTGTGCTTTACCTTCCAGAAAGGACTCATTATTGAATGAGTTGGTGTGTGTCTGTGTGAGAAGGCAGGATGCTTGTTATCAAGGAGTCTGCCACTGTAGGCTCACTCTACTGGTTTATGGGAGCACTGGTGTGACTGTTAGAGAGAGGTCAGTCCATGTGGAGGGGTCATGAGACTCATGTATCAAGGGAGGCCATTAGTCTGTTAACTGCCCCGGCCAGGAGATGGCCTTCACTCCTCCATCGATCTGCCGTGGGAACTCATCCACACCGTCTGCAGCTGAACTATAATCAATCAGCTGGTACCTGAGTCAGAGTCCAAGAGGGGTTTCTGCTCATCAGAAACTGTAATGCACAGGCTGGATGGGGTCAGGAAACTGGGGAATTCAAAATGACCCTGTTTGATAAAAGGCCTGATTGAAGCTCCTGTTGTTACAGAAGAAGGAATGAATGCTGAGTTAGAAGTAGGAGGTATATCAATATATTTTAAATGAGATATAGTAATACAATACCGTTTACAGCAATAGTGTGACTTTCATGTTGCATTACAAAACCTTTTGTCTTCTTTATAGCAAAGTCATTTTGCATCTCTCTACAGTTTGCATCTATCAAAAGCTGTTTTGTTTTGTTTTGTTTGTCTAGTTTCTAATTTTTTTTTTAAGTCAATTTTAGTATTTTTTATTACACATTGTTTCATCTGGTATTAGCCTATGTTCTTTGATGCTGTTACTTTTTATGTTTTTGCTGTTTTTATCTTGGCAGTGTATGCAATTTTGTCCCGTTCTTTAAAGTACTTTGTAATTGTGTTTTGCAAAGTGCTACAGACCATTTCAAGGTGTCTGTTGGTTGCTAGGAAACAACATCATTATTCCACTTAGACTTCTGGTCCAGCCACTACTGCACGTAAACAGTGTAAGAGACATTGAACTTTGCTGAACAAAGGAAAGAACTGGACATTTTTGGGAAGCTGCAGGGTTTGAAGCACTTGTTTCATTGTGGGTACGTTTTGCAATATTTTGTGCAATGAAAATGACAAGAGACACACAGCACAAACAAAAACCAACGCTTCTCTCTCCCTCTGTAGATTGCTGGCTCGTGACCATTTGCTTACATCGCAGTTATACAATGAGCACTACAGACCCTGAAGTTTAAATGTCCAGTTCTTTCTTTTCACCACTGCAATCCATATTTTGCACTGAGCAGCAAATTTCCCACGGTGTGTATTTCAGTGTAGGGGTTTAGCGTTTCAGACGCTGATTTTGTGCAATCGTGGATGGATCCAAAGACTGAGTGGAACAATGATGTTATTTTATAACAACCGAGATACACCTTGAAAGGTCTCTATTATTACATACAAATTAGGTTTATAATTACTGTTGCACATATAGCTTTAACTTACAACTGAACATTTCTCCAGTTATGTACAAAATACAGTGATATACTGTATATATGAGTTTTGGTCCATATTGTCCCTGATGCTTGTTTTACAGCAAACAAACACCCACACTCATAATTCCTCAACAACTGAGGACAGGGGATAAACAAACATCAGTGACTGTGCTGCCAATATTAGCATCTCTTCTCACCTTTGCAAGGTATTTGCGGGACTTGCTCTCGTTTTGGTGGCGGCAGGCATGGAGGTAGCAGGTGATGGCGGAGACTCCCAAATGGAGCTGGCGGTCCTTGACGAAGATGTTCTCCAGGTAGTCTCCCCACATGGCCCAGGCCTTCACCAGGACGTCATGCATCTGTACCGCTGCTGAAAAGGCTTTATTGGCCTCCTCTGACCTGGAACAGAAAGGACGAGGGTTAGAGAGTGAGGGACAAACAAGTGAAGGGCGACTTAGGATAGGAAAAAGGAATGAGTAAAAGAAAAAAAAGATACAAAGCAGGGAGGGACACTTAGGGGAGGGCTGAAAGAGATGGATGTAATCCTTGCACGGAGAAAAGGAGAGAGATGAAGTGTGTGAGAAACAGATTATGATGATCACATTCTGAATTATGTACTACACATCAATAAGCACCATTTTTCATTTGCAGTAATCTTCAAGGCCTCAGTCTCCCCTCAGCGTACAGAGTAAGCATTTAACCCAGCATGAATTAATGTCACTGAAGGTTCAGGCGCTTTGCTACACTGTAACCTCATCATACTGCTCAGATCAATCCATGTAATGCTGGCTGACATATGAGTTTAGCATCTTCCTATTTTATCATAAATGACGGCTGCGGCGAGGTTAGAAACTTCGGTGTATAACGGCTGTATTAATCTGTAAACAATTTACTGACCGTGAAGCTGCATCTCAGAGGAATCTGCAGCCTGATGAATCCTTGGGATTATTTCGTATTTTGGTGGGAAGTGACACCTTGAAATTTCTGAAACTGTTAAATATATAGACAGGGGATTTCTGGCACAAGTTTTTTGACTGCACCATTTTCTGCTGACAGGGAAATATATTGTGAATCATCAGCCGTTTTCAGCACGCCAAGCAGCTCCTCACCTCATGTTGGCACGCAGTGTGAATAATTGTTGCACACCTTTCAGCCTTTGATTAATAAATAAAATGCAGGAGGCACCGTGAGACGCTGCGGCTTGCAGTCAGAACACGGAGACGGGCCTGTTGATGCCACAGTTGGACCTCCATTTTAGGAGTGCTTCCAAAACTCCTCTCCCATTTACTTCCAGTGACACGTCTCCCCAGCCAATCAATTAAAAAATGTTATTATAAAAGGCATTTTGGCATGTGATTAAGAAATGGGAGCCTGATTGCTGTGGGAGTCAGAGCCGGAGACCCTCCAGTAATACTTAATGGGTTGCCTCCGTCACTTTGCCAGAGTTAAAGTACATTAACAGTTTCAGCTCCCCGGCTCAACAGGAGCACCAGCACCCAGCAGACTGTCAAATCTCTGACACCCCTTTAATTGAATGATCGCAAAATCCTCAGCACATGTGGCTGCGCACGCACGCACGCACGCACGCACGCACGCACGCACGCACGCACTCACACACACACACACACACACACACACCCACACACACACACACACACACACACACACACACACACACCACCCACCCACCCACCCACACACACACACACACACACAGACCCTCCCAAGCCCCCCCTCTGCTGTTAATTCTCCCCCGGTGCAGGGGAAACTTAATGATTGCAATAAACCCTGCTGAGGTGGAGGCAACTTCTGCTGATCCCAGAGATTCCTGTAAATTGCCTCCAGTTAATTATTGAGCTGCATATACATTTAATAAGCCTTCCGTAATTTGTCTCTCACCCCTCAGGACGCCATGTCACGTCAAAGATGACGGCTGAAACAGGGGCTGCTGAAGGGGAAAGGGTGTTAAAGAGTGTGGCTGTGGGTGTGCACGGCCCAGCAGAGCGTGAAGTTGTACGCTCCACAGGCAACCCCTGCAGCCAAAAACACTCTGCTGACACCGTCACAAGCTGATGACTCAGAGGAACATTAACATCTGAGAGCCACGTCACGGGGGTTACCAGGTAACGTTGTCTCCGAGGTGCATCAGCTGGAGGCTGTTAAAAATGACTGCCGTGTCCTGACAGGATCAAACACCCACGCAGGGTTCAGGGACCACTGACACAGTTTGAGGACGGTGTGATTATGAACAAAGGGAAGACAGAATGGTAGATTCAAACTTGAGTTACTGACTTGTGATTGAATACCTCTATGAGACAAGTTTACATCCATGTCTGTGAAAACATGGATGATTCACACACAGAAGATCTCTACCATCGGCACAGTTTCAACGTTGCTGTCACCAATTCAGTATTTGACCAAATGTCTCCCCTTCTGTCCCTGAGATATAACATTGAGTAATGGACAAAAAACACAATGACGTCACAGTGAAGTTGACCTTTGACCTTTTGGATATAAGGTCAGAGAGCTCCAGCAACAGACCAAAAGCTCTTTGACCTCATCAAGACTTTCTTCATTCTCCATGCACCATAGATATTGGCGAGGCCAGAAACCCTCACACTACCTTTTGGACATAAAACATCATGACTTCACCATATTTATCCTATAAATTTTGTTATAATTAGCATATGCATTCCTGAGTTATAACCAAAAACTTTGTTTCCAAGGTGACCTGGACCTATGACCACCAAATTCTAATGACCTCATTGTTGAATTCAAGTAAACCTTTGTGCCAAATTTTACGAAATTCCCTCAAGGCATTCTCGAGATGCAAGGTCACACTGACCTTGACCTTTGACCACCAAAGTCAGATCAGTTCATTGCTGAGTCCATTTGAACATTTGTGTTAAATCTGAAGAAATTCCCTCAAGGTGTTCTTGGGATATCACATTCACGCGAATGGGATGGACTAACAGACCACCTGAAAACATTATGCATCCTGCGACAGCCATTGCTGACATGGAGGCATGAAAAGGAGGAAGAAGCAAATCTAAAGTTGCATGTGGAAAGTAAGAGAGGAGGCCAAACAGCAGACAGCTGGACGTACTTGTTGATCTGAGCCAAGAACATGCCCTTCAGAGCGTAGAACTCGGCCGTCATCTCCTTGGTGAAGTACTTCAGGTTGGTCGACTCGATAACCTCCAAACCCTGCAAACACAGAAGGAGCAGAGGTTTAACTCCACAACAAACTGCAGGAAACAAACTTTCAGTGGCGCCGCCGGGAGAGAGGAAACCCGAAAAAGACACCACGACACTGTGTTTTGGACAGGGCCGTAATCACAGGTGAAAAACAAACAAAGTGCTGTGTGTTCATTAAGAAGTAAGAAAGGAGGTGTTCAGGGAGCTAAACTTCCATTATGGTGAGCCTCTGATTAGGTGTCCCCCATGTACCGCTGTGACAAACGATGTGTAGCGGGAGAGAGAGACGAAGAGAAGCAGAGCAGATGAGATAGAAGAGAGAGAGTGTCTACTGGCACTTAATGACTTGTGGTGTGCTGAACTGCTTCTATTAATCAAAGGACTCCATGGGCTTAAGAGCAAGCTCCTGAGTTACACTCTCTTATAAGTCTCCTGCTAGAACTTGTCACCTGGAGCCACCCCAAACACTTCTTGCTCTTACTACTCTTCCCACTCAGAGCACCGCTAACGACACCTCTGGCTACTGCAAACAGAAATCAACCCGACTACTTAAATCACACCGAATGTGTTGTTCTTCAGTCGAGGCTGACTGCGTGCATCAACACGGTCCAACTCTCCCGCAGCTGTGCAGGTGGTACACACATATACATCATACTTTGATCACACATAATTAGATCGTACAAACTAAATGATTTGTGATCTTTCTACAGAATGAGTTAGTTAATGAAACATTTCACGAGTTCCTTACAAGCTAATAAAACCAAACATGCTCGTTAACACACTGACATTTGTAATGTATTGTTAATTATGTTGCACTAAACAATCCTGAGGCTCAAAGGTATTGAGATTACACCAGTTTGTGGTAAAACCACATGCTGTTTAACAGCACGTTTTATGTTCCGATAAAATAAATATATCCAACAATAAAACATCGCAGAAAGAGTTTATGCTTACATCCATATTTAGGGCACAGGTCACATAAATATATATCATTGAAAATATAGGAGAGGTAGGGATTGGTATTATAAGGATTTTATTGATACCAACACCTATCAGTACTTTTTTTGACACCACTCTCCATAATTTGGTGCAGAAATAAGACATGAAAAGATTCAACAGGCATCTTATTATTACGTCTTCAAAGAAATTAAGTTTGATTTTTTCCTACATTTCCTGTTTATACTATGGTGGAGGAGATTTAAACTTCAGTCAGTAACTTTTATGAAAAAAACTGTGTCATATTTGCTTAAATTGTTACTATACTCATAAGCCATGTCCCTCCCCCCTTCTTCCTGCTGCATCTAACGGGATTTGCTAGAGTCAGACCTGAAAAACAACTTATCACCGCCTGAAGAGTCTCTTGCGTAGCTGTCAATGATGTCAATCACTGCTGTGAACTAAACTAGGCAGCGCTGACCAAATATTAACCCAGATTCTGTTATCTCTGTCATCACTAGGGGACGGTTAGGAATATTACACAGAATTAATGTTACATAAATATAAACAGCAGCACCACTTTTCTATGAACTTATCGTTATATTTTGGTACCGACCAGTGAGGAACGAGTACTAGTTTAGAACCACTTCTAAATATCCCATCCCAAGCACAGGAGCGGGGATCACATCCCAACTCACCTGCATACACTCGTTCTTGCCCATGACGCCAGCTAGCTGCAGATAGCATTTGACCTGCTGTCTGATCTTCTGGAAACAGTCGACAATGGGCACTGTGGGAATGGTGTGGATACGACTCAGGATGTCCAAAGCCACGTTCACCAACCCCTGAGGAGACAGAGTGATGTGGTTTTACATACACAGTTAAAAAGAGTTAAAAGAAACTGAGAGAAACTAACGTTGATTAATATTTTGAAAGCCTTAAGCAGTACCTGTTTGCGTCCTATCTTTCCGTACTGAATGATGGCAGAAGCTGAGGCATGAACTCCCAACATGGCGTTGTTGTTGTTTGGATCATGCTGTGTGTTTGTCTCATATGCCGTCACTATGGCTGTGGACAGACACAAAACAATAAGTGTCATATGTGATGAAGAAGAGGAGAGCAAAGAGAGGAGAGTTTGGAGCGTCATCTCCCACTCTGAGAGCTCTGCTTTCATACTGCAGAAGAGGGCACTGGGGACACTGAACGTATTGAACAGTAAATGGGCCATGGCGATGAATTTCATCAAGAAAATTCCATTTCACTTTAACATAAGTTTGAAGGCTGTCACGTATAAATGAAGTGGATTTTATTGGCATGCTGCTGCCCGTCATTATTTCGGTTGGAGCTCATCTTGCTTGAGACATCACATTTTGCAGTGGCTGCCTCTCTGAATGGTTTCAAAGTCACTGCAGGAGAGAGAGCACCAAGCAAGGTAAATATGTGTGTGTGTGTGTGTGTCAGAGTGTGTGTGTGTCCTGCAGAAAGAAGGAGAGAGAGAGAGCAAGAGTGCTTTGGCAAGCTGATATCTGGAAATGTACAAAGACCCTGAGTGCGTTCTGCAGCTCGTGGCCTCTTAAAGAAGAAGCAGTAGTCTGAGAGAGTGTTTGGGTGATGGTAACGCCCTGTAACTCACATTCGATGTGTAAAAAGTCAAACGTGTGTTTCAGTGTCACTGATCTAAGTTTAGAGGGTGTGTACCTTGGTAGTGGTGCTGGCGCCACATAAAGATGCTACTCCAGTGCGACAGGTCATCAGAGACGATGGGCAGTCGATTCCTCCAGGTTTTCACCACAGTCTTCATGTCGTGCAGGCTGGTGTTGCGGCCCAGGTTCGCTGGCTGAAGCCCTGCATTAATCTGGGCCGCTTCCTGCAGCTCGATGATCTGTTGCGCCGCCTGTGGAGGAAATCAAAAGTTAAAATTTGTGTCACAACTCACTTGACTCTTTGACGCTTACTTTTATGATGCGTATGAGGTGACAGATCTAAATCAGCTAATGCTTCTTGGTTTTTTGGATTTCTTTTGTTTGTTTGTTTACAGTTAATATTCTGTGTTCCCAGGCCTGCTGCAAATATTTGCTCCAGACAGACTTAGGACCAGCTGCACTTAATCTTGTTAATATTTTGTCAACACTTCTCCACAAATGTACGCTACCAAGCAAAGTGCTCCCCACACACCCACACACGCACGCACGCACGCACGCACGCACAGACACACACACACACACACACACACACACACACACACACACACACACACACACACACACACACACACACAGACAGACAGACACACACACAGACACACACACAGACACACACACAGACACACACACTGTCCATCTGCTATCACTCAGTGACTGATGGTGACTTGTTTAAACTTGATGAAATCACATGTTCATTGTTTGTGTTAAAGTTTTCAGTTTTTAGGTTTTTTGACATTCATACTAAATTTTTGGTTAAAAATATTCACATTACTCAGTCCCTCCAGGATTTTGTGGGCTGTTTCTTGGGATTGTTACCGCCTGAAAGCTTCATGACAGCTTTTCCAAAACATAGCGATTCATGTTACCACGTTTAAAGGCTTTTTTTTGCAATGAAATTGCTGGGGCAAATGAACACTGCAAAACACTGACGCCCTCTCTGCACGAAGTTCTACAATTAAAAGAGATTTTACCCACAATTACAGTCACATTTGCAGTAAAGTTACAGTGATTGGACAGAATTTGCCTTGTCGTGCAGAATTCACAAAATTGTTGTGATCACAACGTAACAAAATGCTGGAGGGACTGTACTATTGTTAACATTTTATAATATTTGTCGGCATTTCCTCTTTTTAGGTCAATATGATTTAATAATTAGTTTTAAAAAAAATGAAAATGTCACAGAAATGCTACATGATTTTTGCATTGGAAGTGAGAGTCCAGCAATATTTCTTTGATGCCACAAAAATAATTTTATACACCCTACATTAGTTCAGTGGCTAATCTGCTCCAATATGGCACGGTACAAAAAAAGGACAAGGAGATGGGAAAATGGGGAAATGATAAGCGAGGGCTTCTATCTCATACCGAGGAAGAAAAAGAAACCTCATTGATTGGCCCAAAGTCGCTCTGTGAACATATAATCAATCATTCCATTATAACTCCTCATCAATCAATATTAATGCCAAGCCCTGGTAATCAATAGTGTGGGTGATAATCCATTGATCATCAGTCAGAGCTAAGAGCTGGGATCTAATGATAACTTGATTCAGATGGTATTTTTTGAAACCCCCCCCCTCCCCCTTCTGTGTTTGTTGAGTCTGGAGGAGTCGTGAATGTGAGATATAGAGTTTGGAATGGAGATTTACAACAAGCCGCTCGGCTGGGCACACCAATAAATAGCTTGTTTTCCCTCGGCTGGGGTAAATAATTGGACTGCACATATGCAAGCACATGCACGCCGAAACACACAGACACACACAGACACACACAGACACACACACACACTATAACAAAGAACGTAGTCACCCAATTCAAATACCCATTTTGAAAAGATAAATGTGTTGAATCAGAGCTGTGCTGAAGACTTAACCCCCCCCCCGCACCTAAGTCAAATCTCCCAAAACAAAATAAATTAGGCAATACAATATTTTTCACAATTATCAGTTAATATCAGCTGATGGCCCATTTCTAACCTTCATTCAGAGCGTCCCATTCATCATGTAAATGTAATTCTGCTGCAGGTATTTAATCAAACGCTATCTGATGGCAGGGAAGTAATTACAGCTATTCTAAACTAACTCCTCTTCTTCTTCTCCTCGTGTCTGTTCACTTTCCACCTTTTTCAATTTTCTCTTCTCCTTTCTCATCTCTGCCCCTGTCTATTGTAATCTCTCACCGTGGAATCAAAGAGGCTTAAAGGCTTTTTTGATTTTTTTTAATCATCTATCTCAATTTTACAGAATGCAGTGAGAGAGGGAGATAGAGGCCGTTATCAGTGTTACTCAACAATGTCTCAGGGCGACCTGTGATCTCATGACACCAAGTTCTTCAATTGCTTATCATCACAATAAACTCACTTCCTGGCTTCTTGACTGCCATGACAACAGAAAAAAAAATCATCGTGCATGTTTACACACTGACCTGCAGCAGCGGTGTGTGCACGTGGGACACGATGTGAGGCAGCCTCCTCCACTCTCGGATGGCCAGACTGGAGGCCATCTCCACCAGCCGCTCGATGAAGTTGAGCTGCTGCTCCTCGGGGTGGCAGATGGCCAGGTAGCCTCGGTGCATGTTCACCTTCCACGCCATCTCCTTCGGACAGCTCAGCTCCACCTGGAACATTCAACAAAACACAAATTTATAGAGGCAATACACACAAAAAAAAATACTAAATTAATTAATCTATTTTAATTTTTTAATACACTTAAAGGTTTCACTCAGATCTTTTGAAGTGGGATTTCATGTTTCAAAAGGTTAGTTCAGATACTGCCACGCATGGAGATAATTCACCATCAGACCACTGCTGCTGCTTGAAATGGGAGTTTTACTGGTTTACATTCGTCTGAAGAGCATAAATGTGTTGTAATGTTTTTTTGAAAGTCTTTTACTTTTTCTACCATCTGCTGTCTGCAGAAAATAGTTTTACTTGTGTTTGCTCTTGAAAACAGCCTTTTCTTGATTTTTTTTTATGTTTATGAAGCAATCCACCAGTTACCCTGCAGACTGGGAGCACACCAGATTAAAACTGAGAATATCTTGTTTAAGGTCACAATACAGAATATTTTAATTTTCTCCATTCAGAAATTTATAATTATGTTAGATAGTTAATTTATTTATTTTGGTCCTAATGAACAATCTTCCCAGAGGAATGCACTTAAGACACCTACACTTTTTAATGAGCAATAGAATTTAAGACAAATTTAACAATAATGAGAACTGAAGAAGAAAAAACATGAACTACAAAAAATCAACAACAGAAAGACAGAGAAGAGAAACAAAATAAAATCCATAACATGTCATACAAACTTATACTTTTACACTAGTTAGTTAATTTACAAAGTGAACTGCACAGTTTGAATTTCTAGTGCTAACTACAGCAGCTGTGAGTGTATAATTTTAGAATAAAGGCAGCCTTGATAACATATTCTCCGGAAACAGACCCACAGTTGGTGTGTGTCATGCTGTTTGTCTCTGAGTGTTTGTCCGTATGATGTCGGGCAGAATGGCACATACTCCTCACAGCGTCAGGAGTGTGGCAGTTTTAATTAAATGAAAACATCCGAGTGGAAAGGGCCTATGACACTTTCCCTGCATAATTTAGTACAAACACACAACAATCCTGTTTCCAATTCATTTCCTGAATGGTTTCAGCAGGACTTTTGTACTAATGACTAATCAACCTGACAAGTCTGACACCGAGGCGGTGGCGTTGGAGGAGGAGGAAAGGAAAAGGCTCTGCTATTGATTAAAACGCTGAGTGCATTAAGACTAAACAAACAATAGCCCGGGGGAGCCTGCGACGTCAGACCTGCTGCTGCTGTGAGAAGAGAGTGAGACAGAAGAAGAGAAAGAATAGGTGTGTGTTTGTGCATGCTGGAGAAAATTACAGTGATCGGTCAGAGCTCACTTATCAGGGGTGACACTTGATGAATATCCTGGAGACAGGGCCGCCCTTATCAAGAGCCAGCTTTAATTGAAAGCGGGGACGTTTGGACTTCGCCTCTGAGCCGCTGGTGAGCGGTGGGCAGGCGGGCGACTCAACGCCTCGCTCCTCTCCTCCACCATAAAACAAATCACCCTGCAGCAGATGCTGGGGTAATTATTCATGCGCGCAGCTGTCGTAAATATTAGCCGCTTAAACCAGAGCTGCAGAGCAGAGCGAGGGAGGAAGAAGAGGAAGAAGTAATAACAAAAAGAAAATCAAGTAAAGAAGTTGGAGAAGTGAGAGACAAAAGAAAGAGAAATGGAAAAAGAAAGGAAAGGATATGGCCGAGTCAGTGCTGCCATCCAGACAATTTAATTAGGTGTCACCTCAGGACGGAGCGGCTCAATGGATTGGGTCCAAGTCTCCTTGAAAGAGCAAAGCAGGAGTATTTGTTATGTGTCAGGTACTATCGCACGCTCGCCACCCGTCCACACTTTGTTTTAGGAAACATGAGGCCAATAAATTAACGGAGCAAACAGCTGAAGTGCATTTCCGCAGCTTTATAGCTGACGCTCTGTGGAGGGGCTGTGGACACTGACACAGGGGCCTGAGCTTCATACACAGCACTGTACCAGAAACTGGGAATAAAATTTAAAAAAGTCTCTGGTTCACTGGGTTCAAACCACAAGGCTCCGCTGCGTCTATGATGGTGTCACTGAGAACTTGTGGTTTCTATTTTCTGTCAAACCCTTTGGAAGACGGTGAGGTCGCTCTTGTGTGCAGATGCATGTTTGTGTGTGCAGGAATCCATCCATGAGTACAGTTTCACACTCCTCACCTGCACCAGAGCCTCCTTCATGGCAGCCCAGTTGGAGACCCTCCAAGCGCACTCCAGCATGAGGTAAGGGTTAGAGTGGCCTTTAGACTGGCCGTATTCTGTCAGAGGTTCCCACTGGTTTAGTTCTTTAGAGCAGCTGAAGACACGGGGGAGGATGAAAAGTTTAGTTCAGATAGTTTATGCTTTTAAATGTGCTAAACAAGATTTTAAATTTCTCCTTTTATGAGTTTGAGTCACAGTGCATCATTTGGAGCTGTCACATGGATACAAATTCAGCCTCATCCATACAGGTATGTTTCTGCTTTTAATACTTGGCATTATTTACACAATAAAATACGTAACATATTGGAAGAAAAATAGATTTGACAGGGTTCAACTTTAATGTTTTTTTTTCATGTATAATATTATGTATTTCATATATTAAAAAGTATTATAATAAAAGCCTGCAGAGAAGTAAAGAGTTGACATATTTTTAAAAGAAATTTATAGATATGACACAGAAGTTCAGTTTGTGCATTCTATTCTTCGGATATTAGCCTGTTGTATAATTCATGTGAATCAATTTTATCTGGTATATATATATATATATATAAAAACAAAACAAAACAAAGTCTAACCGTATCCAGTGGTCCTCCCACAGCTGGTACTCAGGGAAGATGGCTGGAGACACATTGCTCCTCTCATGCTCCTTTCTCGCCTTCTCCATCGCTTTCTCGTAGCTTTCTTGGGCCTGAGCACACATATGAAAAAAGGTTTAATACAAGCGTTTTGAGGATAATGAAATAAGTATTAGTGCAACAGACCTGCCAACATGCAATTTCCTCATTGGTATAAATGGACAAGATTAGAAACACCCCCTCAGTCAAATGCAATTTAACAGCACCACAAATTACAGCCCATAAAGTTAAAGAAAGCCTTCATGGAGGTTTAATTTTTTTACATGACAATGAGCCCAATAAAGTGGCAACAGTGTTTACAAAGTTAAAATCATACTAGGGTTTTGCTGAATAACATTCTTTGGGCTCTGGAGTTGCAGCAGTAAACAACAACAAATATTGGAAGCTTCAGCCCTGCTTACAATAATAGGCTCAGAATCCAGGACAACTCTTGACAACGTGCTGTGAAACAAAAGCTGAAATGCAGCATGCTACCTCCAACAAATTTAAGATTTGAAATTTACATTCATAAGATTCAGTGCTTTTGTCAACACAAGTCAAAGACCCTTGCGCACAAAGCTGATGGTCAACCGTAGGTCAATGTTGCGCAATGCGAGGCGACGCAACAGCTGACTTTTGTCGTCGCTAGTTCTTTGAAGTCTATTTGGTGTGTTAGACACAGAGCCACTATTCTCCCAGTGAACAGTCAGTTTGTTGTCTGCCCAGTTACCCTGAGCTAACACAGCGGAAGCTTTTTACATCCAACACCGAGCTGTTACACTCACACCATCATCGGCCATTAAACCCAGCAATAACTGTCTGGGTAACGTTAGCTGTGTGCTAATGGTTGCTTAAAATGTTTATATTGTAATTTTCCTAAAAAAAAACCCTAAATCAACAATTATTCTAATCCCAAAATTAATAAAAGGAATATCAAAGGAATATGACTAAACAGTTAAATATTAGGGTCCAGCACAGGATCATACATACATTTTAAAGCTTCCTCTCACCTGTTCGAAGAAACCGTGCTGCTCGTAGGCGATGGCCGTGGCGGTCTCTGGAAACTTGCACCTCTTCTGCCAAAGGCCGGCCCACATGTCCTCCTCCTGGAGCAGAGAGTAGAGCTCTGCCAGGGAGTCCAATATCTCCTGCAGAGAAGCAGAACAACATGTGGATGCCAGCAGAACAAACTGAAACATTGGCAGTGGTCAAACTGTGAACTGAATGAGAGCAGCTTTGCTAATGAGTCTTGTTCAAAAAGGATAAAGAGGCAGGTTTTAGGCTTTGCTTTCCTGACAAATAGTCCTGGAGGAAATGACACACAGTTTGCAGTTTGTCAAGTTAATTCTGACCTGTTGAGGTGGAGTGATGCTCTCCTGCTCGTAGAACTCAGTGCTTTGCTTGGGTTTGCTGTGCAGGCTGAGGCCCTTCTCAAAGGCCTGTTGCTCCAGCATCAAGGTGGAGCGCAGCCACAGATTGTGAGTCTTTCCCAGGTACTTGAGCACGCAGGGCCTGATGGGAATTGGTGGCACACACTGAGACATGGCCTCAACAAAGCAGTTCAGGGCGCTGGGCTGGCAGTCCCTCTGGGCCTGATGGCTGCCACTGCACAAGAAAGGACTCATTTCTCCTGACAGAGCCTGCAGAGAGACCGAGAGAGATCATCAGTGCACAGATGCAGCTTATTGATAAAGGTGTCCTGTTGCACGTATAGGATGCAACATGAGGCCTTTTTCCAGTAAGACAGAATTGTTAAAACAGGAAAAGAGAAAGCATGTAAGATGACTGTACAGTGTGCAGACCTTTTGTGGATGCAGACCAACAAGTTATTGCAGGTCCAATAATCTCAGAAGGTTGTAATTTTATACACATATATGTACAAACAGTCAGCGTTGGAAAATAATAACATGCAAGTGATTACAACCATTTAATTCTGTGTAACTAATTTTCAATTAAGTAAGAGGAAGCAGCATTTTATTTTAAAAAAAATAACAGTTCTTCCAAAAAATCAAAACTTCATATGTGTCCTCCTACCTGTGGTGCTGTTTTTCAGTGTAGATAATTTTGGTACAAGTTGTCGAGTGTTGGAAATGTCTGCCTTCTCTCCAATATAATGGAACTAGTTTAATGTGAAAAACTCAAATGCAGAAATCTTGACCCGGTTACTCAAGATAATCCACACAGTTTGTTGGGAGCAGTTTCATAAAGGGATTGTTTCTTTCTGCCACAACAGCTTCCAATCGAATCACTGTACAGAAGGACCAGAGTATCTACTCATGGACGACAGGCTTGTGACAGAGTGAGGTGTAAATGTTAACAGCATCCTCCTCAACTAAGCTGTAACATTAGATAGCTCAGGTGAGCTAGCAGTGTAGGACTATGAGTTTAAAAAAAAATATTGTTGCTATTATGGATGTCCTGATCATGTTTTTTTGCCTGAATCCAAGTCATTTAATATCAAGTATCTGTTGATACCGACTTGATACTGATCTGATTCCTGTGTTTTCCAAGATAATACAGCTGGTCACTGCACATTTAAGTACTTAAAAGTTATTCAAATCTATCTGATGTACATCTTATGCTTGGTAATTGAATAGCTCTGCATTGCATTAAGAGAAAAAAAATCGCTGCATCCAAGCAGCTCCTTAATGCTGTTTATTTATCTATCTTTAATTTTTTTTTTAAAAAAGTCCTCTGATCTTTTGGCCTTGTCTCTGTCCCTAACAACAGTATTTTTCAGTGTTCTATTTCTTCGATGCAGCCTTTGTTACCTGAATAAAACTGTTCTCTAGTTTCTAATTTTTTTTAGATCTTTTGCCCAGATAACATGAATGATTTAGCCTACATGTGTTAGCGTTTTACTTTTGGGAGTTTTATTGCACTTTCAGCGGTGTGTTGAGTGACAGACCGCTGTCTGTCTCCGAACCTGCCCGTGGTGTAATACTGTGCATCAGTGACAACAGTTCAGTGCAAGAGACTCTCAGCCTGAAGTGAAATGTGTCTTTATAACGATGTTAAATAACATAAAAAACACAGTTTTGCTGTCATTGCATTTGGTGTTCCAGGATGTGCAGACTGCAGAGTGGAGGAGAAACTGAGAGTTGTCAAGTTAATGATGGCTGCACTTCAAAACACCTGTTTGACAGCTAAAGTAAAACAAAGGATCGAATTTTCAGCCACGATTCGATGCACGCTTCCTTCTGCATGGTGTTATTGGCTGGCAGGTGTAGAAAGAAAATAATTTCTCCATGAAACTGCTCCCAACAAGCTGTGTCTCCAACATTTGACAACTCACACAAAATATATCAACACATAAAAAACAAACCTACAGGGAAGAGGAGACATATTTTGATTTTGGGGTGAACTGTCCCTTCAAAGTAAAAGGGCCCCTGTGCGCACTCTGAGCAACAGAATAGACTCTGCGTGTGACTGATAATCATGAGTGACACACAGTCAGAAATAAATGATGTAATGCTAATGAATATAATATCTAGCCGATGATGACGGCATGCAGTAATTAATGCCTCTGATGGTCACTGTAATGAGGCTGGTGGTGGAGAGGGCCAATATGTCATGAGGAATATGCTTTTCTATCATAATAATCCCCCTAGAGACATAAAGCCTGAGCACCACTCATCACTCTGTTCTCACTATAAGCTGATATATACAGTGAAACGCTGCGGAGCTGAGGCAGCCGTCAGAATAAACACACGTGACACATCTGTGACTTCACGCCTGTCACAGGGAAAAGAAATATCATCATCCTTCTTTTGAGTGCATTTCTCAGATGTTTAAGAGCTCAATCACTTCAAATTGACAAGTCTCAAAATACTCCATATGCATCTGGTTCGTTAAACTCAATACAGCTCTCTCCTTTCCATATTTAGCATGAATGAATCTGTCCTCATTAAGTGGAAATGCACGTTTTGAGACGGGAGCAGGATGGCCAAGGTCACAGTTACTGTCTGCTTGCTAACGTCACTGATGAGATACAGAACAGGATGTAGGGAGTGAATGAGTGCGGACACAATTAGCCAAAAATACTGAGAAATCAGACAAGAAATACATGTTGTTATGATTAGTATTCTGAAAGAGACTCAACTGTTACTACAAGTGGTTGGTTCCGAAACCTTTTTCTAACCTTTTCTATCACTGAGTAAACTAAAAGACATTTTTTTCTTTATATTTCATATTATATTCGGTGCATAAAAATAACAGTACAGAACAACCGTAAAACTTTATAATTAACCCAAACAGCCAATGCACTAAGTGCAGGAAGTTTGTCTAAAACAATAAGGAGGAATTTAAAGCAGATTACTTCACGTGAAAATTCCTTCAGAGTTGAGTTGTCCTGATATTTTTAAAGAACTTCTTCTCGATTCTGTGTCTGTATTATGTAGAAATATTTTTATTTTTAACAATCATAAATACTTCATAGGTTTCTTTATTTACAAATGCAGTGTTTTCATCTCTCTGACCCTGTTACATTGCTCTTGTTAGCTCTTTGGTAGTTTTAACTGTGTACTTTTGATGTATGTATGATGTATGCATAATTTATAGAGCCACTGTACTGTCAACAACATAGTCGTGCAAATATGTCACAACAAAAAGCCTCGTGTAAAATGAAGGGATTCTGTTGACAGACACATGGTCAGAAGGCTTTTATTTTGAAATGGAAACAGGGAAGGTTTAGTTAAAAATGATATTTATTCATTGAAACTGTGATGAAAGGTAATATAATTTTAATATACGCATCAAAAGACCATTTTCACTGTCTAGTTTTGCTGAAACCGCACACATTTCATGGAAAAAAATAGGCAAGAATTCTATTGTCTATGATCTGCACCTGAGCAGAGCTGTTAACACAAACTGTCAACATGGACGCAGAAAAGAAAAGAGAAGAAATAGAGGAAAAGTATGGAAAAATAACCTCCAAACAAACAAATAAAAAAAAAAAAAAAAAGATTTGGTGAAGCACTTGCACTGCTCAGACAGGCAGTGTGTCTCAGGCGTAGGAAGACAGAGGCCAGTAAAGTTAAACTCACATGCTGCTGCCTGTCAGAGAGGATCTTCCAGAGGCGAGGGAAGAGCTGCACCCAGGTCTTCTCAGCCAGCGGTGTGGAGATGTGACAGAGCTGGACCAGAGCATTCAGAAGAGCACCCGTCTAAAACAGAACAGAGACAAAATAATGAGAGCTGCTGTGGTTCTGAATCCTTGTGTTCAGGATCTACTATCCTACAGGGTGGTCAACTGCATTTAACAGATGTCTCAAGTCAAAGTCAGTTTCTCATTTGATGGCTAGAATGGAAAAAAAAACAACTTGAAAATATGATAAACTTAAATATCTCTAACAGTGCATTCTCTAACATCGCCATGTGATAATTAGACTCATTTTGTTAGAAATAGAATTTCCTAACAGCTCTGTTAAAGATCAGTTCCCCCACTATGAACTGAGAGACAGAAAGATCAGCCTCACCTTGACCTCCCGCAGAGAGTCCAGGAACTTGTCATGGCGGTTTGTCAGCATGTGCAGCTGGTTTCCTGCGTCTCTCTCCGCCTGCTCCTTCGTCTTGGGGATGGCTGTCTGGTCACCTGGTGCTAACTCGATGTCTATCTCCACATCCTGCCACAAGAGAAGAAGACAATCATCAACATTCACACTATGCGTTAAATGATGCTCGGGGTAATTTTTTGGACTTTCACTCTTTCTCATGACATACTCCTAATGAGACAAATTGCTAAGAGAGCATGTCTTGTGATGCTTTGTGCTGTTTTGTGTGTCTGTGTTTCCCACCTCTTCCTTGGTCTCACTGTTCTCTCTCTCCCGTGGCTCCTGCTTGACATGCGTAGCCATGGCGAAGGCAGCACGGTCATGGCTGTCCGCCAGGTTGATGACGTTGGTGATAGATGGCAGCATGGACCCCTGGCAGCTGGTGCCGATGATGGTGTTTCGTTCACACACTGCCAGCAGCAGCTACAGATCAGTGACAGTACATGACACGGTAAGTGACGGACATATAGACAGACTTGTTTTATTTGTGATGTTGGAGAGAACGCTTGAACAGGAGGATGAGAGATGGCGCTGTGCTATTTACCTCGATGCACTGTTTGATCCAGAAGTGGCTGCCCATGGCCTCCCAGTTCTGAGAGCAGCAAATGTAAAGCAGCCTCTCGTAGACGCGCCGCTTCATGGAGGCGTCAAACACCTCAAAGAACTTGGCTCGGATCAGAGGTTGCGTGCAGCGAAGCCCCGACAGGAAGGCTGGCTCCAGCTTGGATGTGATGTCACTTCCTGAAAGGCTCTCGTCCCTAAAAAACACAATGTACAAAACACAGTGCTTATATCCCGACTCTTTGCCATTTAACGTACATGACTCATGACGGCAGAACATTTTATTGATGTTAAAACATTTACTACACCCAGAACATCAGCTGGAACTGACAAGAGTCACATGTGGATGCAAGAGCCCATACTGCAGGAAGACAGATGTGACAATATCTAACAAAGCTATAAAGTACACCATGACATAAGTCCCACTCATAAGACGTTGTGGTTTGTCGCCTTGCACAAGTCGCTTGAGAAATGTAAGTATTCATGTTGTGTAACTTTTATAAAAATGCAACTGCACTTCCAATTATCCTGTGACGCACAAAGAGAATAGCAGCAATGTACACCCATACTCACAGGCACGTCTCTGTAAAAACATTCAGATAAGCTGACGTTGCATTGTTTTTACTTTTATTCACTGCATTTAATTTATTATATCACTAAATATCAGAAAAATATAATTTTGAGTTTCTTCACCGTTACATTTTCATTAATGTCTGAAGAAATTATCACAAAAATTGTCAAAATAATCAAAAGGTTACAACAAAAGTAAGTAATATTTACAGCTATTTTTTCTGGTATTTCTGTATAACTGTAAACACAGGCCATGCCTGAAATCATTTACAACTCACTACTCACTATGTAGGAAGTTCCATGTAGAGGACTATATGGTGAGCTCATCAGCAAAATAAAAAACACTTTAAAACACTACTTGGGTCATTTTTGCACTGTTAGTTATGTCACTGCTATAACACAGTTAAAAAATGTCAGGTCACAGCAGTTGGTGGATCATCCACAATAAATACTGACATGCATTTTTGCGCTAAACATATGATAATTTATTTTTATTTTCCCCAAATTAATAAATATAAAGTGCTTTCTGGCCGATTGTGTTGTGATGCCCTGCTCAAATTAAATGTCTTATTCTTTTGTCGCATTTTACAAATTTGCATTGTGCCTGTTGTCATAATTAAAAACAAACTACACTCCCAATAAAAATACTTCTTATCAATACTTTGTTATAAAACAGCTTTTCGTGTTCTGTGTTAATAACACCCAATATCAGTCTTTATTTGCATTCTATCAATCATTGAAATATTTGTAAACACAGGTTGCAATTGTGCTGCTCTTTCTTCTCGTCCTTCTGCAATTTGACCTTCAGCGCATTCATGATAGTACATAGTGCTTGGTTAGAAACCATAAGGTTTATACTACTTTTCAAAATGCATTGCTGTGATATTTTGAGTCCACTATAACGGACTCAGAAGCTCATTTGATGAGTGACTCTGGATGCCTCAGTGTTTTTCTGAATTACTCAAAGGTCCTTTTGTTCCACAACCGTCAGATTTTTTTTAATAAACACTTTAAGATGCGGTCTCAGCTGTTGATTATGTCTCAAATGGCTTTTTATGGTGTTATTTTTGTTGCATCGTGCATTTACATTTATTGTGTACTGTGAATGTACTGTGTACACTGTGTTGTCTGTACGAGTTGTGAGTTCTCCCATTGGGGATCACTAAAGCTTTCTAATCTAATCTAAGATATCACATTTCTCACACATTCTGACTACACTACAGAAAATGCACTGTATAGTGGACTACATAATGAGTAGTCAATGATTTTGCACGGAGCCATAATCACACAGAATTAGCAGAATACAGTCTTGCTTGGGATTATTCACACAGTTGGCAGGCAGCTATGCTTGTGAACATATTACAAAAGGGGAAAATGACCTGATAGAAACATTCAAACACAGCATGGTGCCAGCATGTTCAAACTAATGGCTCTGTCATGGAACACTGAGGATCAGTGAAGTATTGAGAGATGGCACTTAACAGTGAATATCTGGTGAAATTAAGCATCTTTGATGTGGTTCCTCCACTGTTAGTGAAGCACTTAACACTTAAATACCAAATGTCATCATTTCTACATCATCCTGCTGCACTAAATGGGCCTTGTGGGTCTGATTCACATCACAGGAGGAGACGGGGAAGGTGGGATAAAAGCAACAACAGAGGAGAGGACGCTGCCACAGCTGCATATAATCACACATTGTTCTACACAGCTGCTTTATCCTTCCATTATCATTACTGGCTGTCCATCACGGCTTCACTGCTCATTTTAAATCATCTGAAATGCACAGCAGATGGGATGGAGGGATGCAGGCTACATTTGGCTGATTAAATGTGTGTGTGTGAGGCTGAGAGACAGAGAGAGCAGTGGTTTGATGAATAGCGGGCAGTAGGACAGCCTCTGCCCTCTGGTCCCCACCTGCTGAGTGTCCTGTCAGGGGTCGGCTGAGTCCTGACACCACTGCAGCCCTGTGAAACATCCTGGCACATTATCTATCTCCATCACTACCTACAGTCTCTCTGACCCTGTTTGTACAACGCCTTACTCCAGCTCTAAACCTTTATTGTATTTATAGCTAAAACTTACACCTCCAACCATCTACCATCTTCCTCTATCCTGACTGTGATCCTGCTACAAACTCCTCCTCCTTGCCTCCATTTCCTGTGCTCTTTGACCCAACCTCCTGCGTCTTTCCCCGCCTCAACCTCCTGACCTTCATCCTTCCCGTTAAGATGGATGCAAGGGCGGCGCAGCGGCATCGGCACGGCCATTTGGCCATGTGATGAATGGCGGTAATTACCTGTAGACGTAATTAACGAGGTCCAGGAACTGGGCGTTTAACTCAAGTTCATCGGGGAAACGCTTCTCTATGTAGGTCATCATCTTCACCAGCAGGATGGACTTCTCTCGGAGGTTGGGCATCTGGAGGGAGGGGGGCAGGAGGGTGAATAGAGGGCAAGGGCATTGAAAAGTGAAGCGACAGAGGACGGGGGGGGGGATGCTCTATTCTGTTTTGTGCTTGTTCTTTTAAAAGAAAATAGAGACACTTCCCATCTCTCTGGTTTTTATGCTAATGTTAACGGGATTTAGAAAAAGTGCTTTGCTTGTTGTTTGTCCGAAGGGTTTCACGCCTTTTAAAATGCACTCTGCTGATTCAGATTCACACCTGTTATTATCTAAGAAATAATGCGCTGATCTGCTGAATCATTATTTGTATTTGAAAATTATATATTGAAACAAAACCTCCTTTAGTTACCTGATTGGCAGCCATGGGAGAATTGTTTTTCACCCACTCTTCCACGATCTTGACAACGGCTCTGAGGATTTTGGGGTCAGGTGACTTCTCGATCAGCGAGGTGAGGATGACCTGGATGAAGTTCTTCCTCATTTCCATGCTCATGACAGACAGTCGTGTCTTCACCAAGTCGAGACTCAACATGACCAGCTCACTAGTCACTGTGGGAACAGAGAGGATGATGGTCAGAAGCAGCACTGAGACAAACAAGAAACAGAGGGTAATTATTTTTTAGTAATTTTACTATTAAAGCTAGAGAAGTTACCTTTTTTCAGCAAATATGACAAAAACTTTTTTCCAAAAAATTTTAATTGTATTTTGAAAGCATTACACAATCATGTTTATCTGCCTCCAAATAGCACTCATAATGGCATTCAAGAATTATGAAAACAACCAATCAGAGCTGAGGAGTCTCTAAGTCTCTAAGGGCCCACTTGCCGCATTTTTTGCACCCTAAAATCCAATGTTTAATGTTCCAAGGCGTCCTAAGATTAACATTTCAGCTTTTGGAACACAGCAGCACGCACCACACGTCATTTGATGAGAACTAACCAATCACTGCCAGCACATATGTTCTCTTCTTCATTAAATATAAGTCTGTGATAAATATGGAGAGGTTGAACATTTTAATGCAGGGATTCCCACAGCTTCATGTGTGCCAGTCTGTATTTTAGGCCCAATACACACTTAAAAACAAAGCCAGAAGATCAGCTCTGCACTCGGGATTTCTGGTTAGTAGGCTATGATACGGTATTGGTCATGGTTGCTTGGCAATCTCAGACGCAATCTGCCTTTGTGTGCTTGAAAGTCGGCACAGAGTAGATGCAAGAGTAGCACCCAGCTCATGACCTTGCATTTTCCAGGTGGTGAAAGACGTGGCATGTGTCCCAGCCTTAACGCAGCAGTCAATCATGTCAATCTGTCTTCATGGACTGCAGTTAATCAGTCAAACTAGGCAGCGCTGATCAAAAATGACTCAAGATTCTGTTACTATATTGACTATTTCTCTCCTCAAATGTTTTGTCAAACATTTTATTTTTTAGTTGTAACATAAGAAAGTTTGTGACCCTGCCAGTGGGCGGTGCTTTGTTTTGAATTGACTGTATCCCACATGGTGGCTGTGTCACAAACTTTCTCGTGGTACAACTACCATGATTCACATGATTGTCAGGAGGTGCTCTCTTTGAAAATAGCCTGCGATTGGCCAAAGTCTCTCATCAAAGGCTAAAATTTAGAAAACAAAAGTCTAGTGGTCTCTCCGACCACATGAATCACAACATACTCAAACTGCCTCCCTGTGCTTTAACATTGATGGGAAGTATTTGTTGACATTTAAGGATAAATTAAGCTTTTGCAAGAATAAGGGTTAAGGGTTAAAAGAGTTAAAAGTTAAGTCTTTTTTAATATCAGCAAACAATGACCACATAGAAAGATTTTTTTTCCTGTTATACTACACTGAAAGAGCTGTTACAGGAAGTCTGACCTTGTGTCCTTTTTTCTTAAGAGCCAAGCCGGCCTCAAGCAATTTTACGCTCACATTACCAGCTCAGCATATATACTGTGTGATAGCAACCAAAATACAACTTCAGTTTCAATAGAATCTGGGTGGAATTTAAGATGATAAGATTATTGTGGTCAGATAACCTTTGGTCTCAGTGACTCTAACTGCTTCTGGTGGAGGGTAAATGTCGTTGTTTCCAGATACAGTCATTAGGAGCACATTTAAAGCACAGATAGTATCTTACAGCCATTACCACCCAACATCAGGAACTATGTACCACCTGACTTCTATAAATCCGGTAAAGACACAGAACGGGGAGGAGCCTCGGTGAACTCTGTAACGGTCATGTGAAACAGGTAAACTGCTCTCTTTAACCTCGCTGTCTGATGTACAGGGCAAGCTGTCAGACAGTGTCTACTCTTTAAACCTACAGCAGAACAGCACAAGGTGACCATCTGTTTGCTTTGTCCGCAGAGAGACAATACAGGGTGGAACCAGAGCTGAGGAACATTCCCTGTGAAAGCAGACTATCTGCACAGAGGATCTCCCCCAAACACAACACAGCTACTCAAAACACAGCTGGGGTCGGTGATGGAGAACTTTTGATATACCGATCTTTGTGTGGAACAAGGCTCTGCTCAGATACCTGAGATCTTTGAGGAAGGTCACCACACCAATATGCAGGTGTGTTCAGCTGACCTCACACAAAGACAGCTCCTTGTTGAATCAGGGTTGGATAAAGTGCACACACTAGCCCTCTTGATAATGTCAGCAGGCTGTAACCGCAGCCTGCACAACAAGTTCAGCTGATGTCTGAGGAGGATCTTACGGTGACTCAGGTGCTGTGAACTCAACAACTGGGTTGAAAAACTGAGCCACAGAGAAAGAGATACTTTGCCTGGTTCCTGACCTTTGATTCCGCCCACCTCACGGATTTCGACTGATTCTGGTCTGGCATCATGACGTGAAACAGCAGTATCTTGGTTAAAATAAAAAACAACAAAGAAACAAAAAACCAAAACACAAAAAAAAAAACAAAAAAAAAAAAAAAAAAAAAGGAAAAAACAAAAAAAAACAAGCAGCCATAATTGTAATTTCAGCTTGCTGGGATACATGGTGGGAGGAGCTAAATGGTGTATAATCACTGTTACACATCAGCGCATAGTAGAGCTGCGTTACGTCGACAGCTTCAGAAAATTAATTTATGTTGAAGGTTATCCGCAGAAGATTACAGTCCATTATTGGCCACAATAAACACAATTCCACAATTGTTCCAAAACATTCAATGATTTTTACTATTTCCATGACTTTTCCAGGCCTGGAAAATGTGATAGTAAAATTCCATAACATTTTAAGGATTTTATGACAGTGGGAACCCTGAATTTCAGGTATACTTTAAGTGTGTGTGTGTGTGTGTGTGTGTGTGTGTGTGTGTGTGTGTGTATCTGTTATGGCTGCACCTGGCATTAATTCATGTGCGTGTACCTGTGCTGGTTTCGGTGACCCCGGGGTTGGCCTGCTGGGGGCTCAGGTGTTCCCGCACCATCTTCTGCAGCGAGCGCATGAACACGGAGATGAGGCGGTCGATGTAGCTGGCGTTGTAACTGCAGGCTGACTTCAGGATCATCAGTGTTCCTGGATGCAAATGAAGGAGGGGATCAGAGATAAAGGGAAAAATAAATGCAAAACCTTAGCTTGACCTCTAACAGACACACACATGCACTCAGCATTCAGTTTTCTCACACAAGGACTGTTTTTACTTTTTCTGAGGGAATCTAACCAAAGTTTGTCACAGTGGCAGGGATATAGTAGGTTTGAGTGATGTCCCTGTGTTGCTGCTCCCCTGAGGGGAGACAAATGCTAAAATGTCACCCCCCATCACATCAGCGCTGCCTCCCCGTGACAGCAGGATACCAAATGCTTTTTATTGACCACTACTGCCATTTTGGGACAGCGTATAAAATAGCATTACCTTTAGAGCGCTCTCCAGCAGCCATTTGTCACCTTGAGGGCCCTTTATTTTGGAAAGCTGCTGCATATTTCAAATCAAAGAAAAAAATCGAATAACTGTCTGTGACATCTGGGAGGGTAACAGTAACGTTTGAACAGGGAGGGTGGCCAAAAGCAGCAATCTTTCCCGAGACAACCTTTCCTAAACCTCTGGACTGTGGCCTCCGTTTAAACAGACCAGATGTTAGCCCGAGCGGCAGGGCTTATCAGCTTGCATTTTAACGACCCACTCATCGGCTTAATGGCTAAAAGTGACTGAGGTGGTTTTGTCAGTACAGAGTGTGAAAAATATTAAAAACACAACAACAAGGTGAGAGCAAGAGAGGGCACGGAGAGGGACACATGAGGAGAAGAGCTGAAGGTCTTACCAAATAGCTGAGTGGGGTTGGTGTTGCTTGTAGCCTTTTCATAGTTGGTGAGTCCCTCGTAAATGACCTTGCCCACAGCAGCATACAGACACTCCAGTTCCTCATACTTAGATGCCACCGTTGATGTGCCTGCAGGGAGAGATCAGTGTTTGTTTCAGACAAAGAAAAGCTGACAATCTGAATTAATGTCCTGCTTTTAGCACATGGCAGGACAAAAGCAAATGTAAAGACTGAAGCATCAATCAACAAAGCAATGGTCCAAATGTTTTGGCACATCTTCAATAAGCACAGAAGGGACAGAGCCATTTCTCACACAACTCAGACACGCAGTGATCATCTTCATGTTTTTATGAGTGTAGCTGGCCTGTTCCAGTGAGAATTTAGGCATTCAAGGGAAACGTCAGATCTTCTAAAGTGACGTCGTATGAGGTTCTTATCCATAGTCAGCGTATTATCTACAGTAGATTTCAGTATTTAGGGGCAGGCTGCAGTACACATTCGCAAGCTAAACAAGGCACTGCTGTAGACAGGGGTCAACAATAAGGGTGGTTTTTCTTTTTCTTTTCTTTGATGATATAACATAATTATTGTCAAGAAATTGATTAAATTAAATTAATTTATATGTATCTAGTATCTATTGTAATTCGGAAACTATTGTAATTGAAAACCCTGATAAAAGTATTCTTAAGAAAAAACGAGCAAACAAAAGAAAAAAACCCACAGAAACTAACTAGCTGATCAAAGTGCAGGAGCTTAACAGCTCCTGCATTCAGCGAGCTAAAATTACTGTTTTTCTTCATGAAGTCTGGTGGCTTTTGACAAAAGCATAGATGGGAAACTGTAACCATTAATGGCTTCAATTCCCCATCAGAAGGGCTGTCTGCGTTAAGTTAAAGCAGTCAAAAAATATTCTATGTTTAGCATACACTTGAGCTTTTACAGATATTTGCTATGATACATTTTGTTGCTTCCCAAATTCACAGCAGTACATAGCTTTGCTTTTGTGTCATTAATCCACCCCGCTTCTCCAAAGTGGGGGCATGCCGACTGACATCTACTGTAGGTAATACAATGACTGTGGATAAGTACTTCAAAAGATCTGAACAATTCATGTAATCAGTGGAGACTTACTGGGCTCAGTGGGGAAGATGCTCATCAGACGAGAGAGCAGAGAGTGGACAGCCCGCAGAACTTTAGTGTTGCCGCAGGTCATGCATGCAGCGATGCCCCGCTGGAGGGGTTTAAAATGAGCCAGGATGGCTGGAGACTGAAGCACCGTCAGCAGGAAGCAGAGAATCTCCAGACCAGTGCAGATGTTGGAGATGTTTGCCTGAGCTGGCTGCTCCTGAGGGACAGGGAGGAGAACAGTGAAATCAGGTCAGTGGAGGAAAACAAGTGTGTGCATCAACCAAGTAGTCATGCAGAAGTCTCATCCTTTTATATACAGAAATATTAAGCACCTATTGTGTTTCTTAATAAACGTGACTTCCATATCAAGGAAAAATGTCTTTTTCAAAGTCAGTATTTGGCCCTAAACATAAGCAAGAAAAACTGCAAATTCAGTCGCTTGATTGTTTTTTGCTCCATACAAATTCCAGAAAACTGCAGAATCAATAATCTACACACAGAGGTATTTCTCACACAAAAGAGCTGAGGATATGTGATGGCTGCTAAACTGAAGATCAATGGGCAACATCGGCTCCTAATTTTGTCTAAATTGCAATCAAGGTTTACACCGATGGCAGGGCCAAGAGGATAATCTGGGACAGATCCATAGCACTAATCTGGCCTAATGAACAAGGTGACTCCTGTGATAAGGCCTCTGGTAGATATTAGGCTGGTATTGATTTGGCACTGTATTAACAGGATGGGACCTGGTCTCTAGAGCCATGCAGATAGAAAGCATGTGCATAGATGTTTGCCCCTCCTCATCTGCCCTCTCGCGCCACTCCTTCTGACTCTTAATCACTGCCATGGCAGTACAATGAGATGATAAAAGGTAATCCGATTTGGAGCATTGTTCATTAGTCTGAGTAAGACGGCTCTGCAGGTAGAGCATGCTCCCTAGGGGGAAAGGGCCGTGTATGTGCATCTGCATAAGACCTACAGAAAGCCTTGTTTGTCAGACTGTCCCCACGGGATCTGCAGGGGTTGATTATGTGTGTGTGTGTGTGTGTGTGTGTGTGTGTGTGTGAGTGTGTGTGTGTGTGTGAGTGTGTGCAGAGAGAAAGGCCAATGCAGTGATCCCCAAAAGGGAACAAAGGAAGTACGTGACAATCGCCGGCGCATGGCGATAACCTTGTCTGAATGGTGGCACTGAATCAGACCAGAAAGATGAGTAGAGGAGAGGAGAAAGAAGAGAAGCTGTGATAAGAGGCTGAAGAGAAAAGACGAGATGAGAGGAGGAAGACTCAGAGGAGAAGGCGAGGAGAGATGCAGAGAAGCAAGTATGGAGAGGGGTGGCACAGGCCGACCCGGATAGACTCCCGTTATCTCTCCACTGTCATTATTTTGTCATTATGGCAGCTGGTGCCTCACTTCATGTCTTACTGATAACAGACAAAGGACTGAGGCGTTAGAGCAAACACTAAGACAGAGCTTAAGCAGAAACTTCTGCAGTCTCTGGAAAACAGTTATCCTTTACTGTTTGATGACTAAATATTTTACATTTTGCCTAAAACACTGTTGATGATGTGCACGTGCACGAGCAACTTCAAATAATCCGTGACACGCTCACATAAACAAATACTGTTAGTGGGGATTAATGCAAAGAGCAAAAAGTAGTCCCCTTGCAACATAGGAAAGGCTAGACACTTTGAGAAAGGAAATATCCAAGAAAAAGCCATTGCAGGTCTTAATACAGTGATTGACAATTGATCCATGGGAAATGCAGCACAGAAAGTAAGCAGTAACGACAGTTTAAGAGGGGTGTAACAATCCATCATTCTGGATCGATGTTTCGAAACAATGATCAACAATCAAATGCCAATGATGCAAACTGAAAACAGTGATCTTTTGATCGATCCATCATCTTGAGGATACACCTTTGTTTTGAAATTTTGTGTTACCATCAACAAGCAACAGGCAGATAATGCCAAGCAGCCAAGAGAAAGACAATGCAGAGAATGTTATTTACTTGACATAAATCAGCAGAGTGTATTTTCTGAAGAAATATGGATCAATAGATGTAAGCAATGTTGTTAGGAGATAAACTACAATGTACCTGCCTGGACAAGCATCTCACTCAATTAATTTTTCGCTATAGCAACATTAGCTGCTGTTTTCAACAATATTTGCTGAAAAAACATGCATGCAGGCTGAAATTCAACTGTGTTGTTCTGTCAGGAGATACAGTGACTTTAACCAACAGTGAGTAAAAAAAAAAGAAGAATAAAACATGTTTATTAAATAAGGTATGAAAGAAAATAATCACTAGCCCACACAGCTTAGCACCAAAACTGTCACCAACACAAGCATGAATGCAGCTTTACAAAACAGATGATGCATGTACAGTACAGTGACCGAGGCGTCCTGACACCCATCTTACCACAGTCATGAGCAGCTTGTCAAACCACTGCAGCTTGAGCTCGGCACGAGGCCACATATCCGGTCTGAGGGCCGACTTCATGAGGCTCACACAGCGACGGGACAACAGCTCCCCTGGAGACCCTGCCACATTGGTGCTGTCATTCACCTACACAGGAGAGGAGTCTTAGTATCATCATCATCATCATCATCATCATCATCATCATCATCATCATCAATGACAACAAGTCTTCATCTTCATAATAACAATGATGTACTGACAAGGTGAGAAATCACACAGGGCAAAAAGAGACAAGGACTGTCAGCATATATTAGCCCTTTTACACTGCCTGTTCAGTATTGCACCATTATTCCACCTTGCAGTTCTTTACAAAAGGTATAATCACGGAATGGGGGGACAAACTTAGCTTGCCTTTGACTGGGTTTCCTCACATTTTCATAGACACAAACTTTTCCATGCCTTCTCAAGGACCCCAAACATTTTTTCTTCTTGCCAAAGTTGGCTAGCATTTTTAAACCATATCAGATTCAAAGTTTAATTAAAACATAATTTCAGCTAGCTGACATACATGAAGGGAGAGATGGAATTCAGGGAGACTGAAGAAACGTATGTGATGTCAAACAAAACTTGACACAGATCAATGCATATTAGGGCTACGATAAGTCGACAGCTATTGGAAATTAAGTTACCATTACCTTAAGGTTAGTTATGTTTATGTGACCCACCGCAGGAGATTTAAAGAGAAGCTAGCAGCTATTAGCAGCTGACTCAAAGAAGAAGAGCAGCGGCCCTAAAAGTTCACAAATGGTAAAAACAATTAGGTCCAGGGGCTTTTTACCCTCTGATCAGAGGACGAGATCAGCTGCCGTATAACATGGACGCTACATGATTTTTACTGATATGTTAAGTCATTGTTATTGTTTAATAAAAAGCTGCTGAAAGCATGTTATATGTCACAATAGAGGTGGATGCTATTTTATTAAATGTCACACCTCGTTTTGCCCTCGACAATGCTAGCAAGCTGTCTAAAATCACACTCTGGAGCGACATGAAGCTGCCGTTCTTTGGCTCTGTGTGAAAATGCAAAGGAGGCGTATAGAGGAACCTTCATAGCAGCTCTATAGTGCCATCTCTGTGGAAGAAGGCCTAATGCAATATCATTCATGCAGCTAGAGTTCAACAGTGGCACAGCCAGGAAAGAAAGTGTCCTGCAGGAGCATCTTTAAGCAGAACAATCATCTGTAGGTGTAGTGTTCTGAGGTTGATGCTAATCCTCAGGGGGGCAGTAAAATGATACATTTTTTTCTGTAGGGATCAATTTACTGATATCATGTGGAATACAAAGAGAAGATTATGCTTCTTATGAGTGCTCAGTGAACAGTGAGCGGTCATATTCAGCAGAGATGGTTGGATGAACAGTGAGAATGGAGCCTGGCCCAAAAAAGAAAGTAGGAAAAGTCAAGGTGAGTGAAATCTCTACAGCCTATTTCAAGCTGCTAACCAAGGTCATTAGTGCCTCTAGACCAGGGGACAGCTGTGTGTACGTGTATATGTGTGTGTATGTGTGTATGTGTGTGTGCGTGTGTGTGTGTGTGTGTGTGTGTGCGTGTGTGTGTGTGTGTGTGTGTGTGTGAAAGAAGGACAGCCACCAGGTGTGTCCTACCTTCACCACAGAGGGTTGAGGACAGTTGTGTCCTACCTGGCAGGCACTATGAAGAGCAGAACTGAACCTGGTGTGTGTGTGACAAAACAAGAGATGGAGTACGGTGTGTGTGCGTGTGTGTGTTACCTGGCATGCAATCCTGATGAGGAAGTTGACCACAGTGTCTGTATGTTGTTTCTCGACAGGTTTTGTGAGCATGGTCTCTGTTCCCGGCATGGACTGGCTGCGACCAAACACCTAAAAACACACACAAACACATTTAATATTCCAGGTCATTTTGTTTGAATGCAGGGAAATGTCAGATTTTATAACCAAAGAAACTAAACAGACTTCACAATCCAACTGTGTGACAGCAGTGTAAAGCTGTGCAAAGTCCCAGTTAGTGAGAAGGGAATATAAAAGAACCTGCATAGTGTCATGGTTTTTGTCTGCAGTGCTTACAGTGAAGAGAACTATTATGGTCTGAAAATGATCCTGACAGCTGTCTGAGCAATTAACATTTCATCATTTCAAGCAGCAACAAATGCTTCTGTTTCTTCTCCTGACATCAAGTAAAAGAAGCTGGAGATGACACACTGTCATTAAGTCTGGAACTAAGACTTGTGCTTACAAAAAGAACAGCATAAAAAAGTATTTAAGAGATTTTTGCAGAGGCAGTCAAAATTTTGATACTTTTGTTATGTTGCTTTCAAAAAAAATAAATGTGGGGGGCTATGTTTTTACAGAATTTTATAATAAAAATTGAATGAGCTGTATAATGTGGAATATTGTGGAATTTGCTAAAATGCAAATGACTTTTCCCTTTAATTATATGTGTTTCTTCACAGCCTTTAAAAGTTAAAAATCTTCTTCACAGACACCACCCGTTTCCTGTATGTAGGATACAAACTTCTTCCATCAGGTAGACACTACAGGGTCCCAATTAAATACAGGAAGGGAAACTGGAACAGGTAAAAGAAACTCTTTCAACCCTCTGCACGTGAATCTCCTAAACTCAGGACACAAGGAGGGTGTAAAAACCAAAGCTGATCGCCAACCCCCCAGTCAGTCATTTTCTGTAACCGCTTGTCCTCGTAAGGGTCGCGGGGGGGGGGGCTGGAGCCAATCCCAGATGTCATCGGGCAGAAGGCGGGGTACACCCTGGACAGGTTGCCAGACTATCGCAGGGCCGCCAACCCACCATCCCTCCCAAAAAACAAAAAACAGCAACATGCAAATAAACACCATAACTCACCTCAGTTTTTTTAAACAATGCTGTGAAATCAGACATTTTGGGCAGCATTGGGCTGCAACAACCCCCCCCTTACTGAACTGAATTAATGTTTTATTCATCCACTACATGATGAGAGACACTTTGTGATGACACAATGCTTCAATTGTAAAACACAGAATACAGATAAATTTGAAAAACAGAAAACAACATTTTATTTGTGAATAAATAAAGAACCTTTCATTGGGCTCGGGAGGATTAATTTGATCTCTTTGAGATCATGTGTGGTTCTAATTTATTTAACAGATGGGGACAAGAGAAATGTCACTGTACAGCAGGCGAGGCGAATAAATAAACCCTAAATGTATTATAGATCGACCACAGTTTAATTCAACAACTTAGATTTTGAACCGCCACTTCTTCTCAGAGTGTGAAGACAACAGATCACAGACAACATGAAACAGACGTTGGGAAAAATGGATTAAGGCAACAACTACAACAGGCGTGCTGTCACCTCCTGTTGGCAGTTTTAGTCTCAGACAGATGTAAAAATGGCTGTTTGATCAAAGTGTCTTCCCCAGCGTTCTCCTATCACTAAGAGAAGTGAGGAACGCAGAGACACAAAGCCACAATTGTGAAGTGAAGACTATGCAGTTGCTCGTTTTGGAGCAGAGATTTGATTCGACTTGCTTGGTTTGGCCAGTGCCAAACATTATTTCATAAATCAAGTTGGGTTCGTTTTTTTTCTCAAATGCAGGCCTTATAGTCTGTGTAACATCATGAATAATGTATTGGCCCATCCCGACTCCCACCTTTCATTAATGAGAAGAAATGTTAAAAAATATTTTTAATATATATTTATAGAGCATATGACAGTTTTTTTTTGGCTGAGACGAACATTCAGGAGGAGAGGGTGCATGTAAAGGGATTGTGTCATAAACATCTATTATGGCATTGAAAAGACTTTAACTGACTTAAGCCTGTACTACACGTTTTAATAATGAAAGTTTTAAATTTATTTTTTGCAGAGGAAATTCTGTTTTTTAATTGGGCTCTGGCTCAAATCTGCTTCCATGGTTAGACAGAAACTGTGAAGGTTCATGTGAGGTTGGGCCTCATTTTTTGAGTCTGCTCTATTTTGGAGGGAGAAAGAGATAACACAGATAATTAAGTGATAGAATGTATGACTGGGGACCCATCACTGTTTGATGGTGGAGTGATCTTACTGTGGAGGCAGCTCCGGTTGCTGTGCGGAACCTCTTGACGTCCTGTCCGGCAGCAGCAGCGGCTGCAGCAGCCTCCAGAGACAGTCCTCGCTTCACGGCGCCAACACTGGTCCCTTCACCACCGGCCCCAACTTCAGCCTCAGACTCCGGCTGCCACACCATAGAGAGGAGGAGAGAGGGGACAGCAGTGAACATCACTACAGTTTACAAAATAAAACGCGTGTGTGTTATCAAGATTTATGAGTCATGAGTGTTTATAGAATATGCCTCAGGAAATGTTTTAATCTCTGCGATTTACGGCCTTTTCTTGTAAAATAATAAGCATCTCTGCTGTGCAGTGATGCTTTAGCAAGCGTTAAAAAAAACATTATGCAAAGTGAAGGACATTTTCTGGCGCGGTATTGTCAACAAGGCACCTTGCATGGGCACTACATGGGCTGCAGTTAGTCACAAACTAGTAAGTAAATAAAAACTGTGACGTTCAGACAGATTTTGTGGCCAGATTTTTCCATGAACTCACCTGTTGGTCTTTAATCCTCTGTAGCTCCCATTTGATGACCACCTCAGCCAGGTCCACAGCCAGTTTCCTCTGCTCTATGGTCACACTGGGGGTGAAGCCCAGACGCTGCATGGCGCTGATCATGTGCTGCACCAGGTGGTGGCGCACCGGGTAGTAAACCTGGAAACAGACCACAAGTTAAAATTTAAAAAGAAATGACTCAACATGTTAGATATCAGGTTCGTATTTGGTATTCTTGACACAAAGTGCCAAAAGGCCTTTTTTTTGCACTCTTTACTTTACAAACAGGGACAACTTGAGCTGCATGCTGCAGAATCCAGATGTAGAATTCAGGTATGGAAGAGGAGAGAAAGAGCGATATATATAGTATTTTGCAAGATTATTATCTTACAAACAATCCAGTTTTGAGTACATGAGAGGAAAACACTCCTCCTTCCTTCCTTTTAATCCAAAAACAAGCATGAATCAACTATTGATGAGACCACTGCATGCTCCTTTTTTCCAAGTTTGATATGTAAGTTTTGCATATTATTTTACATTGGTTTGGACATTTCAGTCTATAACTGGTTGAGCAAACTTGCATGCAGATGAAAAGATCTGCCTCTCTTCAGTTACAGGTTAAATTGACTGTCATACTGATATCATCACATATAAATGAGGCCAGCTCTCATCACCTTAGCAACCATCCAAAAGCAATTATGAGAGTGAGTTATTGTGCTATTCTTTCCTAAGAACTAAAGGTTTCCCAAGAAGATCGTTTGTCTAAATGCCTAAAAATCAGACATTTCCAGGTAACCGACATCAATCCTGCCAGACATCAGCTCCAACTGACTAAGAGAGACCTGGTCAGTTGGCATACAGAGTCACATGACAAACACTCTTAAAAAAAGTTAATCATATTTAGTAACAGGAAAAGTGTTGTGTGGTTTTTTTGGCTTCAGATTTTGGCGTGATAAGACAACATGCAAAGTTTAACGGGGTGTTCAATCACTTTGAGACAGTTACTGAAGTTGTCGTATTCCCATTTAGTCTGAAGGACATGATGACACACACTTAGCCCCGAGGATTCACACTCTCAAGCGTCACACTCAAGAGTCACTTAGCTCCATGGCAAACTGAACTGGGACTCTCAGAGACTCAGACAAAAGACCAAGAGATGAGATGTCTATCTGAGGGCTGCTGCCTGTGTCAAAGAATATTAAAGCTTCTCACTCGGAGGGTAATTATAGTCGATAGAGCGGGCCATCAGAGTGGCTAAGCCCTGTCCATCACGTGTGCGCGCTGACAAACACGTCCTCCATTTCTTTATCAAACTCTCTCTCTCTCTCACACACACACACACACACACACACACACACACACACACACACACACACACACACACACACACACACACACACACACACACACACAAACACAGAGAGCCTCTCATCTGTCTGTCATTATCTTCTCCCCAGCGTAATTATGCTGATGTGATTACATTAGATTAGTCATCTGGCCCAGTGAGAGCAGCCTGTCACTGAGACAGAGAGCCGAGCTGAGCTAAATGTCAGTCTTCTGCTAAGAGACTGTCACTCTCTGACTGGCGAGGTGGCAAAGAGACTTGTGCTCTCTGACCGACGAAGTAGCGAAGAAACTGTGGCTCTCTGACCACTGAGCTACGAAGAGACTGTTGATCTCTGACCACTGAGGCCACAAAGAGACTGAGGCTCTCTGAACGCCGAAGAGAGTGTTGCTCTCTGACCTGCAAGGTGGCAAAGAGACTGTTGCTCTCTGATCGCCAAGGCAGCGAAGATCAGAGAGCAACAGCTGAAACATCAACTGAAGTAGAGAGAGGGGACAAAGTGACAACTAAGTTTGAAGATGGAGGCAAACATAAAGGCCAATGATCCTCAGCTGGTATTGACTTGTGAGCAGACTCACTTCTCTCTGACAGAGAAATGAGGGTGTGCCTGAACGGTATCTGCATCAAGGCCATTAAAAGGCAGCAGGCAGTTAGCACTAGATCCACTGCTCAGTGATGAATGATACCGCTTTAGACTGGACAGTGACAACACCACTGTTGTGTCTACTGTCCATATCAAACTCTAGTTTAGTGAAGCAACTAATCGGCTCGGGTGGTATAAAGGTTTACTGGATACCAGGGATTTTAAAGATCAGTCAAAAATACACACTCTCCTCTTTCTGTTAAACTGATACAAAGATGCTGTACTGAGGTGATGTGTTGTCTGTAGGGCACATCACACACCACCAGAGGTCAGTTTCTACTGGTGAAACAGGCAGCTGAGCAGCGGCAACTGCAGGAATAATATCACAGGGCAGGTAAAAAGCTGGCAAGCAACAGCAGAGAGAGACAGTAGGGCTGCACTTTTATGGTCAAAATGATCATGATTATTTTGATCAATATTGAGATAAAAATGATATATATTGATTATTCAGTGTAAAAATATTTTCACCTTAAAATAAACAGAACCCTGTCTTGTCTTCCATGTTGTGTTACATTCCTAATAATGTACAAATACTTGCATCAAGTATTTGTACTCATTTGTAAAATGAGTGTTTTTTTTGTGGTGATGTTGGCAATTCCCCTTGACCTTCCTGCATCCATCATTCTGCAGGCTGTGGTGTTTTTTCAGGTGGTTTAACAGGTTAGTTCTGCTGCTTTGTGGCCTCTCAAACTTGCCTCCCTGCAGAAACTACCACCAGTGACTAAAGGTGGCCAGTTGGAAAATTATATCTCACCCCGCCATTTTTTTTACATGGTATATTTTGATACAAAGAAGCAAAATGGCAAGCAGCTCTACTCACCTTCACGTTTCCATATTTTGTTGCTATAAAGGATATGTTGGACACATCCATTGGAGTATGCTTAGCTGCATGTAAACAGGAATATTAGTGGAATATTCTTTTTCATTAGACTTGTAAACAGCTAAGTAATAAATATTGCCTTTTTTGGAAAAAGAGTAGAAATATTACTAAATATTTTGTGCAAGTAAACATAGCCAGTGACTTCTATCACTAGCAGCTCAGTTTTTTTCAGATGTTTTGTTGTTTATTTACTGTAAACCATGATGAAATGTCAGGAAGGTTTAAATGTGTGAAGACATTCTGCCTCAGTCTCCCAACTAGTATTCTAAAAACTGTTAACTGGGTCATGCAAGATAATCCAACTTTTAATGATGATGCTCAACTCCCATCAGGACTGGTTAAGAGGCATCATTTAATTCAGGGCACTCAGATAATCAGTAAAAATAGCTTCTCAACTGTTTCCCCCCTGTGTGCTTCACTGCAGACGCTGAAGACACACTGAGCAGGGAGCTGACAGCAGTAACGCACAGACGTGGATCTGCAGCGAGAGTTGCAACTCACCACAGTATAAAATGTAGAGTATAGGATAGCAACATGGGTTGTAATACATGGTTCTATATGTGTGTGTTCCTGTGTATGTACTCACCCTGAAATGCTGCACGATGAGATGCAGAATGTGCACTAGCTGCGGTACAGTGTGTCCCTCCTCTACAATGATTTTGCGAGTCCAGTGGGTCAACATCTGATGGCCGTCCTCCATGCGGGCCGGCACAGCTGGGGTCAAGATGGCCATGGCCTGCCGCACGATGGCCCGGGCCTCCATAGTGTGGGCCTTCAGCAGGCTGTGGAACACCTGCACACCAAAGGAAAGGTTATTCTGTGTTTTTATATCTGCTGTCTTTAACTTTATTGAGTGTCTCTTCTGTTCTCACCTGCAACACAATCTTCTTGTGGATGGCGAACTTTGCAATGATGTGGGCCAGCAGTAAGTGGCCGCTATATTTACAGGCGGGGTCCACACAGGCTTTGGGCAGCAGGCACGGCCAGGCGAAGGTCATGAGACGCCGCAGCTTACTGTTGCGTGACTTGTTGTTGTCGTGAATGTGGTGGGGTGCGTGCTCCACCAGCAGGGTGGAGAACTGCAGCAGGCAGATCCGCAACGAGTCCAGCAGGTCGGCCTGCTTCTCTGGGTCCAGGACCTGGAGAGGGTTGGCAGACAGGTGGGGTTATACAATGTTGAGTTCAGGGGAAATGGGTACATTTTAAAGCAAAGTGCAGAGTAGATGACAATAAACTCAACTGTTATCAGGGTTCCCACATATTCCCACAGGGACAAAATCTCAAAACTTTTCCATGACTTCTTGAGGACCCATGATAGAAAAAAAAACATGCTTGCCCTACCTGCGTGGCATTTCTCTACCATTTCAGATTTAAACTTTAACTCTTAATTCTAAATGTACATGATGGTGAACAAAACACATCAACACATTTCCACACATCAACAGCTACAGATAATAAATTTGTCCTTTAGGCTACTTTACACAGAAGCCAATGCATTGATGATTACTGTAATAATCTTTTTTTTAAAGCTCAAAACAATTCCATTACTTTTCCAAAGTTTTGCTTTTCACTAATTCCATGACTTTTCCTGGTATTCCATGACTGTGGGAACCCTGTATTATTTTTTCCAGGTGGGGAGATGAGTTGTGCATGAAACAAGAGCTAATTTTGTGAGTGTACGCGAACAAAAGTGAGACCTGTTGTTGGGGCTGTAATTTTCCACGGATGCCAACAGAGGTCAATAGTAGTCTTATACATATTCCATACATATGCCACGTTCGTGTGCCCTCAAATCACATTTTATTAAATATGCTATTTGCTTTAATTGTCCAAGTATACTGGAGTTCTGACTAATGCTTATTTCCCAATATTGCATTTGAATGACATCAGCAACAAGATACTTTTTTCACATATTGACAAAAATTAAAAAACAGCCCCCCATCAACATGTGAACTCTCCGCAGAGGAATAGAGAGGAGAGGAGAACTCTAAGAGGGAGGGAGGTGAGTGAGGATCCATTAGCAGCCATTAGGACTGCTGTTAGTCAGTGATGAGATCTGCCACAGCACAAACAAACACGCTGACCTTTAGTATGGTCACACTGTGACATTTACACCACAAATTATAGTCCGGCCTGATGAATGAAACGTGTGAAAGAAAGAAAGATAGAGAGAGAGAGAGAGAGAGAGAGAGAGAGAGAGAGAGAGAGAAACAAAAAACAAAGGCAGATGGAAGAAGAGAAGGATGGGATGACAGCAATTAAGTGATGAAGTAATGCGTGGAGGCCACGGGAGAAGAAAAGAATCAGACTAAGTGAGAGGATGGAGATGTGCTAGACTGATAAGACATTATGAGAGGAAATGCAGCAGGTAATGAAATTAGGAGACGGATGGAAAGACAAAGCTGGTGAGTAATGAACAGGGAAAGAAGAGAGCAGATTCAATGTGAGGAGAGGAAATATGTGTACCTTAGTGATGAAGACACTGGTGATGCTCTCAGGATTGTCTCCTTCAGGGTTAGGCGGTCCAAGCAGCTGCTCACCCTCCCCCTTCTCAAAGCTGTACAGGAAGGCTGGATTCAGGATGTGCTGCAGGACCTACAACACACCAAAACACATCTTAAGGTTTTTTATTTACTTCAGTCCCTTTTCTCACATGCACTGCAAACCTAAAATTATCCAGACATCACCAGGAGCAGCTGTATGTAAAAATTTTTGCATCAGCAGGGCTGAGCTATTGAGTGCCAAGCCTGTGTCATGTCCGAATGAGCCCATCGTGTAAATAAGGCAGAAATAAGACAGCGACAACATTGTCTAATTGGAAAGGTGACAAGATTTGGGAAGTTCTGTCAATAAAGGCCAAGGCCAAAGCAAAAATCGCCAGACAAATTCAAGGAACAAGAGACTCTGGTGTTCGTGACCAAATTACGAACTGGCTTTTTGCCCCTTGTTTTTATCTGTTAGCATAATTGCTGGTACCGACGTCAGTTGTTGCCAAAGCAAAGTACAGTATGTTGCAAAAACAGACACGTCTCAAAAAAGTTGTACAGTATGTTGCAAAAACAGACACGTCTCAAAAAAGTTAACTTTCTCCTGATTTGTCTGAAAAAAAATCCCATTTCAGTGTTAGAATGTGAGTCAGTGTATGATTTTAGATAGCATGCCGGCATGATGGAAACAAAAGAGGCGTGACGTTTAACACAACAACATCAACTTTTAGTGTGAAATCTAATATACGTGTCAGCAGTCCTGTCTTAAAAATCTTGTCCTCTGCTCGGAGGGTAAAGAGCCATTGGACCTCATTGTTTCCACTATTTGTGGACATTAACAGCCACAGCTGTTCTTTGAGTCACCTGCTTACTACTAAAAGCGGCTTTTAAAATGTCCCATGATGAATCCCACACATAACACACTGTCATAACGTCACACCCGTCCTGTCCATGGTCCCGTCTTGCTGATTGTCCCTTTCACAAAGACCTTATTTCTTGACCATCCCCTCTGCCAATGAGTGATAACTCCGCCCCCATTCTGTGAAGATACCTTTTATACAGTATGGCGAGGCAGAATAACAGCATAATATTCCTGCCTTAAACAAGCAGTTCATGTAAAATTTAGCCCAATACTGTGACATTTCCCAGCAGAAAACAATTTCTCCTCTTGAGATAATCCTAACCATAACATGTTATCTTAATTAATCCATAAGCACTGAAATCAATAAAATAAATTATTGCTGAGGCAGGGGATGAAAACACAATTACCAAACAGCCTGAAACCTGCGGGGGTTGTTACCAGGTGTCTGCGAGTGAAGACAAAAGCTTGATTAGCTGGTAAAATGCAGAATAACCCCACCACAATACAGCTAACGACTGCATTTATTAAAGAAGCTGCTATCTGTTAATGAACCCCCCGACTCAATCCATCACTGGGGAGGACGGGGCATCGCTCAGCGGAGAACGAGCTGTGGCAGCATATGTTCAGGCTCCTCCATTAGCACATTATTCACACGCACTCTGCACAGCGCACATGCATGGATGATTGACTCTCACACGAACCACCCCCCCGTGAATAAAGACACAAAGAAATGCACAGAGCTCCAGTTTGTTCTTCAGTCTCATCTGTTCCTATTAATTCTGAGTTTCTCCGACATCAATCACTGTGAGATCACAGCGTCTGCCTGTAATGCCATTAGATATTCCTGCAGCCTCTGTGTGTGTATGTGTGTTACAGCACACACACAATACCTCAAGCACGAAGCCCAGATCTCATTCTGCAGGTGTCTTAATTATCTTAAATCCCATTTCAATACCTTTAAACAAATAACAATAGTGTTTGTGTGTATGTTGCAGTGCCACTAAAGGAGGGAGATGGTGCCAACAGGGGCAGACAATATATTATGCCCCCCCACACACACTGGGAATGTGCGCATAATTTGTGGATTTTATTGTGAAGTAGCCACAGGACGTCAGCAATGATAGCTACCACCAGGTGCACTGATTCGTCAGAAGGATATTTTGAGTACTTATTTCTCATTGTTGTCAGTAGATCAGTTTTAGACACAGGTGAAGAGCTGCTGCTGCATGATTTTCAGAGCTATGCATCAATCATTTGATTTTATTTAATTGTTTTTTTTTTGCCTGCTTGGACAAACCAATATAAAGGCAATTTACCCATGTTGACAATGTAATCACACTCTTTGTATTTGATTTGATTACTTGAACTTAAATACATTTTCTTAACAAAAGGAAAACGAGATAAACACAATCATGAGTGATTGTGTATCATGGGGTCCATTTAAATTTAACGTTAGATATGTATGCAGGGGGGAGCCTTCTGTTCGACTCTGCAGTCAACACAACATGACTAAAAGTAACCTGAATAAAATGTTCATACATTTCTTCGTCCATAAAAATGATTTCTGTCTGAGTCATGTCAGATAGATTTTCATCGAGACTTCACAACCTCATCAAAGTCTTTCTGTAACTGTTTTGATTAAGAAAAGGCAGATATTACATACTGTGGACTTAAACTTGCACAGAAAGCACTGAACACAACTGAGATTTTTGTTTTGTTTCCATTTTTTAGATTAAACCCTTGAAAATGTTTTAAACCATTTGTAGAAAGAGTTTGACATGATGCTGACCAGAGTGAACATTTCTTTGTTCATCTTGTATTTTATTGACATTTTTTTTGATTGTACTTGTTTTGAATTTACCCCAGATTGTGAAACATGGTTTGTATTGACAGAGGAAACTTTTTCAAGCACTCTTTTGTATCTTAAATGATGATTTTTTTCTCCACAACCATCAATCTCACCGTTAAGAAGCTGAAAAATAATTGATGCTGTCAATGTTCCAGTATAAGTCTTTTGCAGGCTTGCAAAACATGCTGGTGCTGACTATCTACTGCAGTAACCACTCATGCCACATTAGAAAATAACTGCAAGCATGGCTGTTTCAGCTTCTTCGTTCATAACATTTTTCTTATACATTTCAAACAATATCATGTAATATCATCAGTATTATTCAAGTCGGTTTTTTTTTACGATTACTGTTAATATTATTATTAAAAATTCAATAGGAGAAGTTAAGCATGAAAGGGGCAGAGAGGCGGAATAACATGCAGCAAAGGGCTGCAGCTAAGAGTCTAACCCATAGCCACAGCAGGAAGGACATAGCCTTTGTACATGGGACACCAGCTCTTCAAGGTAAGCTACTGGGCTCCCAATTGAAGTACCTTTTTTAAGATATTCCAGTAATTAAATTTCTGAATGCTAAATTCAGCATGTCAAGCACCTTGTACGCATTCTGATAAAATTTCGTGCTGTTTAGCAAATGCTTGTCATGTTCTGACAATAAATAATAGTTTAAACCACAATTAACTTTCACTCAGGAGCCAAAATCAGCTTTAAAACCTAAATGAAACTATTTATTTCTATTAGCCTGATATTTAATGATTTTGACTGATATGAAAATTTTTAATGTGTCAACAGTTTTAGCCCAGCCATATGTTTGAGTGATGGGATCACTGTGTCTTGTTTACATGTCTATTTGGCACTGTGCACTTCAGATTTTATCTCCCAACATGCATTTTAAAATAAAGTGAAGATGTGAATAACAGGTATTTGTTGGTTCAATTCAACACTACAGTTTGATTTCAGTCTCTCGTGAGAATATGACACTAACACAGCAGGTAGACACATTCTGACACGCTGACAACATAAAAAAAAACAGGATGCAAAACAGACGCGCTGTGCCTCATACATTTCATACACGTTTGTTTGCTTGTCTGCTTGAAATCTGTTCCATGAATAGTAAGACACTTAGAAACAAAAAGGGGTTTTCTGTGAGAACTGTTTGGATAAAACAAAGAGACGATCAAGGAGCAGCATGGGGTCAGTCTGAGACATCACTGATGATTCATTGCTGCTGTCTCTCTCCCACACACCGACTGACTCCTCACTGTGTCTTGCTCACACTTAAAAAGCCTCAGAGGCAGCAACCTGAGTGTACGCGCACGCGCACGCACACACACACACACACACACACACACACACACTTCCCTGCGATATTATGCTTCTGGGAAAATGCTAAAGGCAATTATTTAAATGTCAGACTGCCACACTCATTCTCCTGCTCACTTGTACACCAATCAATACAAACACACTGACACAGACACATCCTCCGTCTGTCTATCTCATCATCTGTCTGTCTCTCTGTCTCACGTGCACAGCGAGCATCTGCTGTGCACCAGAGGAGGACAACTAAGGAAAAAAACAACATGAGCAGATTTCTGATGTCGCTGCTATCTGAAAGACTGAACTATGCTCTGCTAAAAAAAAAATTCAAACGCAGCATTATGGCGTGCAAAGACACATCACAGTAAGCTGAACTGAACCCCCCAAACCCCTTGTCCATATGCCGCTGAGACAACACAAACTGAACATGAGCAAAAGAAGGGCAGCATCACAAACACAAGTGTATGTCCTTGGATTTGGGAGTCTGGGTGCACTTGCCAGCTCCTTGTGTATATGTGTGTATGTGTGTGTGTGTGTGTGTGTGTGTGTGTGTGTGCGTACAGTTGTGTGTTGTTGCCGCACAGTCATTTGGCTCTGTGCTGTAGTGTGCCAGCGATGGCCTTCCCCACTGACCCGTTTGTACTTAACAGCAGTGCTGTGTCTCCTCTGTGCCAGGATGTGCATGGCTATAACAGCAGTGCAAAGTATGTGTCTGTGTGTGTCTGCATGTCTGTGTGTGTCTGTGTCTGTGTGTGTGTGTGTGTGTGTGTGTGTGTGTGTGTGTGTGTGCGCGTGTGCGTGCGAGCTTAATTAAAAAGCAGGCTGAATGATTGTAATGCTTGCAGCAGCAGGTCAGGTAGAGAGGACAGAAGCATCCATGTGTGAGCCTCTGAGGGTCCAGAACCAGACACAATGACCTTCCTGACTCCATCAGACAACTTCTGCTGCAAAACACACCGAACACACGACTCACACAGATCAGGTCCCACACTGAGGGAGCTGACGAGATGTTTAGAGACTTAAGAAACAGGATTTATAATTCATCATTAAGTCTAGCACTGGGCATTTTGGCCAAAAAATAAATTATCCTTTTTTTTCTGAGATGTTAATCTATTTTCCAGCACAACGCAAAAAGTATGAAACATAATTCATGTTTTTTCCCCCAAGTAAGGCTTACATGTGCCCCATAGTTTTAAATCTGCATATTTATTTAAATCTAGAATTTTTTTTTTCTTTAGCAGGCTTTGTAAGAACAAGTAATAACTGCTTTGCTAAAACAAAATAGCTACATGACAACAACGCTGCAAAGTAAGCCCATTAATCCCTCCCACTGAGAGAACTCTTAGAGTGGTGAACTGCTTTTCCTGTTAAACACCCTCAAATATGCATAACCTAGAGTTTATAAACATAAAAAAAAATAAAGAAATACCAGTTTTAGCCATGAAAAGCAGGTAATTATTGGTTGTCATTATCAACACATCATGAATCACTAATACTGGAATTTTTTGCCTGTGTGGTTAATAAAATGGTGTATTATACCTCTCACCATCACTTAAATCACCATTATAAAAGATAGTTTGCAAAACTGTAAAAAAAAAAAAAAAAATCCCTGGGAGTTTCAGGTCTATGTGGCCTGTAATTACATACCTTTGCTTTGAGCTCGTCATTGAAGTGTGGGTCGTTGAACTCGACAAAGCGGAAGAACAGGGCCCGTTTCTGGGCAATGGAGTAGTTCCTGGGAATCTCCTCCTCCATGTACTCCTTCAGAAAGGTCATGTTGCACAGGAAGCGACCTGTGAAGGCCCGCAGCAGCTGGAACAGCAGCTCGATCTCTGAGTAGTTGCGTCTTTTGAGGAAAGAAATGAGTCAGCATCAATGATACTGTATATCACAAGCTTCACTTGTACACTTACACTGAGACTCCAGTTATTTAAAAAGTAAACTTTATCATTAGAAGGCTGAGAGAACACATGCACTCTGAGATGACTGGCTGAAGTGGTCGGGGGTTAATTGCAGGGTCTGAAACAAACATCTGCTAAGTGTTTTTAGCACTGTGCTCAGACAGAGAAGAGAGGGCTCAGAAGGTCATTCATGATTGGAATGCCATTAAATAAGCTTATTTAGAAACTTTTAACACTTTGGTCATTAGATATAGTCCTAACACAAGCTAATAACTCACTAGTACAGTACTCAGAGGGTCACTCACTCTGCTGGAAGGATTGTTAATGTCAGAGTTGGCTCAGAAGCAGTTGTTAGTGAGAGGTCTTATTGTTTTCAGATCACTTTGTGACCCAGATTTTAATATCAAACGTCCATTTTCTTAGTCCAACATTTAGGCAATTTCTATCCCACATGCAATTTGAATAAGTGTACATACTTGCAGTAGCTGAGCAGGCAGAATGCCAGCAGCTTGGGCTCCTTCCAGTTGGTGGCGGCCATGTTGTCTTTGCGGTGTCTCTCCTGGAAGGCCTCGCTGACCCAGACTCTCCTCAGCTGGCTGACCAGTGAGTGCTGCCCTGCCAGCCAGCCCTCGTCATTCTTCACGATGATGCTGATAATCTGAACACAGGATATGATGGAATTACTGAGTGTGTAGTATTCAGATTGGGATAACCGGGGTTACCTTTACACATGTATACTTCTGGCCTGACTAGATGTGGTTGTGTGCAAAAAAAGGGCTCCAAAACATTTTTACCAATGAATTTTCAAAACTTTTCCATACTATTTTACCCCATTTCCATGATTTAACTAAGCAACTTAAAACAGAACAGTGCAATATATTATTAAACACCCATGTCCCAGGCATTTGCAGCCAAGTAAACTGCTAGTGTTTAAGATAACTTCAGTCACTTGTTAGACAACTGGCTGCATACACAGGGCAGACCAGCACATGCAGGTACTTCACAAAACATCAAGGCCATATCCCTTTTTGGGGGGATAGAAATCCAAAGAGTCTGTACAAAGCAATGCAATTTAAGCGAGTCTGGCTGAACAAAGCTGAACTCAGAATAATGTCTCTTATAGAGCACATTATGGATGAAATAACCTGTCTACGTTTAACTTGGACGCTTAGACACCATTATGGCTGTTGAGCTCAAATGAAATTTTGTGTGTAAATGCTTTAAACTATACATGTACTCCATAACATGTTTATTATCCTGTATTTTACTTTCAGCTATGTTATTATTGGTTGTTGTTTTGTATGATTTTATTTTTGTTTTAGCTGGTTTGCAATGCATATTAGTTATTTGTTTGCATATTAATTGCTTTTATTGTCTTTGCTCATGCTCAGCTCACTGAAAATCAGTCTCCCTCAACTGATTTCCTGAGTCTTAATGCCGCGACACACCGAGGGGATGCGAGGTGGTGCGAGGCAGGGTGCTTTATTCTCCCCTAGTTCTCGGATGTCGGCTTGGTGTGTCGCAGCATTTAAATAAACATTTTAGATTATGATTTTAACAAGTTTGTATGCATTTATTCCTTGGTAAACAAATGTTTGTTTTATGGACATGTTTAATACATGTTTTGCAAACTTGCCTGAACCTGAATGTCATACATTACGGCTGATCCCAGTCACATTCCTTTAGCGGTTTCAATGGTCATGTAGTACATCACTTTATTTTTAATTATTAACACATACAACACACTGTAAATGTTAGACATATTTTGGTATTTTTATGAGCATATATTTCAAGACCTGGAAACACATTTTCTGATTTCATAACTTTTCCTGGAATTCAATGACAGTGTGAATCCTAATAAACTGATGATAAATACCTTGATGGCTTGAAACTGCAGGTCCAGTCTGGCCGTAGTGGTGGAGGGAGATCCAGGTCTTACAGTTGCTGCAGTGCCAGCAGGAACCAGCAGAGGAACGAAGCGGTTTGGATTAGAGGCCAACACGTCTCTTAGAGGCTTCGCGTCTTTGTGTTTCAGAAAACTCTGCATGTAAACACATACACAAATCACCAAATTAAACATAATATGTTAACTGCATTGGATCAGCAACTGTTATCTAAAGGAACATAATGCAGAAAATTAAGAATTTACTGGGACTAATCTGTCTCTATTTGGTAGTAACAGGACCGCTGAGTCTGATTATGTCCCTATACTGAGGCGGCAAAATGCAGTTTTAATGGTAAATGTGTTAATAAAGAGACTGAAGGGAGCTCTGCTGACCATGAACATGCGGCTCCACTGAGGGTCGTTCAGCGTCGCCTCCATCATGAACAGCTCCACCGTCTGAGATGGGTGACGTGTCAGGAACTTGATCAGAGGCTCCCTGAACGGACTGCCGGCCTGAGAAAAAGCAAACAAAGATAAGAATGATTTTCCTTTGAGGATCAGTGCTGAATTACAGAGTTTACCACAAAACATCAGATAAAGATCAAACAGGATAAAAAGGTTTATTGCTGGATGGAAGAAATCAATGAGATTATCAATAGATACTTTAAGTATTTATGTAAATTCATCAGGCTTTGCATAGTGCTCCTATAAAATGTCTTAGAGAGGATACAATACATTTTTCCTTATTTTCTCTATATTTAACATTACAATAGGGGATGATCATGTTAAACATTATCAAATTTCAAATAAAAATAAGACAAGCCTATGTAAAAGTAAATGTTCTGAATGCTCTGTTTCCAATGTTTTTATCTACTTTCAAGACAAGCTGACGTCAGCTGTTTACAGATTTCTTAATATGCGGGGTAGATTTTTCATCCGGTTGCCTTTTTTTTTTTAGTACCACAGATAAGCAAACGCACACGGTATAATAATAGAAAAATTTTAACACAATTTTACACCTTGAAAACAGAATATTGCTGCAACCCTAATGTCGGGGTTTGTTTAGAAGATTTTATTAGTGATTTTTCACGGTAGAAAGTGCTGCTATACTTCGTTGCAGTCATTTTCCTGGCTACAATGACGGTACAGAGACAGTGAGATGCCGAAGACCAAGAGGCACCAATCAGAGCAGACAGGGATTTTTCTCAAGGCTGGCTTAAAGAAACAAGAGCTCGGGCAGAGCATTTTTGACAAAGTGAATAGAGGTGTTCTAACACAGACAGGATGACAGGTGAGTCTACAGGTGAGATAGATTAAAACTTTTTTAGGCTTTTTTAATACTGCTTGTTATGAAATTTTAGACCAATGACCAGAAATAAAGAAAAAAATGTAAACTGACATCATTTAATTAGGATTGGGGAAAAGTTTGCCCAATGATGTTTTAAATATGCGGCACTTGATGGCAGTTTTTCTTGGCAATATAGTGTTTTTCACTCTGCATGTGGGATTACACTGCCTTGATTCTCATCTTGCAGAGTCTGAAAAACTTTTTGCACAAAATACACATAGCCTTGTATGCATTGACTTGTACCGGTCAGCCATACTTTGAAATATGGTTAAAAAGCCCATTTTTATTGAATCTGCACTTATCCATGTGGTCCAGGTTACAGTGAAAGCTAGCTAGCAGACAGTGGGTCCTTTGATCTGAGCATTCTAGCCGAAAACACAATAGCGTTGTAGATTAAACTATCCTGATTTGTGAGACATTAATGTGAGATGCATTCAGTAAATTATTGAAGAAAAACAGATATTACCAATTATTCTGAGATTATGCAATGCAATGTCATATAAAAATAAGATTCATAAAATCCTTCCTCCCATGTCTGAGCATTTGTAAGACTCTTGAAAGACTGATTTAAGACATTTTAATACCACTTAGGCCTTATTTTTTAATAAAAAATAATTCCTTTCAAGGAGCTGCAGGAATGCTATATGAGGAAGATAACGTGTTACAGCAGGCAATCATGTTGTGGTAGAGACACAAAATAAAAGTATGAACCTGAAAATGAGCAGAAACACAGGTCCTCTTTAAGTTATTTAGCTTAAGGTCATTTTCCTTAGCTTTTCCATCGCACCAGTTAACTCAGACCAAACTCTAATTTCTAGCTTCTTTCATCTGCATTACACAACTCCGTCGTAACACCGGGTAAAACTACAGTGAATAATAAGAGGAGTTGGAGTAGAGTTGGTGTTGTACCTCTATGAGCATGGCCCTCTCTGTCTTCATGACCACCTCTAGCAGAGGTTTGACCAGAGTCTGAGGAGCAGCTGGGATCAGGTGGAACAGGTTAATGATGGCAGAACAGATCTTCATCTCCTGGAGAAAAAGAGCGGAGGAAAGAAGGGAGTGAATGAAACTTTTGGAGAGGTGACTGAACTAAACACGGGTATTATTTCTGACAGTCTTTGATGGACAGCCACTGTGGAAAGACGAGGACGAATCTCAGGACTGAAAATGCAATCAGTTAACTTCCCACAGAGCAGCACACTTGCATGAGCGTACAGACAAATAAATGACATAAACCGACTTTATCGTTATCTCAGAGGTGCAGAAGTCAAAGGGAAAGGAGGACTGAACATTTCTAAAACAGTCAGAATGTGAGATTAGATGACAGAAACATTTCTGGAGATGACCACAGACACGGACACAGAAATACTGGGCAACTCCACCAGCACCACTACCACAACATCGGTTCAATTCACCAGCACGACATTAGTTCGACTAGATTGAAATCACTGACAGAGTCACCAACAGAGGGCGCAATACCGGGTCACATCTCACCTCAACGCCCTCCAGTGCAGGCTGTACCGGAACGGGAGACAATGATCAGAGTCAGCAGAGCAGTATGTGTGCATGTTTGTGTGGCTGCGTGTTGATGAGACAGGCTGATAATGAAATGAACAGGCAGACAGCAGCAGCGACCTCTGAGAGCGACCTCAGGAACTACTTTTCTCAGCACTCAGTGGAGCGACACAGAATCAATGGCATTTGGAGGGAAAACACTCTTGAGACAGAAGTAAAGAAAGTGACATTTTGTTTCCATATGAGCTCTTTACTCTGCTCTATCCTCTCCTCCTTTCTGTCATGCCTTCAGACCGTCCTGCTCAGTTCTTCCTCCAATTTCTGTCTCTATCAGGTTTGGCTAATTGACCCCACGACCCTGGCTTTATTATGACTGCCAGCTTCGCTGTCAACATGCACAAAGACCACCGGTTGGAGGGAGGGGAAGACAAAGGGCCAATTTGCATCTAATTAAAGACAGCGTTTTGAGATGGGGCAGGATGAACGGGCAGAAAGAGAAGGGCTTTATTTCTATGAGGGAGAGGCAGGCGGCTGGTTTCCCCCCTGCATTCTCTCTCACCTTTTCTCTGCCTTTACAAGGTTATCTGTCGGGGAGATAATGAGGAGACGCAGCGCTGGGCCCACCACCGCCTGCCTGGCGCCTAATTAATCATTGATTGTAATATGGCCACTCACAACTCATCTGGGAGGAGGCCACACTGAGGAGGTGTTGTCTCCATGTGACTGTGGCTTTGTGTGTGTATACATTCTGTGTGTGCTTTGTGTGCCAGCTGTGTTGACCTGCTCTGACAGGCTGCAACTGCTTTAGTGTCAGACTCAAAAAAAAAGATCTAAAGTCAGTAAAAGATACAGGAGACCTCTATATGTTTTACATTTGTCTTAAAAATCTCACTACTGTACAGAGAAAAAGTGTACACTTACGCTGCCATCACTGCGCTGGCCTCCCTTGTGTGTTATTACAACCACCTCCATCCACTTCCTCAGGTGTTGCTGAGAGACACAGAAAAGGAGAGAGAAGATTTAAACAGTGTGTATCTGTCCAGCTCAATGGGCAGAACATGAGATTAGCTAAGACAAAATCTTTGGTCTTATAAATTTTCACCTAATATACAATTTTTCTTGAGTTCAGAACTGGAGAAGCCTTTTGGATAAGAGGTGAAACATCTTTAAGAAACTCAAGGAAGTCCAGTTGCCATTGATTTAGCACATAGAGTCACCATGACCTGGATGAGTGAAGTTCCTCACCAACATTATAGATTATATAATAATATTATATTATAATTTAATTCAAAAAACACACATTAAAATGATGATGTAGTGATTTTTGTGGGGATCTATAATGAGCATGTATGTCTTCAGTAGTTTGTAGAATATGATGTGCGGGCCTGGACCTCTCTGTAGCACGACAACATTTAATTTAATATGGTATTTTGACACATATTTTGCCTTTACAAAATATTGTGAAATTGAAAATTGCAGGTCGTATTGTTATTTTGATCAAAATTTCAGTTAATTGTTCAGCCATAAACGATAACAATTAATATTTTTTAAAATAAAATATATTTTTAAATAAGAGACTAGTAATTTCAAAGAGAAATACAAGAGAGTATACTTCATATGTAAACAGATATTTATATAATATAGAATAATCTACAGTTAAAAGGTCAGTTAAAATGTTTGGTGCTCACGTTGATGCAATGATAAAACTGCATTCTCTGCCTTCAAGATGTTTTGCGTTGAGGAAGAAGACAGTGGTGACTCACCATCATCTGATCACAGAACTTGTCGTTGAAAGAGTTTGGGAACAGACGAGTGACCGAGGTGAGGCGGTTCACCACGTTGAGCGTCAGGCTGCGGTAGTCACCCAGCATCATCAGCAAGGGACGCATGTGAGTGTGGATCTGGTCGACCTCGATGGTGGCACCTTCCAGGAACTAAAACAGAGTACAAGGGGGAAAAAAGTTTTGATAAAAACCTTTAAAAATGAAGACTAAAAAAAACAAAGTGTGGGAGCTTGATTATTTGACGTTCTTATCATAACTCTGCAGGCTTGTTTTGCTTGTTTTTGCTATGTCCAACCTTTAAAGTGTTATTAAGGTCTGTGAGCAGCTCTTTTGTCTCCGACACGTTCTATCAAATCATTTTCATTCCACATTAGACCTGGCCTTGTCACGTTTTCTCGTCCCGTGAACTGCTCGCTACCTCTTGTGTCTCCATTAAGAAACTAAGGCCACTCAAATGAGGGCACGACCAGCCATAAACACGGACACATGTGATGACGCACACAGAGCAATGGGACGGAGGGAGGGAATGATGCATGGCAGCCACATTCATTTTCCTCTGAGTGCTGAGAACAAACACTCCATCCTGTATCGATCGGGCCATGGCAACGCTCATTAGCGCGAGCAGGGCAAAGATGAAAAAACGGAGAGAGGATGGTGAAAAGGAGTGATGGTGGTGAAGAAAAAAAATGAAGGACACAGAAATTGAAGGGAAAGAGGGACAAAGAGCTGGAGGTGGATGGGTAGAGGCTGAGATGGTATGGATACTGTGATGAATGGAGGCAGGGCTGGTTCATGGAGAGGGTGATAAAGCAGAGGGAGGTCCATATGAAGATAACTGGGAGGGGAAATGGGACGAGGGGAAGATTAACAAAGGACCTCAGAGATGGCAAATGACACGAGTGATACAGATAAAAGACTTATGAACCATGGAGAACAAGATCATAAAAAACCTACACTTTCAAACTAAAAATGCATAGCTTAAAATAACACCACAGAAATACATAACTGAAGAGGGGAAAGCATACATAGTAGAAGGCTTCTACAAAAGGTGCAGAAAATGCAATTGTAGTTTGAGTTTGGTCACATTGTTGCCTGAGGGCTTAGTATTTAATCCAGATTTAAAGAGGTCATGTCTGTGGCTCTTAGGCTGGGGTTTCTGATCATTTGAAGTGAGTGATGTAACACAGGTCTGAGCCTTCTGAGTAATCAATAAAGTCTTGAAATTAATTCCAAATTGATTTAAACAAACCATTGAGAGCCAATACAAAGATGAAGAAAGGAGTGAAACAAAGATACAAACATCTTGTATTAGAGGTTGTGGTTTATGAATATTTCTACATTTCTCGATGCAACTTTTCTGGGAATTTTTAAGGATTGGAAATTTTGGTGCAAACAATAAAATTACTTCCATAGGTTTTTTGTAAGATTTAATCATCCATTCATTCAAACCATACTCAGGTAATCAATTGAGGGGAACCCTCATTTTAAATGACACCGAGCATCAACAAAGTCATTAAAAACAATCAAAAAGCAAACAAATAACCAATATGCAAGATAGCATTACGATATAGTCTACCAAGTGTTTTTAAGTAAGGGATAATGCCTAACAAAGGAATTAATGGCTGCATACAGTCATAAACCACATGATGTGTAGTGGAAGCCAGTAATTCTTAATAATGGACACCCGGTTGGGCATTATCCCGCTCGTACTTTGGTCACTTTCCAAAGAAAAAAAATTAAGAATATCATTTAGATTTTCATGTATTTTGCAATCAAAAACACATTTTCACAGGAAACTGTACCCAGTGGCAGACACATTAGCAAAGCGAAAGCAAGGCTTATAGGGATGCAATAATAAATCAGATGGTGTCATTATTCTATGGACATCAAAATGATAAGTTAAAGCAAAAACAAGAGTCTATTTCCACTTTCAAGAGTATTCCACGGCAAACAGATTTATAGGTTCTACTAAAAGTAAAAAATAATGCAATTGAGGGGAATAACAATTTCAAGTGTAACAGCTCTTGTAAGTCATGATGTAATGTCTTATGAGAGATGTTGCACTGACCTTCCTCATGCATGCCTCGCCTGCCTCTTGCAGTTCGTTGTTGGTGGAGTTGAGGGCTTTAAACAGGGCAGCTATGATCTTCTCTCGGGACTGGGGCAAGTAATTACATGCTGCCAGGGCATCTAAAACACAGACAAGAGATGATCAACATCATCCAAACAGAACAAGTCAGATTATTTGAATACTGTGATGGTTTTTCATTTAATCCAGATAAAGTAACAAAATATGGTCAGCAATATAAAAACAGTCTCTGATAACATGAATATGAAATTATGATAAAAATCTGTCACATGAGTTTTCTGCAGATTGAGGGTTATAGTTTGCATGAGTTATGAATAGTATGCACATTTCTGGTGTATAGTTTCATCCTTAATAGTTTGCTATGAACACAAAAGACGAGTAAGCATCAATTGCAAAATTCCGATGATGCATGGGAACAATGCTCAGCAGAGCGGACTCACTGAGAGCAGCAATGCGGAGAGGAACGAGGGAGGGAAGGCTCTTGTAACAGGGCAGCTTCATCAGAGCAGCATCCTCTGCCTCACAGAGGTTCAACAGCTGGAGAGATCAGAGTTCAATAATCAGAAATTTAGATATTTATGTTCGATAGAGACACACGTTTAATACATTCTGAGAAGCCTGAGATTCCTTTGTACCAGATAACACTATGGCAAATTATGTCATTTCAATATATAATTTTAGAGTACAAAAATACACAAAACCAAGAAAGAGAGGAAGTGATTATTTGGTAGAAAACAACAAGGAAAAGTAGAAGTGATGAACGTCTGTGATACCTCTGTGTAGAAGACCTTGTGCTCCATGACGTTGAGGTCCATGGTGAAAAGGCGGGGCTGCAGGGTGGTGCAGAAGGTATTGCCCTCCATCAGGCCAATCTGGGCGTTGGCAGGCTGGTGGCGCAGCAGGTGTTTCTTTGGAGGAACCATATCCTGCAACACCTGAAGAGAAGGAAACAAACAACAATAATTTAATGTATTAAAAGACATTCTGTGGTTTACTCTCAACTATTGTTTAACATGATAAAATCTTAGAAGGTGTCAGTCCAGAGTGATCCGATCAGTGTTTTGAGCTGACGTGACAGGTGCATATGAAAAATGAAACTCTTGATCCCGACCTACAGTTAATGAAAACTTCACAGTCCTTGGCCTTACCTCTTTGTGTGGCTCCATGATGACAGTAACACTCTTGCCAGTGACCTGTGCGAGCACCTGTAGGGAGTGCATGGCCTGCTTTCTGACGGTGGAGTTGGGGGATGTGACCTCTCGCACCAAGTCATGCGTGACCATATGGAAAGACTTGTCCTGGGCAGCCAGCAGCTCTTCTGTCTTTTCTTCATCCTTCAGTGGAGTGGCACAGCGCACCAGCAGCTGCTCTAGGGTGGTCTTTGCCATGGCCACGGCTCCGTTTGACACCTTATTGTGAAAATCAATGGGTTAGTCAGCACAATGCCACTGCAGTGAGAAGTGCAACAAGAGAGGAGAGTAAAAAGCCTTTGTGAAAAATGTGGACACAAAAGTCGAATGGAACAAATGGAAGCAGGTGAATCTTTGCACTCAATGTCTAAAAGCCATTTTCCACCAAAATTAGCAAGTTTACACAGGAAAACCTGCAAAAAACAGGCGACAGACTCATATCTCATTGCCAGTAGGGCAATGAGAAAGGTAAGTGTACACGGCTGTGCAGCAGACAGGCATGCCTTTCAGTTTGTTTGTTTTTTGTTTACTAGAGTGTAATGTTTGATGTCACTGACAGGCCAGAAAGCAGGTTACTTAACAGTAGAAAACAGCATGGAGGCGCATGAAAATGTTGTGGTGGTAACTTCTCTTTATATATCTTACTGATTCAGTCTCTGTCTCAAACTCTGTACCGACTAAATTTGAATTGATGTTTGAGTGCTGTTTTAGTGGTGGTGTGTCATTGCATCTGGCCAGTTAAGGGGCTAAAATTAGCCCATTCACCCAGATGTTGTACTTCTGGAGCCAATCAATACCCATGACTACAGAATCATTTGACATGGGTTTGGGTAGCGATTGTAATCTTTCCCATCTTATTATGAAGCAAGGAATGTCTGTCTCTCTGTCCTTGGAATATCTTGAGAAACGTTCATCCAATCTACTTTACACTTGATAGGTGAATTGCTGGGGACCCAGGGATGTGCCTTTTTGAATTTAGTGCAATTTGGATGGGTGACACATTCCATATTAATAAACTTTGAATAAACCAGCAAACAGCCTTTGCGTCGCTTGTCAGCGGTGGAGGCGGGGTTTCAGGGCTCTGCATAAGGTGAGTCATGGTGCTGCATGCCACGGCAAGCCACCCTCACTGAGCGTATTTCACTGCCTTTGATCACGAGTAATTGCGATCTTTGCTGTATTTCTTCCTCGTACTATCTAAACTAAAGGAGGCCATTTTGGGCCAGTGCTCTGCATCACAGAAAGACTCAGTGTTGGTACGCAGAGCCAGGATGGCAGGACAGCAGCTACCTGACAAAACCACTTTGGTTATGTTGGAAATATATTCACAGATTCAAACTTCCAGGATCAATAAGTCAGAAGTGAAACACTGCTGAAACAAAAACAGCTCCTCTTTCCAACAGTAGTAGGGTAGACAACGATCTACATTTCATCAAATGAGCCATCCTCTGAGCTGGACAAATAACTCCTTCTGAGTGCAGCCAGCGCAGATGAGTGTGCAAGGATAGTCTACAAAACGTAACATTGGGCGTTAAGACATTCTACAAAAATTTTTAATAACTTCACTCGTATCAAGTGCAGTAATACAAATGTCCCTTCACACTTTAATGGTCTGCTGTTGGTTAGACTACAATATTTAGTTTTAAATAAATGTTTAATAAATTCACTCTTATACAGTGTCCCCAAATATTCAATTCACGCTTTAAAAAACATATTTCTTTATGTGGCCAGTGATCAGAAAATACAAAAACACAATTGATGAATTTAATTGAAATATTCTTCTACTATAAAACATAACTGTAATAATTGTTAGGATTTTGTTTCAACATTTATAAATCATTCTGTGGCACATGCACCATTTAAGTGCAGTGTTGAGAGTAAAGTTGTTTGTATGAGCTCTTTCTCAGAAAAAGCTCCACAGGCCAAGCAGTCACCCCATTTCAAACAGGCATGTTTTAAATCGGCACTGCAGTAGTTAGATGATGTTAGTGGGTGTCAGTGGGTTTTCTGTGTAGTGGTAATGGGGCTTAATTCATAAACAGAGGTGTCATTTCTACTTTTCTGTAATCATGTGCTAAGTATTCAATAATTTCTTCTCACCTCTCCTGTGAGGTCCATCATGACAAAGAGCAGGGCCTTGAGAAAGGTGAGCTGGTTCTGCAGCACCCAGATCAGAGGAAGTCTCTCCATCAGGAACTTGATGGACACCACACCGCCGAGCTTAGCATACCAGGCCTGCTCGTAGCAACAGGCGCACAAACGCTCCACGATGTAGGAGAACAAAGGCAGCTGGCACGCCTGGAGACACAGACAAGAGACCAACATCATTAACTAGTTCCCATTTAAAAACCATCACAGATGAAAATACAAAAAAAGTACATCAAAGAATAAATTGTGAAAAAGATGTTCATTTCGATTTGACAGAACGACTCCACCGAGAGGGCTGATTTAACACAAGATTGAGGGTGACATTCAATGGCAGTGCAGTTTGGCACAATGAGCATGACTGCCAATATCTTAATAACTGTATCTGGACTGACCCTTTCCTTGGAGCCAAGGATGATGCTGGCCACATCAAAGATGACAGCCAGGGCCACTTCTCCGATCTTACACAGCTCCTTCTCCTCATAGGCCATGCAGATGGCGATGGCGTCAATCAGTACCAGCGGGTCCATGCCCTTTGAGCCGTTCTCTTCACTGTGGAACATGGCTGTGCTCGGCTGGCTGCCCAGCTGGTAGCTTGGTAGCAGGAAAGGACCTGGGATCACAGAGGGGAGGATATATATAAATCTTAATATATATTAAAAGTTTATTACAGTAAAAGTAAATTTCTATTATTCTTTTATTTGTGTTAAATACAAAATGGAAAAGGCAGAATTTTAATAAAACCAAATGAAAGGACAAAATTAGAAAGTGACTGATGTTCCTGTGCAGCTGGGAGTCTATGTCGGGGCAAATCAGAAAGCTAATATTAGCCGTAGCACCAGTCCCTCACCACACTGCTGCGCCACTGCGACCATGGTGTAATGGCGAATCAGGCTGGCAACGAAGGGCAGTGCGCTGGGCCTCAGGTCCTTTATCACAGCAGACATGAATGCCCCAGTCAGGGCTTGTTCAAAAGTCCTGCGGGCGGGTGTGTCCTGTGCTTTGTAGCGATGAGAGATGATGACATTGGGGATCCACTTCTCAGCGAAGCTAAGGGGGGGGGACCACACGTTAAGTTAGAGGATTAACAATATAATGATAATGTATAGCAGTGACACTAAATAATTTGTGCTCAATATGTCAAAATAAAGATGCATTTCCTGTCTGCAGTCCCCACACTTGCACTTCTGAATTTCCTCTCTCCTCTCTCTCGCTCTCCCTGTTTGTCCCCCGTTGGTATTTTCGTTATTTACTGCAGCTGAAGGCAACTGGGCCTTGGTGTGATTGAGCAGCTGTTTTCTCCATGCTTGAGCTTGTGTTTTATAATGCCACATGCCAGGGGCAGACCTGATGGATCGCTTCATTTCATTATTGCCATTTAAAAGACTGCTCTTTGGAGGAAGGCAAAGACGTGGAGGGAGGGAGGGAGAGGGGTGAGAGGCGGAGGGGGAGAAGGCTACATGAGGAAACATGGCAGACAGTGAAGAAAGTAGGGGGCCGCAGGGTTGACAGAGTGTCAGATAAATTGGCCTTCACTCAACCAGGGGCCTGCCGCTCAAACACTGTACATGCTCTCCAGGTGGCATATATGTGTTTTTCTCTTTTAAAATGGAAAGGGTGTATTTACAGAGACCAAACAATGACAGTGATGTGCACAGAAGACAGAAAGAGGCTCTGCAAATCAAGACATCTTACAAGAGGCGGTGGCAGTGGGGCCCCCTGATCATAAGTGACACACTTCATTATCCCTACAAAAATGTGCACACACACACGCACATGCTGATGTGCATAATGACAGGAGAGTGTAAGGGGCATGGTGCAGCGTAAACAGACAGGGGAAAGTCAATTAGCCCCTGCCCGAGGATCAATGATGGTAATGTGACTAACCTCCCCTTCCTGTTTGTCTGTTCATGTATGTGCCTCCGCCTGCCAGAGGGTGGGGAGGTGGGTGTGTGTGGGTGTGTGTGTGTGTGTGTGTGTGGGGGGGGCAGTGTGCAATTAGCAACTCTCGTTCTTGAGATGGAATTGATGAGGCAGTGTGTAGTGGAAAGAGCGGCAAAGACGTGACGTGAGAGACAGAGTAGGGCATGTTGGCAGGTGGCGGGCTACAGGTGGATGTGACAGGGAGATGATGTAGTGGGTGGGGTCCAGAGGGGGCAGACAGGAATGTTGAGGTAGAGGTCAAGGTCAAGATGAGTAAAGGTTAAAGAGGGGGATAATTGATCAGAGACAAGCATGATTGTTTTCAGGGAAATGCAGTGTGTCAAGGATGTTCTTTCAAATACATTTTACATGTTTTGTGTTAAAAAGTAGTCTAACACATGTATTGTGTAGTCTTGAATACTTCATTTCAATTGAAATGACAATATAAATAATGTCCGGTTAGATGACTGATTGTTCCAGTAATAATTGCAATAAACAATATTATTTCTATTTTGAGACCATTTTATGCCACTGATACACATTTGACATATTTTCAAAAGAGTTGTTAAAGAAAGAAAAAATATAAAATTAGACCACTTACCACAGTGAAAACCAAAGGCAGATTGTGTACTTACTTAGGATGAGACAGTAGCTGGTAGAGAGCGTGCTTGTTGTCATCCAGACTGGTCATGGCCACTAAGAAACACTTAATAACCTCCCAGGCCTGTCGTCTGTAGTACGGCTCTGTGTTGGCACTCTTCAGACAGTCCAGAGCCGTCTCAATTGCCTGGAAAGGAAAACACCATACAAATTTTATCTCATAATCTTAAAAGAAACCTTCCTCTGGTGCAAAACATCCATATTCCATATTATTAATACAGGAATTGAACTATGTGTGATTTAATTTGCAGGAGGTAATACTGGGTGCCATCTGGCTGAGCAAAGGTCATTATGATTTCAAGCCACCGCAGCCAGGCACTTAAAGAGGGGGAAAATGAACTAATTAATGCCACTCAGAACAGAGGAGACAAGATGAAGAGGATGGAAGAATAGTTGGAGGGTGAGAGGAGAGATGAGGAGGGCACAGCAGAATTGAATTGTAGACCTGTCATTGTGTAAGCATATTATGAGTACTCTATTACTAGTATTTTGATATGAAATTGAAGGGCAAAATGCTGAGGAAACACGGTTTACTACTAAAGCCTTTTTATGAGTACAGTCTAACAGGAAAATATTTCAGAAGTGGTCAGTCAAAAGTAAAACTCAAGAGGTAAAATGGCACTGGAACAAATTCAAAAATATGCAGATCAAATCCCATGTGAATGTTTTAATCAGATCGCAGTTATTTGATCTCTGTGTTTCCCTCACAGCACTTTAAAGCATCTCTCCCTCAATGTGCCAACTGTCCATATGGCTGCATCATGAGCTCATGCCTTCAGCCCTGTGCATGTGGCGGTACAGCGTGTGAGTGTGTGTGTGTGTGTGTGTGTGTGTGTGACGGTGATGATGGCAAACACACAGATGGATAGCCAGAAAGAAGGAGCAGCCATTAGTGAGAGTAAATAATGCCGTCATGGCGGCCCACACTAGATTGATGATTACTGACTGGGGATGAGGAGGAGAAACAGGAGATGAATTTAATTACCTGGAGGACACACACATCTCCTCTCTCACACACACAGAGCCCTGACAGAGATATATGGCTCTCAGTGGAGCACAATAATGAGGAATATCAGGCTCTTTTAATTCTCTCTTTCTAAAACTGAAAGGTAAAAAGGCAGAGAAAGAAAATCAAACTAAAACTTTCCCCCTCAGAGTTCTGATTAAAGTGAATAACAACATTCCAGCATTGCTCTTACCTTCTCCATGGGCAGCTGTATAGAAGCTTTGCAGTCGGTGAACTCAGCCTTGATGCTCGGCCCCTGGACCTCAGTCACCACGTAATGCAGCCTCTGAGACTCCTTCAGCATCTTCCTGTTGCTGCCGCCAAACTTTCCCAGTACCCGGTAGGCGACATGAGAGATGCTCTCAGCTGGGTTACGGAGAGTACGCCACAATGCCTGCAGCACACAAAAAGAACGAAAAGAACTACAAACTTAATTGCTGAGAAGAAATTAATAGTTTCTTTTACAAAACCGAATCGTAAAAGATTACATTACTACCACTATTACCATTACTGCCACACTGCATTGAACATCAACAAAATCCTGGGAAAGCTTTATTAATGACTGTTAAACTATTTTTTTTCTTTAATTATTCCAGCTACAGTGTAGAAAGTGGTTGTGGGGGGTAGGGCTCGAATGGGTAGAGGGATGTGGGTATGACTGTATAATGAACTGTCATCTGTCTATTTCTATAAAACAAAAAAAAAAATCAACTTGAGTCCTTTCTTTTCATGTTACTCTATACTTCTACTCCACCAGATCTCACAGGTAAAAATTGCACGTTTTGAGGGTTCATAGAGATTAGGGCAAGTCATATTCAAGTACTTTCAAGTGCTTTTTGAAGCACATTTTTATTTTCAAGGATGACAGAGTTTTCTCCACAACCATGTGATGCAGGAGAATTGTGCACAGTGCGCAGAGCATGTGCACAATTCTCAGATCTAAGTGGAGTACTGTGGGGATCAGCAGATGTGACGACTGGTGGTGGCTCGCTCTGCTTGCATGCTGCTGCTGCGGTTCAGCAGCTAGCAAGCAAAGCTAGCTGCTCACAGCCACTGCTGCACCCAACAAACTTTACAAATCCATCCAACATCTACAGCTGCACACTAAAATTTTTCAAGCTTGTGAAACATCCTATTCACTTGCATTCAACAACCCGTTGGCACATCAAGCTCATACCGCTCGTATGGCATTACAAAATAATTGTGACCATGGCTGTTTTCAGCCTCCTAGTTAAAAAAAAAGTCTACTACATTTAAGTAAATAATTTTTCATTCTGTCTTTCTCAAATTTCATTCAAGTAACTTTTTTGAGGGCCAAGTTAAAAATTTCTGACTTTCAAGGTATTCCAATAGTAAAATTTCTTAGTGCCAAATTCAAGCACGTCAAGCACCTCATACAAACCCTGCTTTTTACTTAACTACTTTACAAAGTCAGATTTTATGCAAAGAACTTTAAGTAATTAGAAAATAATAAATAATAAAACACCATGCTATGCTATATTTTGTTATGAATTAATCCCCCAACAGTAAATACAAGTATAGCTGGAATAATAAGTTGGTACATCAGTTGGTCAGACAATTAATTGGCATCTTTTTTGATGATCATTTAGTTGTTCTTCATGTAAAAATATTTCATGGTTCCAGCTTCACAAATGTGACGATCTGCTGCTTTTCCTTTTATAAACTGAAGGGTTTGTACTCATGTTTACAAATCAAACAATCAATCAATTATCAGCAGATTAATCCATAAAAAAATAATCATTAATAGTTCAAACTTAGCTCCATCTTGAGCGCCTACAACAGTAAAAGTAATGGAGGAGTCAGAATAATTTATTAACAATTTTGCAGTCCTTTTACTTAAGTATATTTTCCTTATTATACATATATATGTTAACTTAAGTAACATGCAGGACTTTTACTTATACAAGAGTATTTTTAGTGGAGTGTGAGTATTCTTACTTAAATAATCTAAATACTTCCTCCAGTCTCAGTACTGTTACTAGATGCAGATACATTGCCTTGTCCACAGTGACCACTAGACGGCAGATCTGCTGAGTGATAATGAAAAGATGATATGAATCAATTTCTTTTTAGATGTAAAAGTATCAACCCCCACCTGCATGAGCTCTGCCCTGACAGGCTGGATGTGATCGTAGAGGAAGTCGGGCTGCAGGTTGTCCACACACAGCTCCAGAGTGCGGAGGCCCTGGCTCACCAGAGTCTGAGAGCCGTTGAGGGCAGACACCAGAGGATCCATGAGCATGGGAAGGTAGGGCAGCAGGGAGCTCAGACGCACTGGCACCGTCAAACACAACTCCACAAACAGATCCTTCATGTGCTGCTTATGTAGGCCACTCTGCAGCATGTTCAGACCTGGCAGCACAGAGAGGGGAGATTAGGAGAGAGGAGATGTTATTTCTCCCACTTAAAATCAGTACAACTCATATTCAGTTTTGAGAGACAGTGTGTGAGGCATTACCTTGCAGCAGGTTGGGTAGAAGGGGCAGGAACTCCTGGTAGAGCAGATCATGGCTGCCTCCACCGATGGAGCGGAAGAGAGCACGGAGAAGCAGGAAGTAGTTGTAGGGCTCCTTCGCTGATTGGGCCAGCTCCATTGAGCTGTTCACGATCTTGTGGAGGTGTGGCTGAGAAAAAGACAGTCACATTTAGTAAAGAATGACAGAGGAAAAGATATTAATATTCAGAAACAGCCACTTACCTTGAGCATCTGCTCGTTCTCAGCAGCAAACAGTGACACTGAGCCAAAGACCAGTTTGAAGAGCTTGAGGTAAAGATTCGACAGCTCAACATTGGAGCCCATCTCTGGGAGTCTCTCAAGAAGATACTCCACCAGGATGGTGGCAAAAAGAGCAGACGTTGACAGATTGGCCAGAAAAGAATTTGCCACAATCTGGGGAAACGGAAGCGGAAAACAAAAAAATGGTATTTGAGCTTAAATGAATTAATACTGGAGACCGTATTATGTGAATTATTATGTACTGACTAAAATAATTGTGAGGAACAAAACACATCACCCAGGATTTTAAAAAAAACAGCTGTAATGCACAACAAAATTCTGTGATTCTTCTAAAACTTTCAAGGAGTTTTCCTGGTACCATGACTTCTCCAGGCCTATAAAACGACACTGAAATTACATCACTTTTGCAGGTTTTCCATGACCATGGGAAGCCCTATACCTATGTATGTCATCGCTATTTATACAGCCATACAAGAGTTGGCATGCTAATTATAACAAGTTTGTATGCATTTATGTCTTGTTAAACAAATGGTTGTTTCTTAATTAAGTTAACCTCAGCTCTCCATCTGTTGTAACTGTCACAAGCAACATTTAGTCATTAACCACACTGACAATAAACATTAATGAATCTTATGTGCCAAAAATCTAAATGTAAAACCTTGGATTCAGCAGCTACGCAAATCTTTTCTGCATTTTCCCATTTCTCTCCTCATGTTTTGACACATTTCTTCTCCCCAAAGAGGGTGTGGTCTTAGTGATGATGCAATGCCATTCTGGTCTATGTGTTATCACTTTATACTAGAGACGTTCAGTGGTCACGCAGCGCAGCAGATTAATTTAAGTTTGTCATACAAGGAACCTACTTCACATATAGTTAAATGGAAAGGCCTGGATTTTTTTTCTAATTTTGGTGGGAATCCTGCACTTGTGTTTATGTGAGATCGTGTGTACCTGCAGCGCGTAGTTCTTGGAGATCCTCTCCACCATGTACGGCACTGTCGTCTGAAAGATCTCCTTGAATGTGAGTGGGTTCATCATTGTGAAGACCCCTGCAAAGTGCTCCAGGACTTCTTTTTCCTCTTTCATGCGTACAGTCTGACAGTTGGCTACCCGGATATACGTCTGCTGGTTGTTGGCAACCTGAACCTGATCAGAAGACACACCTTTTGCTGTCACACTGGGCTGTGTTTTATCACAGCCATGTGTTTGTGAAAGATTTGTATCTTTTTGTTTGTCATCATCATATCATTGCAAAAAAATAAAAAGTGTGGCGTTACAGTGCAGATGTTTGGCTGTACCTGGTAGATGTCCAAGGCCTGCATGGCATATTTTACCAGCTTAATGTAGATTTGTGTCTCTTTTGGCTGAAGCTGCTTGTTAGGAATGAATTGAGCCTCTGGAAAACAAGTTAGACAGAGCATGTAGGTAAGTGCAAAAATGTATCAAGTAATTCTTGCTAGATTTGTATTGATATGGTATTATGGATTTGTTTCATCTCACCTCCTGGGGCTTTGCAGGAAGTGATGCCCCACGTTATCGTCTTCACTCCACACACCAGCGTCTTCACCAAACTGCGGCAGTCCGACACCTGAAAAGTCTGCTTGTCTTCCTTCTCCCCTGATCGGTCAAAAGACGCTGAAGGGGGTGGAGGCGGCGCAGCAACAGGCGTGGGAGGAGCAGGAGGTGGAATGGCAGGGGTGGTGGAAGGAGTGGGTGTGGCCGGCACCCCGGGTAACACCCCTGGGTCGACCACACCCATCTCTGACTGGGGTTTGCACTTTTTGAAGATGGAGACGAGCTGGTAACGTGCAATGGTGTGAAACTTCAGCACAAACACCTACAGAAAAGAAAAAATTCTTTGTCAGTGTGTATGCAATATTTCTTGGTACGTTTTCTACTGATCCAAAATCTTTGCTGCTAACCTCCAGCATCCTCATCAGGATGTCCCGTCCATTGCCGTTCTCTTGCTCAGACTTTGAGCGGATGCAGTCCACCAGGTTGAGCAGCAGCTTACAAGACATAGTCTGGATGTTACTGGGAAGTGACTCATCATCGATGTTCTTGGCAAAGAGCTGCACAGCCAGGGATAAATCTGTCAGAGGCAAGTTCTGACGAACGTGGTGCACCAGGTCTGCCAGTGTGCTGTAGGCCAAAGGTCTGGAAAGAAATTGAAACATTTGACTGTGATATTTGAAATGGAATTCTAATCAGATTTCTTGACTTAATAGCAGTGAAAACAGAAAAGAGCACACTCCGGTGAGCTGACATTCTCTAAAAGTTAGAAAAGGTGGTAATCCAGAAAGTCAGGAGAAGTTTGACAGTTATGGAAAGCAGCATTGGGATACAACTGAAACTGAGGGAGAGAAGTGGAGGAGAAAGGGAAAGAGCGAGTGAGCTAATGAGTGACACTGATAGTCCTGCCAGGTCTCAGCCAAACGCCTCGTTTCCTATGTACAACTAATGTGAAATGACAGCTATTTTGTTGATGAGGTGAGCTTGTCTGGCATCTGGAGAGGGTCAACAAGGGTTTGAAATCGACCGGAGGCGTGGGGGGAGGGGTGAGGACCCCCCCGCCCCCCGGAGATGCCCATGTACATGACAACTTGACAGCATACTCTGTGCTGCAGTGTTGGGAGTTAGCTTACCGGCAGCACTGAGAACCACCTGATTAATATGCCAGGACACTTAGCATGCACCTGGCTGAGCAATCCGCAACCACAGAGACAGAGAAGGGGGGGGGCATCTTTGCCAAGACATTGAAGAGATCAGATGATTGTGAACACACAGAAAACTCACCTCAGAGTCTCTCGAGCCGTGTAACCAGAACCGATCAGGATGGATTCATCAAAAAGTTTGTCCATACAAGGTATAAACTCTGAAACACAATAACACAATTCATGGCATCATTCAAAGATCTTGAAAAAACAGGTTGACAGGGATAAAGGTGTATGCATACTTGAGTCCTGCATGGGTCTGATTTTCAGGACCTCTACCAAAACCAAAACTGCCATGTGCATCACCACGGTTTCCTACACATTCATGTATTTGTGACGGCCTGCCACAATATTAACATCTGATGCCACATATTGATTTTATGTTTTTTGGAGATGGACCATTCATTAGGAGTGCTGTTGGTATATATATACAGTTTGATTATTAATTGCATCACACTGTTGGAGCGCAGAGCGTACTGGGTCTAAAAATTTGCTATCATTCTACAGAATCTGCTCCTCTCATCTATCGATCTGACCGCATCAAGTGGTCAATTATCCACTCTGCGACTCAACTCTACAAACTTTTGCTGAGGAAAAAAATAACTCATAAAAGAGCTTAATGTGCGCTGCACTTAGAAAATAATAAAATGTGTCTCAGGATAGCACTGATGGGTGGCTGAGCTTTTATTCCATTTCATTCAGTCTCACCTTTCACCAAATTAAAATGAGCTTCTACAGCCACAGTTTCACAGCCAATGAAAATGTTATTTCAGAAGTGTGAGATGTGAAAAATGAAGAATGCTGGCTGCTGATGCTTTGACAGAGAAAAACACGATGAACTACAATTAGCCTCAAAGGTTCTACAACTTTCAAAGAGGAAAAAAACTGTTAATGTGCACTGTGCAAATTCACCGAACTTTCTCATTTTCTGTTCATTCATTTATAAGTGTGTGTGTGTGTGTGTGTGTGTGTGTGTGTGTGTTTGTGTGTGTGTTTGTGTACGTACGGCTGCGTAGGTCAGTTGTGAGGATGTGCTTGGCTGCGATGAGCAGTTCTTTGCGGAGGTGAGCCGTCTCAGAGGGGCAGTTGGTCAGCAGCTGCAGCATGCCCTTCACCATCTGCTGAGAGTATTTCCCCACCAGGTCCTGATAGACACACACAACATATGACTAAAAGCACAACTCACTCTTAAAATCACTGTACACTGAGACTGAGGCAAGCGATGCTTTGCCAAAATAATTAACGCCAATATAAACCGAATGTTTGCCCAAATATTCAGTATTTTTTTAGTTTGATATCTTTTAATTTAATTTGTGCAGGCAGGGTGTCTGTAACAGCAAAAACAGAACTGTTAAATCCCCTAATAGAATTCCTCTTTTTCTGGTATTATCAGTGTTCTTTGATGTTAGTTTTGACTGTCTTTAACACACTGTCCCTGATAAAGTCGGCACACAGTGTAGCAGGAGGCTGCTTTACAGGAAGTCATTTGTGCCATTCATTCTGGCTCAGAGTGAAAAACTAAATATACAAAGTCTTAATTTAATATTTCAAAGTGTCTGTTTTATCTTTATTCCTCCAAACTTCAGTGTATTTATATCATTGTGTTAGACTCTGCTTCCTGCCAATCACCTGACACCAACAAGAACAAATGACATTCAGGAAACACGCCTGATTTATGACTTTATATTCTTAGGAAACATGGCTGATTTACTGCATCTACATCTTTGTATCTTGGGATCTTTGTTAGCAGTTTACGTTTGAGGGATACCGGTTGTTCTTTTCTGTAAGTTTTATGAGGTATTGATCCATACACAGTTTATTAGTTACAACAGATGTCAGTTGCTATGTCCCCAGTTTGGAGTAGCAGACAGGAGTCCAACATGAAAGCTAAACAAGTTACTGTCAGATAGCGACTTCTAACTGGAAAATAATCTATTATATTGCTCTCTTCAAAGCCGGACTCCATTGAGGAAAAAAAGTTATTCAACATTGCTGAACACTGGTCTACTGTCTACTGTTGCCTGGATCAGTTAGTTTGTATTGTATTGTGTGACTTTGGTGTTTTAAATGGTTAGTACAGATTCACCAAAGTAAAAGACCCTCTAAATGCCCACTCCATCTTGGAGTGTAATTTCATCTGTGGTCACCTTCACTGCTGAATAAAGCCCCTTTCATTAAGGTGTAGGGTACAACTATAGCAGCAAGCTTTGGCACAAACAACCCTCTCTGCAGTGGAAAACGAAGCTGTAACCATTAAGAAAAATAAACTTAATCCCATTTTATGTTAACTTCATATGTATCTGTATCACTTTTATTTGAGCTATAGGCTGTGTGTTGCCATTTACTGGAATTTTGGTAGCTTATATCATCTTTTTGCCATTAAAATGCATGCATGAATCAATAAATAAATCATTAAATGCATACATAAATAAACAACATATAAATCGTAATAAAACCTAGTCCTACATTGGTGACGTTTCTCTTTCTTTCAAAAACATCTTATTTTTTACACCGTTTCTAAGCTGCTCCATTTACAGTTTCTGTAAATAACACTTTACAATTAATTAAATATGGCTGCTGTTTACTAGAGAGGGGTCTATTTTATCCTGAATACAACGTAGAATTTAAGTTGTTAACATCTGTATGACAATATTATATGTCTCTGTCTGGGCAGCTTACATTTGCAAAGGATAGTCACATGGAATTTTATTTGTACGGAGCATCTTCACATTAAGGCGCTGCACATGGTGAGTAAGTCGGCATCAGTGCAGGCTTGCTGTTAAAGGGCTTTATAACCCACTTCCACTCCTCATTAGTTAGTTTGGGATGGCACTTTATGTGGGGGATCCTCAGTGTCAACGCAGAAATGGACTGGAAGTGAATAGAGTGTAGGGGGTGGTTTGGGAAAGGCCCAGACTGGAGGTGACACACTGACTATGGATAAGTACCTCATTCAACCCCACATCAAAAGATTAGAACCATTTCTTTAAAGTCTGAAAAGAGGATGTGTTATATAAATATATTGCACACTGCAAAATACTGGTGAGAAAACATGCAAAAATGATGCAAGTGAAAGGGCTTCAACTGTTCATGAACAGTGGAAACTGATGCAACGTGCGGCCATCAAACAGGTCGGTGTACCTGGTAGATTCGGATGATGTAGGCGAGAAATGACAGAGTCTTGATCTGCGCTGCGATGAAATCCGCATACAGCTCCTTGTTGTACAGCTTGTGTTGCCTGCAAAGGAAACCATTTACATATAAAACACATTTAGCCTCATCAGAGACATTCATGATGTTGTATATCTGCAGTAGGTGGCAATTACACAGGTCTTCATATGAGACTCAATTCTACATGGGTGACTTGTTTGTTGCTGCACGTCAGGAGGAAACTCTGTACCTGCCAGAGACTGCTGAGGTATTTCTCCTAAATTAACTCTGGTCCATTTCCTCTCTGTTCCGAATGCTTAACACAAGCCTCTTCCTACCCTGAGAGGCTTCACCTCCTGCTAAGCCAATTTCTACAATTTTAACTTCCCCAAAATGGATTTTAACTTCAGGTTTGGCAGGCAAAGTAAGGGCAACAGGATCAACAAACTGAGTGCTAGAGTGGAAGAAAAATCCATTCTCTTAAACGAGCCTGAACTCATTTTGAAGGCGGTAAAGTGGAAATGAAATTTGTGAAAGATGCGCGCGCGCACACACACACACTCATACGGCTTACCTGGCCTGTGGAGACACCTGGAGCATGATGGTGTTCATGATGAGGGGCACAAACTCTGACACCACATTGTGAATGTTCAGCTTATAGAGCTGAGGGGACAGAGCAAACACACAATCTCAAACCCCATTCTAATACACGTGCATTATTACAGCTGAAGTTATGGATTCTAAAACTCTGAGCCTCCATGTGTATTTTTTGGGGAAAATGTGCTAACGTTTCCAATTATCTAAAAAAGAAAATGAGCCAATTCAGCTAGTGATGTTAGTTTTTTTAAATAGATAGCAAATTAATTTCTACGGAGTCCCTAAGGAACATGGAGTAGAAAAAAATAGATGTTGGAAAAAAGTTGGATGGCTGAAAAAAATTAGATGATGAAAAAAAAAATGATGGTGGCTAAAAATTGATGATGGAAAATAAATTCTACCAGAAACTTTCTCGGGGATTGAGAAACTTTCTTGGGAAAATGTTTCATGACTTTTTTTTTTACCACTATCTATATTTCATCTCCACAGTGACCCTTCCAGGGCTCCATAAATTTACAACCCTAAAACGGAATTATATTTTTTTGTTTCATTTTCATACCCAAAGCACTTTTTGCAATTACTCATTTTCCCTGTTATTGAACCACATTGTGTAGGTGTTAAAGTGTGATGGTTATATTTAGAGAGAAGTCACCAACCTGATACATCAGCACCACGATGATGGGCAGCTCTGCCAGCACCTTGAGAGACAAGGACCCCCGGGGGATGATGGTGTGCTGGAGGCAGAAACAAAGTGAAAGACACGGTAAGGATGACTGAGATAAATGCTAGATCCACGCTGCCACACCCTTCTACAGCAGAAGCCCCATCAAATAAAACGTTTCTGACAGACATACCACTGCAGAACAAAGAACACTGTCTCCTTCACCTGCAATAAGCAGATATGTGCAGGAACAATGTTCCTGTTCAGAGACCCTCATCAAGTTATTCTAACTTTTTTTAAGGGGGGGAATAACCTGATTAAGGTCTCTATACATTAGTCTCAATAAAGTTCTGATTGTTGTAGTTGTAGAGGACACTGTTAGAGTTCTTTGTCCTACAACAGTCAGCCCCTGTTTGCACACCTGTGGACCTATAGGTGTGCAAAAGTTTTACCTTTACATACACCACAGCCACAGTCAACAAAAGGTAAACATAGTCAAGTTCTCACCACAACGCTCCCCTTTACAGTTTCCTCTCGTGGTCACGATTCTTCCATATTTCTAATTTATGACAAATGTTCGCACTTTTATTTTTCCCTTTTGTTATCACAACCTGTTTCTGACACTGTACAGCATGCATCAGCCCAACGACTCAGTGTCTGGCACAGCTGCAGATAGACACCTTATCTCCATGCTGACCACATTTTGCGTTCTTGAAGGAATACTTTGATGATTTTCAACCAGATTTATATTATAACAATGTAACAGATAGATTGTCACCAGCCAGTCGGCTGCCATTGTGTCAAACAAACAAGTTCACTTTACGTCACCCACCATCGGGAGCCTTTATTGGTCCAGTGCAGTGCAGTGATTTCTGACAGTTTTAGTTTTTCTGCAACAGTCCTTGTTTTTTTTCTGGTCATGTAGTACCAATTTCAAAAGTATTTGTCGATCTCGACTGCAGAAACAGACCAGTTTTAACAAAAGACCATTTTCCAGCAGGGGGTTGGGGACCGCTTTAGGGGTTGAGAGGGATCCAGCTTGCCCTCCTCCGTCACAGTGGGATACCCAGCCGTCTTCCAGAGACCATGAGGCTCCTGTTACCCCTCGCTTAGGCATCCAGGAGCCCGGGGTGTGGGTGGGCCATGGAGGACAACTGGCTGTGGGTCCCTGTTGTGGGCCAAGCCTACAGCCTGCCCTCCCTCCTCCCTCCCTCCCTCCTGTGTACTTCAGCAGAGTACCAGGATCAAGAACCAAAAAGTAGACCAAATTAAATGTGTTGAACATAAAAATACTGATGCTGTACCCTTGTAATATTGTTTTCTTCATTGTTTAAAGGTCAGGAAACTCACTCTCCAGAAACACCTCAATATTTTTTAGGTTTCAAGGTTAGCAAGTATTGTTTAAATTGTCACCAGTACTTGTGTTCAATCACAAAATGTCACATTTTTAATATTCTTCTTCTGCTGTAAGATTATGTTTTCAGTAAAGTCTTTAAAAAAGAAAACTACAATTCCTGTTAAGGAAAATTGTCATCTAATGATAATCTATTAATTATAATGCTAACATTCAGGCAGCCAATAAAGGTCCTCAAAGAGATAAACTCACCACAGGGCCGTGTTAAACTGATAAAAGCTTTATAAAACCATGAGTCTGAAAATGTACGCTGAAAGGATTGCCGATTATTTACTTTTTATCTGTGAGTAATACGCAAGAAGGTAGTTTTGTGGATTTGCCTTAATGTGCCAACATGGTGCTCTACTGCCCTCCTGTGGTTACAGACGGTACGGTCAAAAACTGCAAACTGCTAAAAAACAGTGAGCTTACTGTTCGTGTTTCGCTGTCATCCCTCTCAGGTGCAGTCTTGACCAGCACTGATGTGATCATCCCGACCATTTCTGGGGAGGGAACTGTGTTCTCTGCGATCACCTGCGGGTTCTCAAAGTACCGTGCCTAATGGGAGCACAGAGATGAAAAGAGGAGAAGACAATGGTGAGTAATTCATTGCTTCCAGTGAAACGCAATCAAATCAGAACATAAAAAGAAAAGCCAGTAGCTGTGAAGATTGTACTTACGACAACTTTTGGAAGGTCTTTGTAAATCTGCTTCACAAAGTCCAGAAAGTGATGAATCTGAGGTGAGAGGATTATGGAAAACATGTAAATGCAAGACTTTAAGAAAATGACCAAATGTTCGTTTTCTTTTAATAAAACAATTATTTAAAAACTGTTGTATATGTAGTGCTGGCCCTGCTGTTTGTCATTCAGGCCTTGTTTCACTGGATATGTTAATTATTGACATGTTTTAATGATTATTACTTACCACAAAAAACAAGGAGTTAGTATTAGTTACCACTGTTTAATGATCACATCTCTGGCATCAGAGGATTTTTAACAGATATGTCTGTGTCTTTAAAAGAACTAAACCATAACATTTGCATCCATCAGCAAAAATAATTAAGGAACAGGGGAACAATTTGACAGATTATTCAATCAACTTGACATTTGCTGAGCTCTGAATTTGAGGAGAGCCCTATTCTCATTTCTAGAAATTATTTCACAGCCTCATCTTTACAAGCAATGAGATTCTCACCTCCTGAGAGATCGGAGGCCGGAATTGTTTGTGCAGCTCGATTATGATGCGAAGGCAGATCAGCACATTTTCTTCACTTTCAATCTGTAACAAAAGCAAAACACATGAATGTGAAATGGCCACACAGTAGCCCCTGTATCTGTGGAATAAATGCACAAGATTTTGTCCTTGCCTGCTTTGCACAGTGACAACAACATTTTCATTGAACCCCACCTGTGTTATTCATTCTTTGTACAACATTCACTAAAAATTAAAATATTACCATCACAGGCACGTTGCAGCTTTTAGGAGGTGCTTAGATTAAATTTCCAGCAATTTACGTGCATGTGTATTTAGCTTTGAAAACTCATCAGCTATAAGAAACTGAGGCAAAACAAAAAGTAAAAGGTAAAAATCCAGGTTCATAGTAACTGAATGATGCAAAAATATCAAGAGAACAGGACTCATCATACCTCCAGAAAGCGGAACATCACAGACAGGATGTTCTTGGTGTGTGGACGAAGGTGCTCATTGGTTGGGATGCGGTGGATGATTTCCAGCACCAGCTTCCGCAGTTGCTGAAAAATGGAAAAACTTTTCAAGCGAAGAATCTAGCTCTGCGTACAATTATACAGTTTGATATAATCAAATTTATTGACAGAATCAAAAGTGAATGTATAGAGTTACAATTTGTGAATGCTGATCTATGTCTGCAGTCATGCAACTTACTGTAAAAACCTTTGGATTTATTACTGAGACTGTAGATATCACAGAAGCCAGCTCGCTAAGACGTTTAAAAAGAAAGCTAAAAACACAGATTTTCCAGACAAAGGCCTTTAAGTCTTTTTTATACTTCACACCACTGAAATTCTTTTAAAATGCTGTATATTACCTGATTCTTATGATTTTTGCGATTTGTACAATTTTCTGATTTAACGATTTTAAGATTTGTGGTTTTGCTGACCGAGTTATGATTCCCTCTTTCTTATTTTCCCTTTTTTTTGGAACTTGTATTTCATTGTCCTTTTAAACTGAATTGTATTGTTGGCATGTTTTACATCCATTGTTTCTATTTTCATGTGAGGCACTTAGTCCTTAGAATTCCCTCATTGTGAAGCACTTTGTGCTGCACTTGATCATTATTTTTATGAGTGTAAGAAATACTTCACACCTTTTCTGAAACTTTAGCACAGTTGAAGTGTTTACCAAATGAGAACCAACAAATTTTAACAGTTATCTGGCAGATATGAGTTGTATTTTAACTTGAATGTCAGGACCTTTCCTTTACTAAATTTCCTTTTTGACATTTTCTACATCCTTCTAACAGCCCAAATGTAAACACGTATCCCAACTGCCATTGATTGATGCTGACATCATCATCATTATTATTATTAGTGTCTTTGACCAAATCCGTATTTCTGTCTGTGCAGTTTTTGAAAGTGGATAGAAATTGTGTGTAGGAAGGAGCCGAAAGCTTTATTTGTAGTCACATACCTGTGTAGGTTTCTCTTGGAGGAATTGCACCTCTCCATCCTGAAGGAATGTGAGGAAGCGAGGGATGATGTGCTCCAAGAAGGTGGAGTACTGAGGCGAAGATGTCACATTCTGAAAGTAAAAGTCCAAGACATGTTGTGTCATGTAGCAACTTAGTAGATTCTGCAGTTATATTTCATTGCTTTGCAAGTTTTTTGTCAACCAAGATTTTTCTTGGTTGTTGTAGGCTTATTTAACTGCTTCAAAATGTAGTGCATTCTCCCAAAGTTCAGATCTGACTCCTTAGAGAATTCTACTTTTGTGGGATCTATACAACTTGTTAAAATCCATTATCATGCATCAGAAGAGACAATGAGAATCAGCCCGCAGCAGCACACGCTGAGAACATTCATCAAACTCACCTCAAAGTTTTCGCTGACCTCCTGCATCATCTTCAGCTTCGTCTCATCAGCTGGAAGTTGAAGGACAAATCATCACCATCAATCAAAGCTGCTAATGATTCAGTTCCACTTTTCATCGCTTTCCATGTGCTCAGAAGGGACTTTCAGATCTTATCAGTTTTACTTTCAGCGTCCAGCTTGATTAGAAGGTACATCAAATATCACACTCACACACACTTACACAGACACACACTCTCCCAGACACACGTACCTCTGACTGGACTAAAGCATATCGCTCTCATCACATCGCCCCAGCTGAGCACAGAAGCCTGAACCATCAGTTATTGTGCTGATACTAGGCAGAAAAAAGTTCAATGCAACGGCAAGGTCCATGCAATTTAATAATGAATATGTATGAGAAAAGTTTTCTTTGAGTCTGAATTTTAATTATTCACACTGAAGGCTAATATTATTTCCATGGGAACAACTACATTCATTCTTACATGAACTCTGTTGTACGAACAACATCTTAATAATTTTAATAACTGCTAAATATTTAAAAGGGTGATTTAAAGTAACGGAAACCCAAATGAGATAAGTTGATTTCACACTTATTCATACAACATCTGATCACTTCATGTGTTCATGCTTGAGAGAACAAAACAAGCCAAAAATGTACCATAAAGTAAGCAAAAATAACATGATAAGGGTGTCCACAGGTGTCAGAAACTTTAATTTAATGCTTTTTAGGACCTCTTCAAAATATTTTTAACCAAATTTAAGCCTGATTTTTGGACAAATTATCTTTTTTCTTTTTCAAGCAATGCAGGCCAGTATAAAGCTAAGAAATGTATATGTGTTTCTGTGTAGAGGGAGGTTTTTTATGAAGGAAAGTGTTAGAGAGCCAACAGGTAGGTACAGGTAAAAAGTAAAATATCAATAGTCTCAGTGTTAGATTTAGATTTGTAACAGAAATGTGGAATTTTATACATAAGATTTCTGACTAATTTTAACAAAAAGAAATTAAGAGACGGATTAATTAAATATTTGTAGTAATTATGACATCACAAATTTAAGACTAATGACTTTTAAGGCATCTTTATGGGTGCTAGATTACAGATGGATTCAAACTTTTTGAGGTAACCCCAAACTCATTAGAAAATGCATCCACTTTTTGAATCAAACAGTATATACAATAACAAATCATCAAAGTCATTATGTGCTTTATACTAATTAATATAAAAACTGCATAATTTTGAGGCTTTTTTGGCAGTTTCAGATATCTGCCATAAGTCCTGTCTAGATCACTTATTACTAGCAATATACTGAGAATAGTGGTGGAATGTCCTGGGCACATTTACTCATTGTAGTAAGTACAAATTGAGGTACTTTAATTGAATCTGTTATTTTCACGACACGTCATACTTCCATTCCACTACAGCTCAGAGGGAAATACTGTACTTTTTACTGCACTAGATTTATCTGAAAGCTTTAGTTTCAGATTTTAAAACATTTCAGAAAGAAATGTTTTTAAAGTATGGTGCTATGTTATGAATTAAACGACCCGGTAGTTTATAAAAGTACATCTGACACAATTACTTATTAATTAATCAGCTGATTGACAAAAAATTCAACTATTTTTGAAATACGTTTAAGATGTGTTCTACTTTTGGGTGGTGTTTTTTTTTTAAAGTTTTCTACATTGAATACTTTTGCCTTAAGTGCTTTAAGTAAATTTTCTCGATTAAACCTACTTTTACTGGAGTACTACTTTCTATACAGGAGTTACTTGTAACAGAGTATTTTAAATCTGTGGTATGCCTATTAGTAGTTTTATTTACATATCGGATCCGAATATTTCTTCCACCAGTGACTGCGAGCTCTTTGAACTTACGTGTGTTGGCGTCTGTGAGTGCTGCCACAAACTGCAGGTACTTCTTCATCAGTGTGGTCTGGTCGACCACAGTCGGGCTCGGTGCAGGCACAAAGGCCATGGTGGCTGCTGATGGGACAGACGGAGCTGCTGGAGGCAGAGGAGGCAGACAGCAGTCTGCTCTGCACGGTTCTTACAGTGCGCTCATGAACGCTGCGGGCATCAGAGGAGGTGAACAGATCCGCAGTCATTAATCAAAATTGAGAAATCGACGTTATATTAGGCGACCACTTACGCAAAAATCGGCGTTATTGCCAATACGGGTGAACATCAGTAAAATATCCATGCAGTAAACCGGTAACAGATCCACAAACATGCCCCTGAACGGGCGCACAGTGATGACATCATCACAACCGTCAGCTAGCACATTTTCTGTTAGTCCGAAGGTGTTTGTTAATTAAAGACTGATATTTTTAGCGTCAAAGTGGAAACCGTTTAATCAATAAGAGGCGCTGCACGCTTATATATCCACTCAATGAATCCTCAAAACCCATATATAATATTAACTTTGCAAAACACGTTAGCAAACGTTAGCTAATGAACTAGCTTTCCCAAAGAAAGAAAGCGCTCGCGCATCCCGGCCATTAAAGAGAAAACAAACAACGCGTGCGAGGAAGCGGGCGCGTGTTCGAAAATTGAAACCGATTTAAAAGTTAATATAATACACACTACTGTTGGAAAAAACCCTCTGTCTCACCAAAGTTTCCAATAAAAAGCGGACCGTTTGTACTCACCCAGCACCACACACAGGAAACCGCGGCTCCGTATCCACCGCGCTCGAGCGGCTGCTGCTCAGGGCTCGCGACCAGCAGAGATGAATGATATCCCTCCGCCTGCTGAGTATATTTTTCCTATGCATGTTTAAATATAGTGTGGTAATATCTGTATGACATACATATATTCAAAGAAGCGATGCAGTCGATGTTGAGTTTGTTAAAATTATTCTTTTTGGTCAAAACGTTTTATTCTAGACCCAGCGGAGGAATAAAAAGTAAAACCAGAAGATATAAGACCATCGTTTTCGATGGTCTTAGCTGTAGGTAACTGCGCATGCTCTGTTCTTACTGGCATATTAAAGAGCGCGAGACTCATCACCTAATATCAATTAATTTAGCCTATATGACCCTATGAAATATGATGGGGTTTTTTTATAAGCCAACTGTTAATACAAGTAGCCTACAACTGAAACAATTAGTTGAGTAATATATTAGCCAGTTGACAGAATTGTAATTGACAATTCTTTCTTTTTTTCTTTTTCTAACCCTAACCCTAACCCTGTAACACAAGTAAATGTTTTTATTTTGATTATTCTTATTTAGTTTTTTTTGTAACATTCTCAACACAAGACTTAAACTTGTAATTGAATATTTCCACAGGATGATATTAGTACTTTTATGTCAGTAAAGAATCTGAATACTTCCTCCAACGTTGTATAAATTAATCGCCAAAACTGCTGGTTAAGTTTAAACTTTAGAAATTATATTTAAGCAATATAAAGTCTACCCAATAACTGCAGCGTGTCGTGAAATACTCCTCTTCCACGGCGGATTATCAAAGAGGTTACAATTTCAAATCACTGCCTTCTGTTTTTATTTTGGTTTTACACAGTGTCACAACTTTTTTTAGGGTGGGGTTTTACAATGCAATTGTCATGCTGAAGGAGAAGATATTTAAAACCTGGCAACATAAACCTTTTAATATTAATGGATAATGAGTGATATATGAGGAATGATGAGGGGGTGGAATGACATTGGGACAGAATATAGGTTTTTTTTTTTTTCATTTCGTCATCATTTAGCACAGTGTAGGCCTATTTTGACCACCAGATGGCAGCTCACTGACAGAGGCAGACAGAGTGTGTGTGTGTGTGTGTATGTGTGTGTGTGTGTGTGTGTGTGTGTGTGTGTGTGTGTGCTTAAACTCTCCTTATTGCTCACTGTAAAACCAGCTATAATGGCAACCATTTGTGAAAAACACACCAGAGTCTGAGCTTCATCTGTTGAACTGAGGCCAACATGAGCATGATGAAGCTGGCATGAAGCATTTCACACACGGCGCTTATATATCATTTTCTTATCTGACTGTGGTGTGATCATATGTGTTTTTTTAGAGGGAAATTGTTCTCAGATCTTGATCTTCAGACATGATTTTTAATAACCTAGACTTTCATAAGAAAATGCTGGAGGTTGCAGCTTGGACACTGCCCAGGCCATGTAGGGAGTATTGTATGTTTTTCAATCATTTTGTTGATTTATGGCTCAAGAAACTATAGTGTTTATTAGTTTAACCCTTTGAAATTGGCTTGATTCTGTAAAAAAAAAAAAAAACATGGGAAGAGGGTGACAAGCAATTTAACAAGAAATGGCCCAAAAATTAGGATGAGTAAGATATTGATAAAAAGTTACAGGAATAAGCAGAAAAATGAAGGAAAAACAAAACAACATGAAAGTGACTCCAAGAAAGTGCTTAAAAATTATTACCTTTTTTTCTATTTTCTGCAACATGATTTTACATATTTTACATTTTCCCTGACATTCTTCCCTCATTTTTTGACAATATTTAATAATACTCTCCCAGTTAATTTTCAAATCATTTCCTTGTAACTTTTTATTGTTTTTTCCAGTTTGCAGGATTTTTTTCCTGCTAAGTTGCTAATTATATATTTTTTTAAAAGAAATCAAACCAATTTTCTAGGGTTTCAGAGGTTTAAATGCTTGCAAAAGGCATCAGAATGCTGCACAAGACAACTGATGTCCATGCAGGTGCTAAATAGTTAAAAATATGAATGATATAGTAAATACTGTCAGTCTTTGTATTATTGTTTCATCTATTTTTTTCTTCTTTTATTAACATAGATGTGAGAATGGACAAAAACTGCGCTCTGTATGATCCCTCAGATAGTTTTTGGTCCCATATGTAAATTAATCCCATCTAACCTGAGAGTATATTTCCTTTCATGATCATTTTAAAGTGTCTCTGTCACCATTTGAAGTTACTGTCATGCACACTTGCCTCTTCATGTTTAACAAATGAAACAGAAATGTCCTTGTTTCATAAAGCACTGGAAATAATGAAGTGAAAGATGGTCATTATTTATGTCGGCTTGTCTGCTGCCCACACACTGTTTCACTAATGGCATTTACCTCATCATCCTCTCCCTCACTAGATCAGATATATTCCTTTCACTTAATGCCATATATAACGTACAAGGTAATTTGACATGTAATGTGACAGTCTCATTCTGTTACCCGCTCTCTGCTCTCTAAGTAATGATGATCTGCTAAAAGATGTTTGTCTCAGGCTTATTGCACTGTCCTCTTTGTTTCATTAGTGGGTTTTCTTTGAGTGTGTGTGTGTGAGATGGGGGCTTTATCCTGTGTGGGGAGAGTGGATGACACACTGGTTCTCCAAAAACCACTCATGTGTCCATTAGGTTTGTGTTTTGTCAGTGCGCTGCGGCGGCTGCCGCTGCCCTCATGAGCAGGCCTGTATTATTTCTCATATAGAAAGAAGTGCACTTTCCTTGAGACACGCTCTGAATCATCAACAATACCCTGAGCATCTATTCATGCATCTAAAGCTCCGTGCACATTCACTCTCTCTGCCCATATGTGCACTTGTGAGGCCTGCACAGTAACATGTTCTCTGTGAACCAGACTCTGTGAATATGGTTGGTTATTATAATGCGAGTGTCGTCCCGATAAGCTGAGCCAATTTCTACATTTCTGCAGGCTGTTTTTAATCCGCTGGAGTTGAAATCAGACCGGCAGATGCTTTTTGTCTTTGTCACCTGGTGAGCAGATGATAGGTGTGATGTCACAGGGAAATGACAGAGTCTGTCAAAGGTTATGGGAACTGCTTTGCACAGGCTTTGCAAAAACACAAAACCCCTCAATCACTGCTGCCAGATTTTGCCTCTTTTTTGTTTCTTTCTAAGATCACTTGTCAGAGGAAAATCTTGGCGCTGTATGTTTCCTAATTTCTTCACACAGCTGCACAGATCCTTACACAAACGTTTGAATGTTTTATATCATATAAATAATTCTAAAGTGACATTATATATGAGCTTACTTTGTCATTTGGAGATAGAGGGGATGGTGGATGGCATAATGACCTCTGTAGACCACAATTTGCGACCAACAAACAACAAGACAGGTTTGCTGTGTTTCCAGCAACTTTTTAGACTTGAAAAGTGCTTGTTATTTTTACAGACTTCACTGCATTTCATGCCGAGATAATGACAAAAAAGTTTATAATTTTGCAGAGACCACCACTGTATTTTCTGCAGGGATAATGGCATGAAAGTGGACATTTTTGGCAAGACATCACTGCTTTTCTTTCGCCAGAAAGTGGCACAAAAGTTTTTGCAGGGACATTGCTACATTTCTTGGTGGGACAGTGTCATAAAAAGTGGTTGTTTTTATCTGAGACATTGCTGCAATCTCTGCTAAGATAGTGTCATGAAAAATGGATGGTTTTTACTGAAACATCACTGCATTTCCTGCTGCGATAGTGCCACAAAAAGCAGTCATATTTTACTGAGACACCCCTGATTTGCCATGAAAAACAGATGGGTTTTTTTTGATGTAACATCTTTGCTTTTTTTTTATGAAACATTGGCATGAAAAGAAGGACATCCCTGCATTTCCTGTTGGAATAGAGGCATGAAAAGTGGACATTTGTTTACCAAGACATCATAGCATTTTCTGTGAGCACAGTGGCACGAAAAGCAAACATTTTGGCAAGACCTTACTGCTTTTTCTGACAGGAAAGTGGCATGAAAGTTGGACACTTTTGCAAAGACATCGGTCAATTTCTAGGTGGGATAGCGGCACGAAAAGTGAATGTTTTTTTACTGAAACGTCCCTGCTTTTCCTGTTTCAATAATGCCTAAAAAAGCAGACTTTTTTTTATACTGAGACATCACTGCTTTTTCTGCCAGAATTGTGGCTCAAACAGTGGATGTTTGCTGCAGAAATCATTGCATTTCCTGCTGGAATGGAGGTGTTAAATGTGAATGGTTTTTGATGAGACGTTGCTTTTTCTACTGGAATTATAAAATGAAAAGCAGTCCTTTTTAATAAGTTTTAATACATCCTGCATTTTTTTTTTTTTTTTGCAGGGATCGAGTGACAAAAGGTGGACGTTTTTGGCGAGACATCACTGCTTTTTTTGCTCAGAAAGTGGCACAAAAGTTTAACATTTTTGGACATTGCCACATTTCTAGGTGGGATACTGCCATGAAAAGTGGTTGCTGTTTATTAAGACATTGCTGCATTATCTGCCAGGCTAGTGACACGAAAAATAAAGTTTTTTTAAATGAAATCACTGTATTTCATGCCCCGATTATGCCGCAAGACATCTGCTCTCTCTGGGGAATAGTGGCATGACACTTGCTGCATTTCCTACCAGGATAGAGGTTTAAAAAACAGATGTCTTTTTGTTGAGAAATTGCTGCTTTAGTATGCTGATGTGATGCACTGACATGAGTCTGAAACTGACTGGAAACTTTGTGAAAAACAACTTATAATCACATAATCACTTGACCGACAGTGCTTGTATTTGATCATTAATTCAGAGCAGGTTAGAGTATCTTCAGCTAAGCTCCCGGCGGTTTTTAAACACCAAACTTTAACAAAGTTCACTGAGTGAATCAAACTGAGCCGTTTGTATTGTCAGAGAGAAGAAGTCGCTGATTAACAGTGTGATTTGGCGCCTGGTTGGACGCCATGTTCAAAGCACAGTGGTGTGTCTTCCAGTCTGCACACCAGGCTTTATTGACCTTTCACAGCTAGCCAGGCAGCTGCTGCTAATTGTTTACCACCACATCCTGTTTCTTCACCACTGCTTCCTTTATCGAAGAGACTAACCTACATTATAATGACTCATGTTTGTGACGGCTGCACGGGAAAACTCTCAGCCTTAAATGGCCTCTGGATCTCTGTGTTACCTTTTAAACATGTATTCATACACACAGAGATAGTATCATTACTTACTGTTTTAACATTACTTGTAATTTAGGATCCACACGTCATAACACTTCATCACCCAGCATGATTAAATTGATTATAATAAACTTTATTTATATAACACCTTTAATACAAGAAATGCAACACAAAGGGCTTTACAATAAAAACAGGCCAGGAAGGCTATTCAGCATGAATGAAGACATTCAAAAGCAGGGAAAATAAAAATTAAGTGCTTAAAATCATAAAATCATTAGATAGCATCAAAAATCAATTAAGAAAAAATAACATTTTAAGAGAGTTGCAGCAGTCAGAAGTGTAAAAATAAGAGTTTTAAAGAGTGAGAGCTAGTGAAAGTCTAGAGTGAATAGTGTGTTTTTAGCTTTCCTTTTAAAATATTTAGTGAGTTGGCTTCTCTGATATCTACAGGTAGTGTGTTCTATAGCTTTGGGGCATAATTGACAAAGGCTGCATCCTTGATTTTCTTTTTTTAGCTGTTGCTGGGAACCTCCAATAAAACAGCAGCAGATGGTCGAAGTGTTTCAAGAAGGAGAATAGTTTACTAGAAATTAGCAAAGTTGAGTTGTCCAAGGCCACTGAGAGCTTTGTATATCTATTTTGATTTTGTTACTTTAACTTGAAATGACATTTATATGAAATATAAATGCCTGGTTCACCCATTAGTTCTCACCTGTTAAAGTGGTTGCCCCATCATGTACAGAGGCTATATCTGCACAGCCACAGGTTCAACTCCAGCCTGTGGTCCTTTGTTGCATGTCATGCTGAAGCCATCCTATCCTTAAAAAGACTTTTACACCATAAATCAGTACAAGAAAATTCACCAGAGAGCAGGAAATTAAGTTTTTGGTGCTAGGAAAATTTACGATTTTGTTTACCACCCCCTCAGGAAAAAGAGACCTGGAGAGAAAGGGAAAGGGAAATATATATTTGGAAAAAAAATAAAAGGTGAGAAGAGAAACATTGATCATAAAATGAAGGGCAGGGGGCCTACAGAAAACACATGTGCATAGGACCCAGAATTGGGTGCTATGCCCCTGCTCTGTCCCCATTTGATACAAAAACATTTTGAGGACAAAATTGGGATCATATTCATTTAAATTGATTAAACTGATTAATTTTTCAATTGATTTGATCTTTCAATTGAATTTGATTTATTGATTCTTTCCGTGGCATTTTTCCTTCTTAACTGTGAAAGCTGAAACAACAAAACTCACAGCTGAACGGACTCATGCTACCTGCATGGCAGCAATACATTAATTAGGCAACAACATCAAAATGAGGACAGGTATGGGGCCATGAAATCAAACTGAGATTAATCCCACCTTTCCGGTCTTGAACTCATCACTCTCCATCGCTTAATTAACTTTCCAAATAAATAAATCAACAAATGTTTGACCCAGCTGCTCGGTGACGTCAGCCTACTATAGCCAATCAGGAGCGTTTGCGGACACCTTTTTTGGTAATCCTCTTTCCTGAGAGGAGCTGTCCGATCAGCACCACAGCGCGCGCTCTCTTTGGCCAGGAATAACACAACAAGCCACATTAAGCCACGAGCTTACAGTCTGACTGAGTCGCTGCTGATCGGATTTTCTGTTCAGAAATTTCTTCATTTCTCCTCTCAGGGATGGAGCTGCTCCGGAGAAACACGTGCTCGTGATGGTTTTTGGGTATAACACTTTTACGCACTAAGTTGAGAAGTGGGTTTACAGTCAGAGTGTTACGTGTTTCCCCTGACTCCCAGCCGGTATGTTTCCACTCTTGTGCGGATTGCTGTGTCTGTGTGCGCTGGTTTGCGGTCAACCAGCGCGCGGTCAGGCGGCGGACGATGGGAAGCGGTATATCTGCCGGGCGATCCCCCTCAGCGGTGACGCCAGCTGCCCGGTGACCCTGTTACCAGAGCTGAACGCCGGCAGCCAGGAAGAGGAGCTCAGAAACACTGTCATGCAGTTACGAGAGACAATTCTACAGCAGAAAGAAACCATTTCCAAACAGATCGGCACCATAAACGAGCTGACTACCAAGCTGTCCCTGTGCGCATCAGCCACCGACGAGGGGAAGTACGAAAAGGGAGCCTCCTGGGGCAAGGAGAAGCAGAACACGATGGGGGATGTCCCCAGAGATCCGAATGACACTATCGACAGTCTGGGGAAAACCATGCAGGGGCTCAAGGACCGGCTGGAAAACCTGGAGGTAAGTCGGAACCAAAGCCGTGCGTAAAAGCACCGTTTGATTCCTGGAGCGGATTTATAGGATTACCACACCATGTGCATCCACTGCTCAGCGGTATACTGGCTCTTCTTGGAAACATTAGAGTTCGTATCGTGGTGATCAAACAGAAGGATCTGTGACTAACAGATTAATTAGCTTTAAACTTCCGATTACGCACGACTGTGGGTTATGTGACATGTGTGCTTATTATGCTGCAGGGCTTTACAGGAAAACACCACCTAAAATATGGATTCCAGTATGTGAAACTTGTGATGTCATAAGGTATAAAGTCTGGAATTGCTCCAGAGACAGTGCCTGGAAGACTAATTTATTTATTTTACTGAAGTGTTCTTGGTTATGACACAAAAAAATCTTTCCATACACCCAGAACATCCCCCTGGCTGCGCTCAGTGTCATCTACATCTTTCTTCATTTATAGTTTATAGTTCTTCCGTGATATTCAGGAGATTGGGAGTGTAGAGGGAAAATGATCTGTTAATATATGCTTTGAACCAAAATGACAAACTGTCTGTCTCCTAAGGAACACCTACAGTGTAGAGCTTTATGTAAAGTGTAATCTAAGCAGGAGACAAAAATCTGTGTGTGCTCAGTTATGTTCAGGAGCATTACCATTAACCTCAGAGACAATCCAGAGTAGGATAGACCAGAGAAACTGAGGATGAGGATAATTTTTTGTTGCACTGTCCAGCCTATGAAGAAGTAAGCTACGTATTTTTCAGCTAAAGGACCTATGTTGATCTCTTTTGGTTGGATGACCATGAAAAAAATTAATTGTGTTTCAGAAGTGGAAGATTTTCTTTGTCAGACCTTGAAGGCTGAATGTTTTGTTTGGGAAATGAACAGCTAGACAACATGTATTCAGGATTGACTGATTGATTGATCACTGCAGCAAGATTTAACTTCCTATGGCATCGCAAATGTTTCTTGCTTTTGGATATTAGAGAAAGTTGGCATGTTTACCAGGGGTGTTTCTAGGATTTAAGGACATTGAGGGCTGAGTATTCATTAGGGGGGTCCACATGGTATTATTCCCTGGGATGTTATTGATTGATTGATTTATTACAAGCTCTATTTTTATGTTTTTTAATGCACCCTGGCACCTTATTTACCCTTAAAAACTGTTATTTTTTCACAGTTTAGATTAGGTAGGAATTGTGATGTTAAAAATGTTAGTAGTTGTTAGTAATGAGTGATAAGGGCAGAATACTACACAAATACTATAGTGTCTTGTAATAAAAAATTGTATCATTTTGGCCTTGGGCTCATGGGTTTGGATGCCATGTTTGGTTTAAAAAACACAAAAAGGAAAAGAAATCTAAAAAAAAAAATTTGCAAATAAAAAAGAACAAATAACCAAAAAAGAAAAAAGTGTTTAAAGAGAAAAAAAATCACCCCCCCCCCCCTAAAAATTGTTATACAAAAAGCTATACATTTTAAATATTTTTTTAGAGAATAAAGCTAATAATAATAATATTTTTGGAGATTTTAAAGAAGTATGAGTAGTTTTCCTCATATTTTTTTTCCTTATTGAGCTGTAATGTAAGTCATCACTTACAGCTCTGACATTGTTCTTGACCATCTCTGCTCACTTCCTGTTCATGCCCTCCTGTCCATCCTTACCTCCTTAGCAACAGCAGCTGCGGGCCAACATATCGGGCGCAGCGTTCCCCAGTGAGCTGCGTGACCTGCTGCAGCGTCGCCTCGGAGAGCTGGAGAAGCAACTCTTGAAGAAAGTCAACAACCTGGAGGAGGAGAAGAGCATGCTGTCCAACGCCACAGCTGCCTACAGGCTGAAGACAGAGAGCACACTCAACGCCCTGGTGGAGAGGATCAGTGAGCTGGAGAAAGGTAGTAAAGAGTTGTAACTTTACAACTGTGCAGAAAAAGGTAGGATGAGAGAAGATCACGGAGGGTGGGCAGAGGATGAGGGAGCAGGAAACTGGTGCACAGACAGTATGAGTTAATATGGAGAGGAGGCACTCTGAGAGGGTCTGATGAGTCAGACATGGTGGGACATGGACATGTTTTACATAAAAGGGACCTTTGTTGAGGTTTGATATCACCACCGTCTGTGTATGAAACATAAATGAGGTGACTGTTTCCTCACTTTCATCCTAACGCAGTGATTAACAGTCTGAATCATCTGTCCCTGTCCCTATCTTCTGTCCCCTTCTCTGCATCTCTACAGGAGGAGGAGACTTCAAGTCCCCAGAGCAATTCAAGTTGTCCCTCCCCCAGAGGACCAACTACCTGTACGGCCGCATCACCAAGAGCCTGCCAGAGATGTATGCCTTCACACTCTGCATGTGGATCAAGTCAAGCGCCAGTCCTGGCATTGGGACGCCTTTCTCTTACGGCGTGCCGGGACAAGCCAATGAGATCGTGCTGATCGAGTGGGGCAATAACCCCATCGAGCTGCTCATCAATGACAAGGCAACAACTTTTAGATGATAGAACGTTAAAGTCCCCCTCCGCTCACAAATGTCTTGTGTTTATGTCCTCTGAAATGTTTATGACGTTGAGTATACTGATTTGTATTGGTGCAAAGTTTGTCACCAGAGAAGTGTTTTCACATTCCTCTGGTGAAGGAGTGATGTCTGTGCACTCCCCAAAAATCTGACATTTACCCATGCATCTGGCGAGCTAGATAAGATAATAAGAAGGAAATTAGTAAAAAAAGAAATAAATAAATTAAAAAGTAACACGAAAAATACCTGAAAATAAGCAAAAAAAGAAAAGAAAAGTAAAAAACAAGAAAGTGACCCCCCAAATCCTTTAAGTTTTTTTAAATACATATGCGTACCTTTTTTTCCCCACAACATAATTATAAAATATGTTTTTACCAATATACAGATAGGCTTGTGGACATTTTCTGTAGAATTTTAAAATTTTCCTCCTGTTTGAAATTAATTTTCAGGTCATTTTCCTGTCAACTTTGACAAATTTCTTGCAATTTGCAGGACATTTCTTATCAAGTAGCTCAGCACATTTTTTCTCATGTTTTCAAAAGAAGTCAAATCAATTTTCTTCTGTTTCAGGGGTTAGATAGCTTTTGAAAGGCATCTCAACACAGCACAATAAAACTGATGTCAGTCCAGGTTTCAAGGTGTTAAAGGTCTTCATACAGCAAATAAAATGCATGTTGACGGGGTAACAGACTTTGGCACAAAACCATAAAAGGAAACTTAAATCTTTGGTGCAGACTGTCGGCAGAGAGAGCAGAGTTATCATTAGCATGGTGACAGTTTAGATGAAAGTAGAGTGTGCAGGTTGTGGATGTAAACTAATGTTGAAAACATCATAGCAGATATTGTATGTTGCACAACCACAGCTGTATATTTGAGGGGGGGACTCAGGGGACACGTCCCCGTCTGTAATGATTTAGTACAAAGCTGTAAACGCCAAGAACAGTTAGAACCAAATCTCTACTTTAGCGATCAGGGGTCATACAGGTGAGGGCAGTCAGTGAAAACAGAAAAAATAATCACACAAGAAATAAAGTCTGTAATCCAAGCAGAGACAAAAACCAAAGAATCAAACACAAGAAAAGAGAGCATCAGCACACTGTGGCTGCAATCTGGCAACTGAATAGTTTAAATACAAAAGAGTTGATTACTAACTACACACAGGTGATATACATGAGGTCATCATCACTTAATTAGTAAAAGTAACACTGAACACAAGGAGAGTACATTTCAAAATAAAACTGGAACTGGACAAAAACACACGTGGCAAAATCACGTTAAACAAAATATAATACTTTCAAACATGTCTGTGGGGGGAAACTTTGACTTCAACATCTTAAACTGTGTCATATTTTCAATCAGCAGCCATCCTGTACTTTTATGTCAGTGGTCTTTATTGTATTTTAACCCCCAGGTGGCCCAGCTGCCTCTGGAGGTCCGTGATGGAAGATGGCACCACATCTGCATCTCCTGGACCACACGGGACGGCCAATGGGACGCTTACCAAGACGGAGAGAAGCTGGGAACCGGAGACAACCTGGCAGCTTGGCACCCCATCAAACCTGGGGGAGTCATCATCCTGGGGCAGGAGCAGGTGAGCTTTGGAGCAGTGATCAGCACAATCAGAGACAGCAGACAATAGTGGAGACATCTTTTCAGAACATGAACAAAGTGCACCATCACATTATCAAACACATCCAAGTGCAATGTCAAGTGGTTCTGATAATAAGCCGTGTGATATTTATGGAGCGCCTCCGCAGACTGCACACAGACACACCTACGGCAGTAATGAGATGGTGACAGGTTATCATGACAACACAATTAACAGAACGGTGTGGTGAAGCCATCACCGAGGTCTCCCACTGGACCAACCTGTGCTTTATTAAAAACTGTCACAATGAGATGAGTCAGTCTGTTGAAATCAAATCAGCTACAACCAAGTATGAAAAGCAGAAAAGTTCATTTAATGTGTTTTTTAGTTGAGTAACCGAATGATAAAGTGTATTTTTAGCCATAGTGCCGGCTCTAGGAAACAGAAGAGGATGAACTCAGATCCTTTACTTGAGTAAAAATACTAATACCACACTGTGAAAATACTCTGTTACAAGTGAAAGTCCTTCTTACATACGTTTCAGTATGTAAGTATAATCAGCAATATGAACTTAAGTATGAAAGGTAAAAGTAGTTGACAAAACTGAATATTTTTAAGGAGACATCTCGACATTTAGCAGATATTTTTTCTGGTGATAAAGCCAGGTAATTTTAATAAAAACCAGGAACATTTACCAGATGATTTTCTGTCAAAACCAGTTATTTTATTATGAGACATCAGGACATTTAGCTGATGTTTTTCTGGTGACAAAACAGACTTTTTTAACAAGATGTTGGGACATTTAGTGGCAGTTTTCTGTAAAAAAAAAAAACAAAAAAAAAAACAAAAAACAAAAACAAGTTATTTTTCAGGTGATGTAGGAACATTTAGAAGATATTTTTTCTGGCGACAAAACCAGATATTTTTAACAAGACATTAAGACATTTAACAGTAGTTTTCTGTAAACAAAGCCAAGTATTTTTAGATGTTTTTCTGCCAACAAAAGCTGGCATTCAAACCCAAAACTAAAAACAAAAAGCTAAATTTGGAAAGTAACAAGTAAGTAAAGCTGTTAAATAAATGTAGTGGAGTAAAAAGTACATCATTTGCCTCTGAGATGTACTTGAGAAGAATAAAGTGGCATAAAACAGAAATACACTATACGTACTTATATATGTACTATATGCACTTCAAATTTGTACTAATGTACTGTACTTAATTACATTCCACTACTGCTAGAAACATAGAAACAGGGATGTTGGCGTGTTCATCACTTTGGTTCAGACTTAAATATCTCAACAGTAATGGGGTCGATTGTCATGAAATGTTGCAGACACTTTGACTCTTTGACTCTTTGACTGTATTAGTGCCACAGCGAGTATCACATTTTTTAGTTAAATATCTATGGTAGAAGGTGATTTTGTCTTCTTGCATTACATTAGACCTGCACTGCCTTAGACCTTGATCTTTTTCTCCTCAGCGTGTGGTTTAAGTGTTTAACTGCTGCGTCACAGCAAAGAAGCAATCGTGGAATTTTGCTTTCAGCCACTGGTGTTATCATAAGTGGAGTGTTGGAATTCAGACATCAGGTTGTGAAACCCCAGACAAAACCACGTTTGTTAAAGTACATCTGCCAAGGACGAGAAGAAGAGACGTTGACACATACCTGTGTGTACAAGTACCTCTTCTGAATTTCTCTCAGTGGCTCTCTGCCAGCGAACACAAGCTCTGTGTATTTCAGTAAAACTCAGAACAGACAGATGATATTTTATATTTTAGGGGGAGGCACAATGGACCCCATGCAGCAACATTTTCAAAAAAATATGAAAGGTCAATTCCAGATGTACTAAACATTCTTAACCACAAATCCCACTATTGGCAAAGGTAACACCCACTAAAAATTATATAATGGCAGGTTTTGTGCTGTGTGCAAAGACTCTGGCATTTGTGATTTAATATAAGTAGACCTGCAAATCACAATGCAATGGATGCACCGTGCAAATGTAATTTAAAGATCCTTACTTAATTCTTTGAGACCTAAGAAAGACATTGTAGGATACCTCCAAGGACTAAATACAATAGAAAATAATGCACATTCAAAAATAGTCACAGTATAAAGTGCAGGCAAAATAAGCCTTAAATCCCCCCTCCAGCTGGGCAAACAGCATATCGTGGTTTTAAACAACAGAGTGGCACCTGGGGTGGCCAATCAGATTTAAGGGGTGGCCTGTAATACCCAAGGCCACTTCCTAGACACGCCCCTGGTCGTAGGACGTTTGTTAGTATGCGAGTCCGAACACAGAGTGAGGTATTGTGAACCTTTGTGTGTTGCATTTTCCTATTTAGACTTCAGCTCTTTACTGAAGATAAAACCAGTAACATCTCAGACGTTAACAGACATTTCCACACGTTGCTTCAACCTTTGCAGTGTCGAACAGAGGGAGGAATAACAGACTGATTAAAATTTAATGACTGTTTCAGCCTCAGTCCCAAAGACATCTTCCTCCACCTCACAAACACCATCACCTCTGGTGCTTCCTAAATGCCCATCCTGCTGTTTATGGCCCTTACAGGACGTGGTGGGTGGGCGCTTTGACGCTGGTCAGGCCTTCGTGGGCGAGCTGAGTCAGGTGAATATTTGGGACCGTGTCTTGAAGCCGGTGGAGATCCAGTCGATGGCGAACTGCAGCTCCTACATCCCCGGGAACGTCATCTCCTGGCTCGCAACCAACGTGGAAGTTTTTGGGAGGGGAGCGTTCAAGCGGCCCCTGGAGATGTGTCAGGAAAGACTGCCCAACGCTTAAAACTCATCATCCTGCCTCTCTTTACATAAGCTGCCGGTTTTCATTGTCTGCTCTGATTGTGAGGCAGTTCATAGACTTCATGTTAAACACTGACGTTGTTTCGCACAAAGAGATATTTGAGGTTTATGTGAAAGCTGAGCATCATCATGAACCAATATTTCTGTGTTTACTATGACTAAGGTAAACACCCACCACCGTGGTAAAAAGTCCCCCCTAGGTATCAGTGCTAAGACCTCATATACATCAGTCCGCCCCCTCCACAATCACAAGCTCTGCAGTAATGAAAACCCCCTCTGGTCTGGCGCACACACACATATGACCTGCTGCTGCTACAGGGTCCAGATTCTAACTGACAGTCGGGTGTGGGAGTTTGCGTGTGTGTGGGAGTTGCGTGCAGCATGGAAGTGAGGAAAGATTAAAGGTCTGGCTAATGTTATGTCTATTTCTTAACAGGGAAATTGGCTTAAAGCCAACATCAATCACCCCTCGGATCCTGACACCTTCACTCATTTTAAAGATCCAGTGTGTGAGATTTAGGGGGATTTAGTGGTGTCTCGCTGTGAGGATTGCAGATTACCACAAGCTGAAACTTCTCATGGTTACAATTTCTTCAGCGTTCAGGAGGTTTCTTACCAGGAGCTGAATTATTCATACAGGTGTCCTCCTCTCCATAACAAACAGACCAAGGGTCAGATGCATAAAACTCACAACTAAAACTGTGTGTAAAATGCAGAAACATGCAGATGCATTTTTTTTTTCTCAGATTTAAAAAGCTGTGTGTGCACGCCTGATTCTGCAGATGCACGAGCCAAATTTTAACACCCACAGTTCACCATTAATGGTTTCAGAAATGCTCTTAATAAACACCTGTTTGCATACTCGTACGTGTACCCCTCCAATCATCAGACCTGTCAGAGAGGACTGCATCACATCGGAGAGGTTCTCCATCAGAGCAATCTGAATCACCATTAATATTAAACATCAGGAGGAACAATGATTCATTCAGAGTGCTCGGTTTCAAACTGACTCAACAAAATACCCCACAAGATCAAATTAAAGCATCACTAATGGGGAGATCAATTTTAAATAACAATAATGACGATTTAATCACTTGTAAGTTATTTAAAATTACCTTTATGAGTGCACCTTTGATTGACATTTTGTAGAACTCTGTGTAAAGTGCAAAAATAATAACACAATCAGTGAAATAAGCAAACATCCTATAAACACAGTTATCTCTCAATTTATATTTAATCTGCTCCTCATCATCTCACCTGCAGCTATCTCAGCTAAAATTTTTATTTTCAGGTAATTATACACTAAAGAAAGCACGCTGATTATATTAAATTCACTTTAAATCCTGCACACTGGACCTTGAAAGGGGAAAATACATGCACACACACATATATATATATATATATATATATATAAAACTGGAAAACTACATTTGTCACTTAATCTGTTCTGTGCGCTCGCTGGTATTTGAATGATTTTTACAACAGACTTTATTCTCTGGTAGAAATACTGCAAAATACTTGTTTGCAGTTTTCCAGCTTTTGCAAGAGTTCAAACTTGTTGGGAAGCTTCATTCTTGGCATACATAACTAATAATGATAGTGAATCTATGACAGTGCTTTTTTTTCTTGCCTTTTTCAATTTGAGCAAAGCATCTTAATGTTGAATCATGTTGGAAAAATATCCATCGCTCCTGTGTTGTGATATATTTTTACTCGTTGCTGCAGTGAATTGTCTAAAATTAACAGATTGAAACTCGACTTGAATGTACATTAATCATGTACGTGTGGTGTAGTCTCTCTGTCCAGAGAGAATATAGTTTTTATATATAATATGTGTCGTCATGTATATGGCTTCGTCTGTCTTGTCTCGCGGCCTTCGTACGGACACGTAAGTGCCATTATAATTTTTCTAAGTGTTGGAAATCATTTGCTTTGCCAATAAATAAAAAATAAAGAAAATGACTCCTGCAAAACAACTATATGAATGTCTGTGTTTTACATTACAAGTTTTCTGCTAACCAGTGTATTCTCTGGGACTACAGTATATTTAATGATTCAGTGAATGTGCGATTCTTTGTTTATGGGGTTTAAAGTCACCTCTTGTCGTGGTTAAGCTGGCGAAGTGACACAGCAGTGACATGAGTTAATTACAGCAGCTGAGCGGGATCTTCAGGCCTAAAGGGTCAAGGCAACAACAACAGGTGTCCTGGGTGGCATTAGAGACACTTAACAGCTGAGAGATTCAAAAGGTCAAAGCAGCGCTCTCTGACCGCACACTGCTCTGAAAACACTGCACGCTTACAGCACTAAAACTGCAATTTGAGCTTCATTGTAATCCAGTCTGATAAGAATTATTTAATATCTCTTTGAAGGCAAGAAGAGGAGCTACTGAACCTGCAGCAAAATCAACAATTCATTAGATCAAAGATGCAAAGAGGGTTTGAAGCAAATTTGTTTGATTTCTTTCAAAAACATGAGAAACAAGACCAACTTGGAAAGAAATGTCCCACAAATTGCAAGAAGTAAGTAAAAGGTGACTAAGAAAAAAATGACCTGTAAATTAAATTATTGAAAACATGGGGAGACATTTTTTAGAATTAACAAGAGGTAGGGAAGAGTAATATAATCATTATAATCATATATTTTAAATTATTTTACAGAAAAAAAACACATTTGTTATAATCATTTAATTATTATTATTATTTTTTACCTCTTTTGCTTAATTTGAGTAATTGTCTTGTACCTTTTTATACTACTATATACTGCCATGAAAAAAGCAATAAAAAATGTATCATAAATAAAGAGCTGATTCACTGAAAACTGCTGCTGAAAAGCAAAACAAAGAGCAGAAAATAAATAAAACATTCCACAGAGCTGAAAGAAACTACACACAATCCTCTACAAACAAACCCTTTCACCTCACACACTTGATCCATTGTTAATATTGATCGATGCAGCTTTGAGTAACACCTGACTGAGGTTCTCCAGTCACTGTGAAATCCTGCCTCCACATTTATTCAAGAGGGAACTATTTTCCACTTCATCTTAACTATTTTTAATGAAGAACTTGTCAGTGCCACACTTCATGATAGGTCTGTATACTGTTTTAGGTTTTAAGAATGAGTCTTCATGCCTCTTTCGTCATTTCTGATGGATCGTCACATTTCGGCGCAAATAAACCAACTGTTAATCAACCCATTAATCCAGCAGCTTTTAGAGTTAGACCAAAAAAAACACAGGCTAATAAAGTGTGACCGGCCTTGGACATCTTCTTTTCCATCTCCATGTCCATTATTGATTGAATCCAGCTCTGTATTGACGGAGGGAGCCAGAGACTTTTATGTAATTGCCTTTTTTTCTTTCTTTCATCCCACATAAAAGGCTTCAACATACAGAGCATCCTGTGCCACTGAAAAATGACATGTTGTGAAGAGAGGCACAAAGACCGGCCGTACACTCTACGGCATGACAATTCGAAGCTCATAGAACATGTCTTTATATGAGGACACTTGAAAAACAGCCCTGAGTGAATTATACTAATTAATCAGACAAGTTCGACCAAGATCACCAAGAAAGAGGCGGCGACAACAAAACCTGAATCCATTCATACATCTGGCCAAGTCACCATGTCTTTGTCTTATATTATTTGGGAGTGAAACAGGTGAGGAGCATAGATATGACGTCCTACAAATACAACTAAAAGAAAAACTTTCACAAGGTCATTTCATTACAGTATCCTTTTCAGTGAGTCTCTAAATCAGCATAATAAGGCCACTGTGAACGTTGTTTTTAACCACGTTATCAGTAACGTGTCCATTTTCTGTCTACACTGATGTCGAACTCCCTAAGCCTCTCATTTTCCAACACAAATCCAAAAGCAAATGGTTTTAAATATGTTGTTCCAGTGACAGGATAAGGCTTGCTAATGTTATCTTTGCATAAAGAAAATGGAACAATCGGGCTAAAGCAATTTTTTTTAAGGCCCTGACACACCAAGCCAATGGTTGGCCATCAGTGAGCTTCTGTAACCCTAGCTTTTGTCACGAAAAGTCAGCCCTTGTTGGCTGTTTTTTGCTTTTTTTTTCCCATTTTAGCATGATGAATCAGCCTGTCTGTAAATGAAATTGTTCTGATTGTCAGTTTAGCACAGCATGTAAGAAGAAGGATAAACAAAGAGCAAAAGTCCAGAGAGAATGAGCTGAAAACAAACTTTTTCTATAAGGTCAGATGTTTATTTTCTTAAGCCATTGAGCTCTTAGGCAAAGAAGTCTCCTGGTGGTTTGTGTTGATGTTCATTGCTGCACGGTAAACAGGCTATGCTTTGTTCTTTCAACATTAGCCTGTTTCGTTTTTTGAATGCCAATCACGGATGACCGCCTATTGCTGGTTTCGAGAGTTATCTCCTGTCACATAGGCACAGAATGTATGTGCTGGTTGGCTGTTATCTGTAGTCTTTGCGGTGCGTTTAGGTGCAACTTTTTTGACAAGACACAGGCGACATGATGCGACGCAGCAGTTGGCTTTCATAGATTTTTTTTTAATGTCAGTTTGGTGTGTCTGGGCCTTTAGGTGTCATACCATCCACTGTCTCCTCTGCCTACTGATGATGGCCTCAGCCTACTGATGATGGCCTCAGCTCATATACATGTAATCAGAACTGCATCACTTCAAAAACAGATGTGAGGCATCACATGGTACACAGAAAAGTAAAATGCTAACATTTTCTTCAGGTGAATGGGCCATTTAAAGTGATTGTTTTCAAACAAACAGCAATCCCCAAAAACTGCCATTACAAATTTTCTAGTTAATCTTTATCCTCTGGAGTCTGACTTTAATGTCATCATTTACCCACCAGGGACAGGAGATGCTGCACATATTTTTTTTGGCCCATGTTTTGTGAATGATATGTGACACAGCTTTAACGATGTGAGAAGCAGAGTTAAAAGCTTTGAGTTTGTTAAATGTTCAGCTGCAGACTTTAACCACAGCAAGTCAGTGTTTCAGCTGAAGGTTGACGGTCTGATGGAAGTGTAGGTTTTCATCAAAGCACCTGCAGCTCTCCACAGTGTTTCTGTCAGCTGCATTCATCAGGAGACGCACAATTAATAATGTTGGGACATCTCTAACAGAGAGCAGACAAGCTGTCATTAAACACCATCAAGGTACTCAACGGTATAAAAATAATCTGACTGACGTCAGCGCTGTGGGAAACATTCAAGGATTTTGTCCTTTTTAGTTCAGTTTTATTCGACACTTTCTCTTCCCACAGTCTGATGGTTTTTAGTCAATAATTAGCAGTTTACTGAGTGCCAAATTATGTCTCACTAAGTCTCTCATTTCTGTCTCTGTAATGCAGTTTTTTCTTAATGTGCTTACACCAGTAAGCCTCAGTTTTCTTCAGTTTAAAGAAGTGCTGTGGAAGTAAATATCAGTTCATCACTTTGATATATTTCAGCAACAGTTGGATGGATTGCCAGGAGACATTTAGATGATGAATCCTTATCACTTCTCTCTTGCCACAAGCGGAGCATGACTGCAGACTTTTACATCGCATCTCAAAATCCACACATGCTGATAAAGAAGCCCAGTCATCACAGTCAAATGTTGGCATTGTACACTTCTAACTTTTAACTCTAGCTGAGTTCATCATCAGGAGAAGGTGGACAGGTTTGTGATATTTTAAGCCAAAACCTGTTTTCCTGACCTTGACCAAGTGATCTTTGTGCCTAAACATCACCACAGCATTTTCACAAATTTCTTTCTCATTGCAAACTTGTCAAATAGCGCTTCGCTGTCAGTGCTTTTGATGTAAGTGTGCGATTAAACACGAAGCAAGATTTAATGCAACTGGTAAATGCATCTAAAACAGGCAACAAAAGTGAAGATTCAGGCAGATGAAACTTAAAAGTACAAATAAAAAAAAAAGCTAAACAGGGAGTGAATCTACAAGCACAGACAGACTAACAAAGAAAGAGAGATGCAGACACAGATTTATATAGACAAAGAACCAATCAAAAGAACAAGACACCGCTGGTGGAGGCGGGCAAAAAGAGGAAAACACAGGGATTGGTTGATATCGAGGGTGTGGTTATGAGGGCGGAGCAAACAAGACTAACATAAGACAGGCATGCAGGAACAGGGAGGGTTAATGAGACTGACACAAAGCAGCAGTGTAAGAAAACAAGCAAGAAACAAACAAAGAAAGGAAGTAAGCCAAATCATGACATGTGAGGTGAGTGACCTTCAGAATAAAACAGGAAACAAACCATAAGTCAGACAAATCGGATACATATGAAACAATATGTCATGGTAGTTTTCAGACATTTACAATGATCTTTATTCTGGAGACTGGGTTGGATAGAAATAAGTCTTTATCCTTGAAATAGACAATATGCTCAGTAAACACCTTGCCGTTAACGCATAACTTTCCCAAAATGCAATGCACAAGGAAGACATGTAGGAGCAGCTCACAGCTAAAAAAAATAATTTGAAAAAACTGTAGGTGAAACAGCTCCAAAGAAAACCTTGAAAACAAACAGACAAAAGTAATAATGCACTTTATCTATCGGCGTCTTTCAAAGCATTCAAGGACACCTTACAAGGAACTGTTCAAAACAAGCAGCAATGTATCATACTTCATAAAGTCAAATAAATCAGTAATATACAGTCATACATTAATGAAACAAGATGAAATTCATATCAAATCTCTTCTTTTGAGGTTCTTTGAAATAACTTGCAGTAGTGGTCCATGGTTGCTCTTGATTGACATCTTCATGCCATCATCTGTTTAATCATCATCATTGGTTTTTCTTCTTCTGCTAACCAGTAAATACACTATGATAATTGTTTTGTATGTTAAAGAATTCAAACATTTCTATCATCCACAGAGATTCAGACTGATTTAAAATTCTTATTATATTATATATATTTGGCACTGTACAAAAAAGTTAAGCAAAGCAAAGCCCAAATTCATACAGCAATATGAAACATCCAAGATACAGTCAGGGAATGGAAATAATTATGGACAGAAAGAATCACCACTACTTAATTTTTGTTTTCTTAAATTCAAATGTATTAACAGTCTACAGCCCGTTTCCAGATACTGTATCCAAGGACAAGACAGTAACAGATTAACATGGTGAATAGAAACTATAAAACACCACATTGCAGACCTGAATTCAAATTCATCAGCTTTCTCCATAAAGTGCTGCCAACTCTGGAACACATCACCACCAGCTGAAAATGAGCAATAACCTCTCTGTGGTATAATACCAGTTTAATGTTAAATAGTTTCTGTAAAATTAAATCTAACATAAATAAATGAGTGTTGTGATGGATTCACAGCAAGCTTACATTAACACTCATTGTTTAAACATGACTTACAATTGTGCTATTAATTTATGATGAGTTCATTTGAATGTCAGCTCATAAATTTATCACTATTATGACCTACTTTATGGAAAACACATAAGTCATGTGACCTTATAAGCCTATACATGAGTGACTCAGCCAGGTACAGAAGCTATAGTGTCACATAGTCTTGTGTCACTGTGACACAACTTCATTTAAAAAGCTGTTTAGGTGCAAAGATTTATAGCATAGTCATAACGCAGATGGAGGAGCAGACAATGAGCTGGTTAGGAGGAGTACTGAGAGCCGTACTGCAGGAGGAGCGGCTCCTTCTCTCCTCTCTCCATGTTGTAGACATTCAGCAGAATCTTACTTTGACCTTCAGAGTCTTGTTTCTTCATGAATAAAGCGTTACTGGAAGAAGCAATCTGCAAAAAAACAAATCACACAAATGAGCCATGCACATACATGTATGTATGCATAATATGTTTAATATGTGTGCATATGTGTGTATGTGTATGTATGTAATTTCAGAGGTACATAAATATGTACGTGTATTTATACAGTACGTGTGTGTGTGTGTGTGTGTGTGTGTGTGTGAGTGAGTGTAAAAATGTAAGTGTATGTATATACGTTAGAGATTAAACTCATTAGTCAATTAACGATGATTAGCTGAGAAAGGGTAGGAAATAATATGTTTATACTTCCTCCTTTTCAAACATGTAAGTTTTTTTTTTTGTTACTTAGAAGAACCCATTCATTGAGTGTGTATATGGGTTATTATCCATTTCTGTAACTGCAATTTTCATAAAAAATGTTTCTTTCTTTTTTGTTTAACATGTTCAAAATAAATATCAAATCAAATAGATGTTTGTTTCAAACAGTTCCACAGTCTTTGCAGAGTGACTGTCAGTCCACTATTGAATTGTAGGCATAGAGCGCCTCCCTGTGGTCATAAACTGCACTCAAGTGAAATCACTGAAGCTTTTCTTGAGCTGTTGAATTCTTCTCATTGGACAAACACACAGAAACATGATAAAGTGCATCACCGTTACCATCACCTGACTGAAACTTTCCCCACGCAGCTTTTTAAAAGCGCTCATGCATTTAACCCAGTTTGAAATCCCTAACACCACATGTATGTTTCTGTTTCATGTCCCTTATTCAGCTCTCAGTCACCTCTTCTTTCCACATTAAACTCTGGCTGATAAAGAGTTAAACTGAAATACAAAAGAATGCTACTATAGGCTACTATGCAATGCATCACATTCCTTTGTATGTACCTGTGATCTGCTGTGATGGCGAGGGCGGCAGGCGATGACCATGATGAAAGAAAAGGTGGCTACAAGAATTGCAGCACATGACAGGATGAAGAAAAGGTGGGTGTTATCTGAAAATCACACAGAGACAAAAAGACGAAGGTCAAATCTGCAGAGCATTCAGTTCACGGAGGGACCTTCGTTTGGTTTCTGTTCTCATTCCAAACTTCAAATACCGCCGATTTGACAGTGCTTTGGACTTATAATCCAGGCACCAAAAGGCCCCTTTTGCATCTGTATGATATACCCCTGGATGGCAGGAATTGGGGTTGAAGGGGAGGTGCAGTGAATGGGTCCATCAAACCCTGGACTTTCATGCAGAAGTTCGGTGTTTGTTTCCCCTGATCCTAACCATCTAGGCCAGCATAAGCATTTGTTGACGTCCAGGCACTGGTCTCCGTGTGCTTGTGTCATCTAGACATAACCGTGTGCCGCATCATTCCACTGTGTGCATTTGTTGACATCATGGTAGTGGCAGCCTGGAATGTAAACAGTAGATGCAGAAGGATACCTAAAATGTCATTTGTAGATGCAGAAGCCTGAGGGGTCAGTTTAGACGCATCAAGGGGCGCAGTCTGCACTGCCAAAGCTGTCATAAACAAGATGACAGACTAACAGAAGGAGGAAAAGAAGGAGAAGTGGTGCAAGGAAACACATCAGCCTTTTGCTTGTAATGCATGTTTTAATATTAAAAAGTATTAATTTTATAATATATTAAATTTAATACAATATAGGCCTATTTTTATAGAACAAATTTGGGTTTTGGTTTCTGGCCCAAAACTGCTGCCATGGGTCGGGCTTGGACAGAAACTATGCAGGTTTATGCCTGATTTTTCGGTTAATAAAGCTCTAATACTGACTGCAGTTCAGTGAACTGCCACCATTGTCACTATATCAAGGTTTTGATCTAACACATACAGCCAGGACCTTTAATGTTATGATGCTTTAGATTTACGGTTCAAAAGTGCATTCAACTACATCAGCAAAACAGTCCATCTGAATTAAAGTGCAACATGTTGAAGTCTCCTTTAGTATTTGGATGACATTTGTGATATGATCCACCTATTGTCTATTCCCCAAAGTGTAAGCATTGTGGAGACGGGAGAGTCTGTAGATCAGAGGTGAAGGTCTGTGAGTATCAGTTCTTTGAATGTATTTATGTTAAGGACCACACTGTGTCGCTGTCTGTCAACATATCACAAAAACGCAAGTCTTCAAATGTTCCTGTTTAATAGAAAGCCGACAATAAAAGCTGTGTCTGATGAGTTTTAGACGGATCAACAGCAGAGAATCAGTTGAACACAGCAGACATGTTCTGAGCAGTAAGATCACTCCTCTGTTTGCTGTTTCTCTCTCTACATCAGTGGAACTAACACAGAACATGGTGACACCTCATGACACGACGCTACAGCTTCTCTAAGTGTCAACATACTACTATAAACTGATTTATGTCTTATGAGACAGTAAAAAAGGGAATGATAAAATAGTTAAAGATACATCAAACTTTTTTTCATCATGTTGATCTCATGCTGCAGGTTTTTTTCACTGGAAGAAGGCAACATAAAAACAAAGGGCCAAAAAATAGCAAAAGCAATAAGTAAAAAGTTACAAGAAAAAAAAAGGAAAGAAAAGTAAAAAAACAAAGAAATAAAATGGCCTGGAAAAAAAAGTGCAGCAAAAAAATGTATGTATATATTATTTACTGTAACATCATTTTAAACACATAATCATAATGATTATAAATATAGTTTTCTGGAGATATTTCCATAGATTTTTGATATTTTATAATAACTGCCACTCTGGGTTTTTTTTAAAACTATTTTTCAGGTCATTTTCTCTGTTACCTTTGACTAAATTCTTGTGGGACATGTCTTATGAAGTTGGTTATTGCATTTTTTCCCACGTTCTTGAAAGACATCAAACCAAGCTTTCAAATAGTTAAATAGCTTGTGAAAGGGATCCGAAGGTAGCGCAAGAAATGTCCAACCACGTTTTAAAAGTTAAATAAAGGATTAAATTAATACATTAGAAAAATGTCTTGGTGATGTAAGGTGGCCTGTTGTTCAGGTGGTGCTTGTGTCTGTGTGTGTGTACGTGTGTGTGTCCACTCACTGCTCTTCCTGACGAAGAGACTGAAGGAGGTCTGCAGCTTGCTGATGTCATTGCGGATGCTGATGTCGAGGCAGTGGATGCCGGCGGAGGTGAAGGTGTGGTTCAGTCTCAGGGTGTTCTCATACAGCATGGTCAGTGTGCAGCCCCCAGCCTTGTCTGGCACACAGTCGGTCAGGAAACGCCAGCACACCCACATGGGAGGGCTAAACACACAAATATTGCACACATTATAACTTAATAACGTTACAGTGAAGATATCAGATTTAACCTTTATTCAGATCAATAAACACAAAACAAATTAAAATAAATGCATCTTACCTTCCATCCACATGAACAGCCAGAGCTGTGTTCTGGGACACCTCGTAGTCTGCAGGTCCTTTCAGCTCGATGTTTTTAATGGCATCTATACATTAATTATCATCATCAAATCATCACTTTATTTAGATAATTTCAACTTCTATAAAATCCAATTTGATAAGATAATAAGAAGTAAAGTAACATAATTTCACAATTAAAATCTTTTGAGGGAAAATTTCTAGCATAGGGAAGACTGGGGTTGGCTGCAGACTGCTGACTACTTGAACAGTAATGAGAATAATTCGATACTTGACCAGATGCAGGTGTCTGCTAATAGTTTATCCAGTTTTTTAGAACGTAAAAAGACTCCTCTCCTTGCCACCAATAAAAAGACACACCAAACCAACATCAGTGAACTAGCAGCATCAGAAGCCGACTGCTGCGTTACCTCATGTCACCTGTGTCTCGGCCACAAAGTTGCATATTAACACACCGCAAAAACTACAGCTGATGGCCAATCAGCTAGTACATTATGTGCCTGCATGAGATTAAATAACTCTCCATACCAGCAAACCAGTGGTCGTCTGTAAACATCATTCAAAAAGGGAAACAGGAAGAGCATCATTAACTAGTTAGCACATTAAGAGCACAATCCTGTGTTAAAAGAACAAAGCATATTTACCAAAAAAACGCAAACTATCAGGAAATGTTTCTAAAGAGTTATGTAAAACTTCCAATGTAAGCCTTGTCCCAATTAAATGCCCGGTCCCTTTTACTGGGCAGGTGTGGTTACACATTTTGACAGATAAATGCATGTCCCAATTAGAGGCAAGATTTGGTTGCCATGCAGTTAGTTTTTATAGAAGTTCTTTGGGTGTATGAAGTGGCTACCTGCTGGAGATAAAGTTAGTTAGATGCTTAGATCATGCAAACAAACACCGCTAAAATATATGTTTAAACTTGGTCTGTATGGACAAGCTAACATGCTGATGTTAGCTTGGTAGAATTCCCAACAATTCAATCATTCAGTTCATTTTACTGAAACCATGAGCAACAAAGATGACAGAGAGATGCAAAATAGAGGTTTAAATTAACAATCTGAGCTCAGCTGACAATCAGTGTGATTTCATTCACTGACAGGCTCCGACATCACCTATGCGATTCAGCATGCTGAATCAGTTGAAAAAAGCTAATAAGTGCTGACAAGGGTCAGATGGTGTGGGGCACACCGCAAAGCCTGGGGCAACAGACACTCACCAACAGCACAACATCACTGATTGCCAACTTGGTGTGTCAGGGCCTTAACACTAGAATCAACCAGTGGGCCAGAAAATCAGCCCTCTGATCACATGTTTTTTGCATGTGGCAAAACTAAAAAGAATATATGAAAAAATAATAAAGAGAAAATTAGGTTAACACTTTAGATTTCGAAACTTAAATAAAATGTGAGGGCCAGTCAGAAGGTCTTCACTTTGATATTGAAAATAACGAGGTTGCGGCTGAATAATGGCGTGGTGAAAAGCAACTGTCCCCCTGTCCCAACCGGCCCCACTCTCCCCTACTGGAGGCAGAACATTTGCTTAAAATCATCATCTGTTCAAGCATTTAAATTTGTCAAACTTCATATAAAATTAAATATAAAGGTACAGACCAAGCACTTGGACGTCTGTGGAGTAGACATCAGTGATCAGAGATGAAGATTTGGTCGCATTCGCTCCCACTTTGAGCCTCAGTGTGTAATTCCCTGATTCAGAGTAATGATATCGCACCACTGGCTCCGTCCCCTGGATCACCTCTCTGCACCAACACAACGATTCAAGGACAAGGAAAAGCTTCCCAAACCTCAGTTTAAACATCAAACATTGAAGAAGTGCTCATACCCGTTCCCCAGGTCCCAAGTGTAGGTGAACTTTGCTTTGCTGAAGTTTTCCTGAGGGTCGAACAATTCAAACATGGTCTCAGTGGGAACATCTGAAGCCAGCTCTCCTGTGTCCCGCACATATGTGGCATTTCCTTCCATCTGGTAGAAAACCAACTTCCCAGCAATGTTTTCTTTCAAAAACAAACTTTAGTTATAATCATGCATGTAAGAAAAGCAAAAGGAAGGAGTGCTAGATGACCTACCCAGATCTGTCAGAGGGTCTGTGGACTCTGCCACACCCAGGATGATCAGGAGAAGGAGCACCAACAACCACGATGCATTATCTCTGGAAGCAAACGTCACACAGTGTCAGAAAGGGATCCCATAATGTTTTAACATCTTTTTCAAAGATGTTAGATTCTTATGCCTACCTGTCCATGTCTCCTGTCCTCTCAGGAGGAAACACAGTGATCCTCAGAGCAGAGTGGCTGGACATGGACGGGGGATGAGTTGGAGCGTGCAGATGGAAGCTGGACAGGCTTGAAATTGTCACCATGCGTTTCATCATGTGGTTGACCAACAACAATCAGCTTTTACAGTTGGAGGCCGACATGGTTCACATTCCTGTCAGAGATGTGGAGCAAAGATGGAACAACTTTTATATCTATCTTTTCTTCTGAGAACAGAAAGAGTGCCTGAATCCACATGTTTAAAGGACCATGAGGTGTGTTGACATCCACATGGTGGTGCTAAGTACTCAAGAATCAAACAGAGAGCTAATCTAACTTTCTCTCTCTTACAGGTACAGGAAAGAAAAAGGAATAAATTTAATATACACTCAAAGTGTTCAAATGAGCAGTTACTTGTTTGGTTAATGCTTTTCATGAAAGTCTGCATTACCCAAGTGCCCCTGTAGGACCCGTGGTTGTTTTGTCTTAAACTGAAATTATTATTGTTGTTGCATCTCTCCCCTTTTTGGGGGAGTTTTTCCTTAGACGATGTAAGGGTCTAAGGGCAGAGGGATGTCTTATGCTGTAAAGCCCTCTGAGGCAAAGTGTGTGATAATGGGCTTTATTAATAAAATTGACTTGACTTGCCTTAAATGTTTAATTTTTGTTCAAATTGATCGAGGTGCATATGGTGAGTATTGGGGTCGAAAGTGTGAATATTCATGTTTAATCTTACATTGTTTTTTTTTGTTGGTTTTAAAAAAAAAAATAAAATCAAAAACAAAAACAAACAATTGCCTTTTTAGGCATGAAATATGTGTTGTGTATATGTAGTTTACGGAATATGTCTGTTGGATATTGTTGTTTAATAAATATTTTATGTATAATTTTTTCTGCTCTGTTGCAACAGCTTCACAGAATTAAGTAAAATTAATCAGTGAGTTTACAAGATTATTTTAAGTAAAATTAACTTTTCAGATTTTACAGTGCATTGAACTCAACAGAAAAAAACACGTTCTTCCTGCTGACTGATTCAGTTCCTGCTGTTCTGTGCTGAGACAAACTATCACTTATTGATCTACAGATTTACCTGTTTGAGCTCCTCATCCAGGAGACAGTCTGTGTCCGCAGACAGAGATACGAGAACAGCAGAGGTGATAAAGGGCAGATTGAATCAGACGGTACCATTGATCAGTCTGTTCAGGACTTCCTGTGATTTCTGTTCATCTTTGTTGTCTCTCAAATGTCCTGAGCCCACAGTTTAAAGCTAGCTTTGACGTCACAGTATAAAACTTTCCTCTAAAAACATCCTACTGCTTTGTAGTGAACTTCTGTCTCCACGGCCCACTGAATAAAAACTCACCGAAGAATCTGAAATAATCATGTTATCTTATTGGTGACAGGTGTGCTGCAGCTGCTGGTGCTCGCTAAGTGTTCAGCAAGTTGCACAGTGGGCTGTAGCTGGTTTAATGTTAAATGTGATATAAAAAGCTCATTTTTCGCAGTCTTGATGTCCACTTAGCCCTGATGTGGACTCTCCTTCTTCACTGTCATTCATAGTTTTGCATAATTAGTCTTCATTTCTTCATGTTTTTATCATATGAGCGTGACATTTATCTTTGGATCCTGCATGTGTGTGATCTCTCTGATGGCTGTGCCATTGGTGTGATGTTTAGGTGTGCAAGTGGCAAATTTTTATGGCAGCCTCAGCTGCCATTGGGTGAATGTGGCTCTGTAGAGTTGAAGCGCTTTGATTGGTTGGAAGATGAAAGGCAAGTCCATAAAAATGTAATGTGTTTTAAGACAAGTTTTCAGTATCATTTTACCAAGTTTAAGATGTAGGAAAAGTATTTTTTCTTATTGAAGCTTTGCAGATCAGTATAAGGTCAGAAGTTTATAAGTGGTCATGCTCTTAAGGTTTTCTTTTTTTTGTACCTTTACCTTTTCTTTTTAACTTTATTTGACATGACAGATATAGCGTGAATTGGGGGGGTTGGAGGTTGGAATGGAACCTGCAGCTGCTGCAGCAAGAACATAGCCAACACGGTCTCTACCTGGTGAGTTACTGGAAGGTTTTTTTGTTGGAATATGCTTATGAGTGTATTAAATTAACCCTTTGAAACCTGTATTTACATCACTTTACTTGTGCTGCACCAGACACCTTTCGCAAGTATTTAAAACGTTGAAACTTAATCAAATTAGTTTGATTTATTTAAAAAAACATGGGAAAAAAAGCAATAGCAACTTGGCAAGAAAGGTCCCGCAAACTGGAAGAAATTAGTAGATTTAGAAAATTATGTTGAACTGTACTATATAGTGAAATTGATTTATAATTATTCGAATTATATGATTTTTACAGGATTATTATAATTTCATGCATTTTTCCCAGAATATTTCCTTTGTTTTTGTTTTTTTGTTTGTTTATTTTTACTAATTTCTTGTTTATAATTTCTTCTTAAGCTGCTCGTTGCCTTCTTCCCATGTTTTTGAAAGAAAAGCCAATTTGCCCAGGTTTCAAAGAGTTAATGTACATTTAACCAACAGGTAAAGTGTAAAGTTTAAAGATGGTGTGAGGTTCAGCATTAGGTTTAAGGATTTGTTATATCAGAAATATGAAAAGCTCAACTCATTTTGACAAAAAGAAATTAAAAAATGGATACGTTGAATGAGATTAAATGTTAAATTAAAGACTATTAAACTACTTTTAAGGTCTAAAAAATGTTAAATTAAAGCATCATGTGTCCATTGACACATAAGTGGGTCTATATGAGGATCAATCAACTGAGTGATCTGTCACTTCCTCATCAAACATTTTAGCATCCTGAGAAGCAAATACAAAACAGGTAGTACTTCAAACAAGGACCCACTTTATTCAGACGATGCAAATGTCCGTTTTTTATTTTGCATAAAGTGTGCACAGAATGGACATGAAACAACATGAGGAGTGAAAAATATTCCCTTCATCAAAAACACGGAGCAGCAGTCAAATCCAAACCAGCGTGGGATCACAGAGCGGACTCTTTATTTAAATAAAACTCAGAGGATATATAAATATCTTTCTCTTCTCAAACAGTGACGTTTGACTGTTTCACCTCCACTCAAATGACAAACCCTGTTCTCCCAACACGTCACTCTCCCTTCATTCTCACTGGATATCAAAATGCCTCTTATTAAGAAAAAAAAAGACAAAAATAATCAGAATAAAACAGAAAAATAACAATATGTATATATGTGTATATATGTATATACCTATATCTATTTGGTGAGTCAGGTGGACAGCCTATGTGTCGGTCTCCTTCATCAGCATCAGGTCATTCAAACACTGCACTGACTGCAGTTAAAACAGGCCTGAAGAAAACACCTCATGACACCGAGCAGCTCCTCTGCATCAGTTCACCCCAAAATGAAGATTTGGGCTTTTAATAGAAACTCTGTTGGAATTTGTCGGACCACCAGGCACTCCATTAACTGTGGTAACTTTATCTTCTATCTACTAACTATTATCATGCTGCAGGCAGTTTACAGTTTCAAATACAGGCATAAAATGTGCCTCACATTTCTGCGAAACCTGGCCGAACAGAAAGTTAAAAAAAGTTTTTACACTTTTGTACTCCGGGAGAAGGCGGAACATGTTTGATAAAGTTATAATACTTGACATTTTCATTAAATAAAACTGGTTATTTTGCTGCTATTAATAATCAGCAATTTTCTTTTGCAGCAGCCACTCAATGAGATTACATTCAGTGATGTTTTGGTTTATCAGCGGTGGCGGGGTCCGCCATTCGCACACTGCCGGATCCCGATTGCCTTCCTGTGTGCGCGGGATTCACAGGAAACAAGCGTTTAATCATTTAATGCATTTTAATCTCAAAGTTATCAGCCTCACTGTGTTTACAATCAGGGCTGATTTATTTCTTTCCGTTATTATTGCAATAATGTTATTATAACATTATTTCCATCTGCTTCACGTTAAAAGCTGCAGAAGGATGGGCTGGTTTTTATTATGAATAGTATGAATTTAATTCTGACCTTTAGCGAATTGAGCAAAGTCTAAATTTTCATTTTGGGGTAAATCATTACTTTTTATTCTTTTCTGGTCAGGATTCGTGCTTCTCCATGTGCGGATGGTGGCTGATGTAAAACACAGTGGATCCCTGTAATAGAGCAGACTGGTGCTGAGAGAGAGACGAGCGTGCAGGCTGGTGAGACGTCAGGTTGGGGTTGATATATTCGGTGTGTTTCCCCTGAAGGCATGATGGCGGTGAAAATCCTCCTCTCTCCTGTGTTAGATGACGGGCGCTGATCTGTCATTTGTGACAGTCGGTCTCAGTTTGACCGTTGCAAACGGGTTCCCTCCTCTGCAGAACAAAAGGAACCAGTTTAGATGCTGCTACATTTTCAACGTCATCATCAACCAAAGTTTAATGAGTTCAACAAGTGAGTTTTTGTTAGTTGTGTTAGAGTCACTCACCCTAGAAAAGGAGCCATTGCAGAGCCATTGACTAAAGAAACCTGTTGTCAAAAACACAGAGGAAGAGACCCTTCAACATCCAACGTACAACACTGAAAACACACGCGCCACCACAGGCCCCACAGCCCCACGCCCTCCCTCCCTGCAGCTGTGAGGAGAGTCAGTGAGTCAGACTGGTTGGTTTAGATTTCCTAACCTCCCTCCGAATCATAAACACGTCAGCTAAGACCTCAGACCTCAGCAACTCTGGAATCTGGACAATCTAGAAACGCTAGCGAGAGACACACGACGATAAGCTCATCGCCCTCAGAGAGCCAAGTGAGCATGGAGACGATAAAGTTAAAGAACACAGCTATGTGCCCTCAGGGCCACCGTAGCACATGTGTGCTCATAAAACACTGCAGAGAAAGTGTACAGAGTAGGACAGCGGCTAATAAAGATGACAGAGGAGCTGCTGTCAACCCGAGAGTTTGTGTATTTTCATTTTAGATCAGATCAGAACGTGTTTTTAAACTCAGATTTTATCAGTGATTTATTTAGTGTGCAGGACAACAGCTGATAAACAAAGGTGACTTCATGTTGTCACCTTCAGAGATCTGATTCTGTTTTTCACATGCTTATATTTATCATTTAACTCCGTCATCAAGCTTATAAAAGAAAACAGGCCGTCATTGTATTTATTCCTGGCTGCAGAAAAACCTGCACTGCTGTGCTCCTCCATAAGAGAGCAGACGACATCAACAAGTCTCAGTCTGGCTTTGAAAACTTTATTCCCTGAAGTCAGCCTTTCAGGAAGCCGTGTTGTAAACTGCACTTAAAAAAAATTGTTTTCATTCATTTAGGAATAAGGTACAAAATTTTAACTGGAGCTTTTCTTGATCTCTTAGCTCAAAATATGACTCAGAATCCTCATTTTTATGAATAAAGAACATTTCAGGTCCAACTGCCAGAAAGATGATTTAGAAATTAAAATGAAAAATATAAAAACTAATAATAATAATTTCTAAACAACGCTGAGCCTGTTCAATGTCTCTGTCCACCAGGACACAAGAACCTTTTAAGGTTAAAAACACTTTGCCCCTCTATTGATGGATCATTTATCTCTTGTTACATATCAAATATGTGTAATTTTAAAAAAAAGTCACTATCAGAGAATTCTCAGTTTTTACTTTTCTGTAAAACAGTTTTAAATGTTTAATGAGTTGAGACTCTGGGTATATAGCAGCCACATCAGTCACACAAAACCACATTTTTACTGTTTGTAGCTAACAGAGCAAAATGGGAGAGAGACGGAGGGGACGTGTTTTGGATATCAGCTGGCAAAACCCTCATTTTCATTTTCAAAACATTCATCTGTCCCTCATCGCCCCGTAACTAACAGCGAGGGAGGTCTATGGAGCTGATACTCCTCAGTAATCTGTGCCACACAAAACTCAGAGCCCACCCACTTCTTAAGTGTCCAATTAAATGCTGAGAATTTGATTTAAATACCTCTTGTAATATTGTTTTTCAAAGTACAGGAGCTAAAGATGCTCTCACCTCTGTTTGACAGTGAGGAGTAGGGATCTGAATGCTGCCTGAGAGGTTTAACTCAGGGAAAAAAGTCCCCACTGTAATGGTGGCTCTTTACATGTGGCATTATTAAAGTTTTTTTTATTTTAAAACCGTTGAATTGTAAGAATGTGAGACTGAGATGGGAAAAGGAACAAATGAAAGTGTTAGGGTGGTCCGTCCCTCTCTGTGGTTTATGTGCTCGTGGTTAAACCCTGAGGCAGCAGATCCAGAGGACACCGAGTACAGACAGAGAGGAGAGGAAGGTGATGATGAGGGAGGAAGAAGTGTGCCCAGGCTCGTCTGCTGGCTGGATTCATTCAGCTGACACACAAAATATAAGAATGTCTGTACACATTGTGTCTTTTTTTATATCTTGTCTCTGGTCTGTCCGTTCCTGTCGTCTGTGTAACTCTCTCCTTCTAATAATCTCTGTGCTCCTACATCTTGCAGAACCTGGTCGGGAGCATTTTTCACATGTTTTTGAAGAAAATGAGAAATGTGGTCTGTTTCACACTTTTCCTTTCTGTCTCCACATTGCAGGATATGTTGAGGCTCGCACGTACTTTTGGAATTAACGTTAAATATAGATTTGATTTCCTGGAACAGGTTGGAGGAGTTGAGGTGTGTTTCGGGGCGTGGAGCCGATGATTGTGCAGCACAAAGACGTTGATAAGACTTGATTAGTCAGACGACAGAGGTGGACGTGCATGTAATGAATTCAGATATACGATCAGTAAACACAAGACCTCATCGAGAACAACATGCCATGTGGCTCACTGTACAACTACACCCTTCTACTGTTAGCCAGAGCTAACAACCACAACCAGCTGACACACAGCAACATTACCTCATTTGAGGTGATGTTATTCCAATACTGATTCTCCTGTTTTTGGTCCTCACCAGCTCCAATAATCTGGCTAATTACTTAGTTACAAAATGCTGCATAAGTTTACAAACTAGTGTCTGTAGGTTAACTGTGTGTCATTGTTTTAAGACATATAGTTACGTCTGCCAGACCCTGAAATTCAATCACTCTATGGAGTTACAGTTGACTGATTCGTCTGGCACTGTGACATGAATTTATTTTTTTTCTCTTTTTTTTAAATAAAATTTTATTTATATTTTGTTGGTATTTTTGTTTTGTTTTGCTTTTTAATATAGATATATATTTATATAATTTTTTTTAAAATTTATTGTTATTTTCCAGTCTTGCAAAACTTTATGTATAATTGTTTGTGTCCTTTAAATTGTTTCTGTGCGGAGTTCTTGGTTGAAGTAAAAAGAATGACCAATCAGCACCAGGGGCGGGACTAAAGCTGTTGTCAAACAGCATGCCAGAACCAATGAAGAGTAATAACAACAAAAACAAGATAGCTGCTAGTTTAAGTTAACATGTCTTCTCAAATATCGTCCAGCATCTTAGTTCAGGTTTTTTTTCCGCTCTGCTCTACTCTTAAAACCAGTATGTTGTCATGGCAACGCAACATAATAGCCTTAAAAGAGCACTGGATTCAGTTGGATATGTTGGTCTCTAGTGATTGTTAGAGAACATTGAATCCCCTCCCCCACAGACATCAGTTAGAGTGGACGCAATGTCAGACTGAAGATGGAAAAAAGTTGACAATAAGTGTGTGATATCAGACAACAGTGACTTGAAATTATTAAGAAAAACATTTTAAGAGTGACACATGATGAACTAAAGTTTGCCACATTCAAAGATTTTAAGAGCACAACATATGACTTTAGGTTAGGTGCTTTGTTGGGGGCTAGCACTGACCGTGTTCTGTGGTGAGGGCGTTGATGAGACCACAGGGCCGGAGGGGGCGTCGTCGCTGTAGTCTGGCGGTGGCAGCAGCACAGGCTCCTCCTCCTCTTGCTCTGGCAGACTGGTAACACTCAGACTTCGGACCGGTGTGCCCACGTTGCTGCTGACACATAACAAAGTCTTAGCCATCAAATAAAACAGTGATTCACTTCATGCAGCATGCTGAAATGTCTCTCACCTGTTTGATGATGTCACTGTCTCGGTGTACGGTCTGCAGTATGATGAGGGAAACCAGCCGCGCCTGATGAGGAGGGCAAACACATCATAAAACTATTATAAACTGTCATAAAATTTGCATTGATTATTTGGATAACCATCGGTGTTTCCTGGAATCCATGTCACAAACATACACATTACATGACGACGCCTACTTATCAAAGATACACTGCAACTATTTTGGGAAATACAATTATTCCCTATTTTCACAGTTATAAGAGACAATAAATACCACTCTCACATTTGTCCTGACTTTATGACTTTATGCTCCTGTTAGCAGCCACTTTGCTTAGCACAAACAGCTGTCTCGTAATGTCAACAGCTCCCTCATTAACTCTTTATATCCTGTTTGTGTAATGTAGAAAAATGGCACAGTTTATTTTTCAATCACTCCTGGAGTCTCTCATTTTATAGTTTTGAAACTTATGTCATGTACAGATTTGGTTTATAGGGTGTGCTAGGTGGATTTTGTTTGTTTTTTTCTTAACACGTTTTTTGCACAAGGGGAAATACATGTAAAAACAAGGTGTTTTAACAATGTTTTAAGTTTTTTTAATATATATATATAAAGAAGACTGTACGCATCTAATAAGCAGAAGCTGTGAAAACTGAAGTTTATTCTGAAAAGACACAATGTATTTAACAAGCGTAAACTGACCTACATCCCTGAACGTCTAAAACAGACACACGATACCTACAGCGTCATATTTAGACGTGAAGGTGACAAAGTGGCAGTTTTTGATAAGTTGAGATGAGAACGTGTTGCAGCTTTGTTTCCAGTCTTTTCAAATCGTCAGACTATTTCCAGCTTTTCAGGGCAATATCACAACCAAACATTAACAGAAACAGGACTAATCAGTAAATGTGCCAGAATGTCTATCAGCAACCATCATTTAGTTCTTCAGTTCAGACTCTACATACAGGCTGATGATATTTGTCCTTTTACAGTTACAGTAGCATGCACCCAGGTGGGTACATTTCCAAGAGTTTTTTTTTAAATGATGTGCTTTACATCGGTATATCTCAGGCTGCATGATGATAAAATATATATAAAAATCAAATCCACTTTTAAAATATGATCAGTTGCAGGGCTTTCAATGTTTATTCGTAGTCACAGCAGGACACTGATGATCTGCGTGCATACAAGAGGCTGTGAGGACATCTGCTTCTGATTGTCAGTTAAAATAGTTAAGAATCACTGCTGCAGACTTGAGTCAGTCGCACATATAATCTCTGACACAAAGAGCATAAAAATACGTCTTATTGACTAACACACTGGATTTGTTGCTAAGAAACAGAATGTCCTCATCCTGACAAACGGCCGCTGACAGCATTAAAACGACTTCAGATCACACACACACACACATACACACATTTGCAGAAAGCAGATAAAGCGTGGGTTAATCAGTTTTAAAGAGTGAATGAAGAATAAGCACTCTGTAATCCTGTCGCCTGCAACATGAGACCTGACTGATCCACAGAGGAGATGACTGTAGTTTAACACTCAGAGGATCCTCTGTAGATACACACATACAAACACAAACATCCCACAAGCTGATCATCATCTGAGCAAACCACAGGTGCCATAAAAGTGTCACTCTTTATGAATCACAGCTGCTGCATAAAGCTACATATTCATTTTGTTTGCTCCTCGTCAACATGTGACGGGATGAAGATCAATAAGACATCATCAATGGCATAAAAGACCAGATGTCTTCTGTTGGTGTGTGTGCACCTGGATTTTCTCTTTACGTATGTGTGTGTGTGTGGTGTGAAAGAGAGACAGAGAGATGTGTCTTTATGAGTGTGTCATCATGGTGAACATAGCTGGCATACTGTGTGTCTCTGAGCCTGATGTATCAGCTCAGCTGGATAAAAAACAACACAGAGCAATAAAACGAGTCCTGCTGCTGCTGCTAACTGAGCTATGTGATGAGCTATGTGAAACATGTGTTGCTGCATATTTGCTGGAATAAGAGTACATTTCCTCCTGTGGGTGTGACAGAGATTCATCTCGCAATGTAACTTCCTATTTTATATTTTGATAACACGTTATGATATGTAAATATTTCAGGGATCTGCTGTCTGTTTGTGTTGTTGGTCACTAATAAAGCTCCAGTGTGTTAAAGCTCCAGTGTGTAGGATTTAAAATGAACATCATAAAATCAGTGTGTTTTCTTTAGTGTATAATCACCTGAAAATAAGAATAGTTGTGCTTTCATTACCGTAGAATAAGCAGTTTATATCTACATGGGGTGTAGGTACTGTCTCTGCAGCAGCTCAGAAAGGACAAACCAAAAACTGGCTCTAGACGGAGACAGTAATCTGCTCACTAATCTGCAATCTAGCTGCTAGAGGCCACTAAATCCCAAACGCTAGACCTTTAAAACACCACAGTCCCACAGTAACAGAAACTAACTAATGGAGGCAGCCTTAGAACAGCAGCTCCTGTGTTCTGTGAGGTAAAATCACTGTTTTTTTAGATGGAGTCTGAATTTGAAGAGGGGAGAAATACGTTTAACTTTGAGTTCAGTTCCCTGTCAGTAAGGTCGGCCAGGTGGATTAATGAGATTTGACTAGATTTCTTTCAAAAATATGGTAAGAAAGCAATGAGCAAATTTACAACAGTGGCCCAAAATTTGCAGAAAATTAACAAAAAATTGATGTAAATTACTAGCAAAAACAAACAAATGTTAAAAAAACATACAATATTAAAAAAAAGAAAGAAACAAGAAGATGACCCTGACAAAGTGCTAAAATGAAATCAAACATTTTTTCTATAACAAAATTTTAAATATATGATTATTAGAATTATAAATATAGTTTTCTTGACATTTTTTTTTGATAATGTTGAATAACGTCCCTACAGCTATCTTAAAAAATTAGCTGTGGGACATTTTCTTGTCATCTTTAACTATTTTCCTTGCAGTTTGCTGGATCTTGCCAAGATGCTCATTACTGAGTTTTTAAGTTCTCAAAAGAAATCAAACAAGTTTTCTCAGGTCACAGAGATTTAAATGCTTGAGATGTTGATGGATGTTTTGGGTTTTGCCCCATTCTTATATTCAGCAGATTTTCTCCATTTTTGGTTTCTCTGTTCAGCATGAAGGCATGACAGAAAAATCAAAAAATTTCTTCTCTAATTCAATGTAACACAGGCTGAGTAACTGATATACTAATGGTTATTAGCGGCTGAAGCGTTCCTTCACGGTTGAAGGATAACACATCATAATCTTACATTTTACTGTCAACAAATCCAGCGAAAGACCAAAACCACCAATTTGTGTGTGTTCATGGTGACGGAGAAACATGTTGGATAACAGAGAAAAAAACCTTGACAGAGTTTATACTTGTGAGTTGGATCATTCCACAGCAGCTTTTGGTCTATAAACAGGGTTTGTTGACAATCAGAAAAGAACAGAATCAGCAGACTAATCCTTTAACTCCACAGATGCTGAGCTGAATAAAAAGATGAGTAGACTGTGACTCATTATGAGACAAAGAACCACCAAAACCAGCACAAATCATCTGTATTTCCAGCAGAGTCTGAGCTCATCAGCACATCCCAGAATATTAAACTCAAACCTACTGCTGTGTCCTCTCCAGCTCTCCATACAGCCAGCCGTCCTTCTCCTCCTGGATGAGCAGGGTGATGATGTCGCCATCGTCGAAGCTGAGGAGTGTGAGGTTGTTGCCCGCCGTGTGGGGGAAGATGGTTCTGACTCGGGGCTTCCTGCCCACGTTGAGACCGGATGACTGGGACGTGGACCGGGACAGACTGACCTCTCCCAGACTGCCCTGGTCTGGAGACAGCAGAAAAAAACAAGACAGATTATCCATTATTCGTCAAAACTTTAGGGTCAACTGTATAGGATCTATTATTATTATTATTAATAATACTATTATTATTATTATTATTATTATTATTATTATTATTATTATTATTATTAATAATACTATTATTATTGTTGTTGTTGTTGATGTTGTTGTTATTATTAATATTATAATTTACTTTTCCTTCGAGGGAGGGGTGCGCTGGGATAAGGGAGGTAGGGAAATGGATTGGGAATTTCATATTTGAAAAAAAATAAAATAAAATAAAGTTGTTTTCTGCTGTCTCACTTTTACCTTATTTTCTGATTAAAAATAAAGTTTAAAAATGTGTATGATCCCCTGAAAAAGAGTAGTCTCTCAATCTCTTCTCTGTAGACAGCTATAGCTATATAAAAAAATAGTGACCAGGCTCCTGATCATAATTAGCATGCAACCACAACTACACCTAAAAACGCAAATGTAGTGAGGTGAAACACAAAGCAGCTTTTGCTGGAAAAGTAGGTGGTGACAAGTATTTCATTTGGCAGGTAAAGTGTTCCACTACAACAAATGTATGGTTCCTACAATCATACAGTAGCTCTATATCGTACTGTATTGTAGATAGCTTGTGCAATAACTTGTAACACTGTATAGAGATTGTGCAACAATGTATATACAGTAGTCTATAGTGTATAGTTTGTTGATAGTTGTTAAATTCAGGTTGTATTTTTTTATGTTCTTCTTTTCTATAGTTTTTTTTTTGTATTTTATATTCCCCTTTTTCTATTTTTGATTTCTCCTTTTTTATGTTTAATGTTGCACTTAACCACCATAACAAGTGAATTTTCTGGTTTAGTTTTATATTTGTGTCCTATGGCATGTCTTGTTTCCTTCCTGTCTCTGTGTGCAATCTTAGGATCCACCCAGATCAGTTTCACCTGCTATTCATTGTCCTCTGCCCTCTATATGTGTATTCAGTCTGTGTGTTTTTAGTGTTTCTGGTTTTTGGGTATTCCTTGTCTCCTCCCTCCTGAATGAGTTTGCTTCATCGCTGCTCAACCCTGCCGTGTACCAAACGTCTTCTAAAGACTGCCACATTCATCCTGTACTTGTACCTGTATCCTGCAAGTGGTTCCAGTTATGTATTTCTGCATTTCAAACACTGAGAAGTTGCTAATCCGACTGTGAACAATGTGATGTGCATTGACGATGAAGATATCCAGATATCCCCTGGCTACACTGGAACCTTCAGATATTAAGGCTCAATTGTTGTCAGACCGACAGCCGACAGATTTGATGAAATTTGAATGTGTGAGTAATTTGTTGGAGGTAAATGTATTTCTGTACCTGAGTTGAGGTCTGAAGATGGGGTAAATGGAAACCTGGGCTCCTGGTTGAACATGTTGGCGAGCGGACTGGTCTGAGCCTTCAGCGGCGGCGCTGGCGGAGGCACCTCCACGTTATTCTGAAAACATGAAGAAGAAGACGATGATGAGCAGAGAGATATGAGTAATATAATGAAACCATAACAGTGACCGGGGTAAAGTCCTGATGATTTAAGTGCAATTGAAACTTGGTGTCTTCCTCCTACGCGGCAATGAACAACTTAGTGGACTTCACAGGGACAACATGTAGGACTTCGTGTGGCTGAGAGCCAGATGATGATAAACACTTTACACACAAACAGCCTTCATCTGATCATATCAGCATGATAAACTAAAGGGAGCAAGACAAGATAAAACAGCTCAGGGCCATGAATATCAGAGTTAGCGACATGAAGAGCAACATGTATTAGATCTTAATATATGAATCACCCTGTTGTAGCGTTCAACAAGCGGAGACTGCTGAGGAGTGTTGGACAGCTCCTCGATCATGGTGGTCACTGTGTCCGGCACCTTGGTGATGTCGCTGCACTTTTCCTGCCAGCTGGGCAGCCTGACGGAGAGGATCTCTTTGGCCTGGGGACACCACAGAATGAGAGACAGAGAGGTGTTTAACTGTCCATTAAGGGCCGGGTCTGTGCAGGACCATCTCTCTGTCCGTAATTACCTTCTCATGGAAGTTGCTGGTCTGATAGGAGAACATGCAGTGTTTGTCGGCAAGGAAACAGAAGCGTCTCTTCTCCTCCAGTAAAGCCTCTCTGCAGCCATCTGCGATGAACTTTTGCATGTCCATCTGACGTGACGAGATTGTCTCCAAATACTGCACACAGTTTTACAAGACAGAAGCGAGTTATATTAATAAGTCAGATTTCAAATGAGCAATAAAATAAGAGGGACAGATTGTTTTTTTACTATATTATATAATTTTTCTCTAAAAGTGACCACAAAAACAATAACTGAGAGCACTGTGTTTCACTCAGTGATTAAGGTGATAGTGATTTTTTTTTATCATGATACAGAAAATAATCATAGTGTGAAATAAAAATGAGATGATAATATTGAGTAAAAATGATAAATAGTAAATAAATGAAACCTTTAAAAAGTTAAAAACCTTTAAAAAGTGAAAAAAGGATAAAACATAATAAATATATATTAGAAAATTTAGAAACACATAAAAATATTATTTGACATAAGAATAAAAAATACATGAAAAAGATAAATGTAAATTATAGGAAAAATGGAAAAAACTAAAATGTTAAAAAAATAAGTAAAAGCTCAAATAAAAAATAAAATATGAAAAAACCCAAAGAAATATCTCAGGAAATGTAAGAAATATAAATATTGATTAAAAATAAAATATATTAATTTCTGTTGTTTTCCCATCATTTCTATTTCTATTATTTTATTTTAAATTTTATTTTTTCCTCTCTTTCTTTCATGGCAGAGTATTTTAAATGTTTTAGTTTTTGCTATTATTTTACTGTTTTCTATTAAATTGATTTACTTTGACTTAACTTTAATTTGCATTTATTTAGATTTTTTTTTTTTTTAAATATACATAGAAATTTTTTTACTGCAGCACACAACATGCTGCTGTGTGATGAATCAGTTTTCAGGACTGTGAATGTGCTGCTGAGTGGGAAACTGGTTCTCTCTGAGTAAAATCCAACTCTGTGGCCATGACATCACATTTTTGTGCTCAAGGTCAGAGGATTGAGGCACTAATGAGCGCCGTTTATCATAATCTCTGCACTCATACTCAACTTTATTCCAGTTTCCTGCTGCGCGTGCATCGATGTCAGTGCAGTGTTGAACCAAATCAGTGATGCAGAGCAGACTGGCGACTGGACCTCCCACATGTAAAATGCTTCAAAATGACTTTTCAGCCCACTCGTCCCTCCCTTTATTCTCCACCCACTCTCCTCACAGATATTCTCCCAGGCTGTCATGGTGATGGTAAAGTAGCCTGTCTCTAAGGGCTCCGTCTCTAAGACCCTTCTCAACTGTCTGGTCTCTTTCTCCACAATAGGCTGTCAGACGCTGAATCAGGGCTCCCTTTTCCACAGCAAACAGCCTTTAGGACTCTCAGTGAGAGGACAGAAAGCAGAGATGTGTCTGATCACCAGCAGAGACAGCTGGGACATTTTTTCTGTCTGTCTCCTCTGTCATGCCATCTTTGAATAGATGATGATAGAGACACTTTTGAGAGAGGATGGGTGTGAGGATAAACAGGAGACTGATTCTGATGTTTTTTTCCAACCTGTAGTCACTTCTGGACTGGAAGACTTGGTTTAATAATGGTTGCGACGCAGACTGGTCTCACGCACCATCCATCATCGGAGTGAAGACGTGAAATCAGTCGATAAATTTATACCAGAGACTGACAGGAGTATTACTCTGGCATCTCTCCACATTGATTTATAAAGCAGATCTCTTTCCAAACGCTGGACACCAGGACCTAAACATACCACACCATGTGCGTACCTTGACCTGTAGTATAGTCAGGATCACTGCACAGCAAACAACAGACCCATTGAAGCAAGGAGATGTCAATACTGACATGTCAGTCTTCAAATCTTCATTTGTGTGTGTTTGTATTCACTCAGCAGTGACTCTTGTTTTAAATCTGTTTGTCTTTTCAGTGGATCTCAGAGATTTTGTTTTATGAGACCACACTGCAGTTTGTTCTGCACCTCTGTTAGAGTTCACATTGTACACCGTAAATGGTAAAAGTATTGATAAGACCAGAGAATATTTCCAAATAATGATAGTTATACTTTATATTGATCAGGTAAATTTCTGTAGCCACTGCGACAAAAACTGATTTTAACAACACTGAGGCCACGTCCACAATACCAATGGCTTTCAAAAAAAATTGGTGTCCATACTATCACAGCTGAAAATGCACATCACATTTGTGTACACTGTGCATGTGCCTGATGGGCGAAAACAGGGCGCTGGTCTGTGGTTGGTTGCTTAGTTACAGAAAATACTATGGATATGGTGAAAGGAAGAGCAGAGATTTCTTCAAGGTGGAACTGTGACAGTAACACAGTTACCACTGCAGGAAGTCCGACAGTAACACATGAAACAGACTGGGAGCACAAAGCAAATATGGAAACATATCAGAAGGGGGCATAATCCTCCTCTGGAGGAAGCCACGACGATGAAGTGAGATTACCTACACAGGAAAGATGATACCGCTTAAGGTTTGTAAGGTTAGCTATGGTGTTTTGGCCTAAAACAGTCCACACTAAAAATGCAACCCCGGGTGGGCAGTATTTTCAAAAGGGGTCCAAACAATGACGTGATGTTGACGCTCGCCATTAAAGAGACAATGGTTTCACCATTTTAAAAAGAATGCATTTCGGTGGATTATTTTTAGATTAACATATCAGCATGCTATCACTGGCTAGTGTTAGGAGCCTGTTGTGGGTGTTGCTCGTCAGTTTTAGTAAGATCCTCTATGAACACAAAAGTTTAAGTCCCTGGGGCTGTGCAATATAGAAAAAAATAAAATATTCAGATGTTTTTGACCAAATATCTTGATATCAATATTTTGACGATATTTTAGGCTTGACTATTGGCACTTTCACAAAATGCTTCCTAAAATCATCAGTAACATGCATAATAGAACAGCTAGAGCAATCTGGTATGTATAAAAAATGACATCACTTTATTGTAGTGCAGCTCTTAAAAGCAGGAGAAGACAACAGCTACAATATTACAATCTAAGATGACAACTAGTCTCATATCATGATATTGATACAATACTGATAGATTTCCCAGACCTATAAGTATTTAATATCTAGATTGGAATTTTCATTTGCAATAACTTCCTGATCATGTCTTTTGATTATCTAACAATAAAAAGTAGAAGTGGATCTGTAATCTGACTCTTTATGACAAACTGCATTCTTGGTTTGCAGGAATGAAGCCTTCAGGCAACCATTTGGTAACCACCAGCAAAACGACCTGGATCTGCAGACATGAGAGCATTCATGCGTACATCTGTTCAAATCTGGGTGTGTACGCCTTCAATAAAAACACAATCTTCCATCCGAGCGCAGTGAGCTGAGGTTTAATGGTCAGATTCTGCAAACAGCTCAGGGTGTGGTGGCACCTCTGATGGTTTTACTCCTTTGTCCTGCCTAAAACTTTTATTTTTTTTTAAAGGTATGAAGTGTTTGAACGGACATCTTGCGTCTGTCATCAATGATGGCATGTTTTTATGTAATATTTAAGTAAATCTGGAACGCAAAACCTGGAAGTTCAGTCTAGAGAAGTCCAATACCTCCTTCTCTCTCCTGCACAGCTGGTATGTGATTATCATGACAACTATCTCCCGGCTCGTCACATAGATCGCACACCTGTCATTTTCTTTTCAAAGGCACCAGAGCGTGAGCATGCAACAGCACCATGCATGAAGAAAGCCATGCTAGGTTTTGAAGTAAAGGGAAAAGGTTGGGGTCGTCTGGTTTCAGTCTCACCTCGTTCTCTTTAATCTCGTACTTGGAGGAGTGTTTCCCCTGACTTTTCCTCCGCAGCTTCTTTAGGTCCGTCTGCGAGCGCTCCAAGGAGTCTGCCTTCAGCTTGTGCTCTGACTGGTAGCGCTTGAAGGTGGCCTAAAGGAGATGTGTTTGACAGAAGAGAGTACTGATGAACAGATTGAAGTTTTCATTAGTTGGAAAGATACTAAAATAATCCTGCAACACACAGAACTAGGTTTTTAGAGTCTAATTGGCAAATCGAAGACCTGCGTTGATGAAATCTGATGGCATTCTAACTAGAGATGTCCTTATGAAGTTTTTTTTGCCCCCGATCCTGTTCCAAGTCATTATATATTGAGTATCTGCCAATAATGAGTCCCGATCCGATACTGATATTTACCTGGATAATGCAGTTGCACAATGCACACTTCAAATACTTTAAAGTTATTAAAATCAACCAAGTATATATGCTTGACAGTTTAATAGCACAGCAGTGCAATACAAGGAAAAGATCTATGCATCCAAACAGTTCCTTAAGGGGTTTTTAAATTATTACTTTTACGAGATAACAAAGTAAAGGAACTACAAATATTTTAAATCCACATTGTGTAGCATTGTAGTAAAAGTAGAAAACACTATTTATCAGTAATATAATCAGAAATACACTTTAAATTAGTGTTATAGCTGAACTTTAAAATTCAGCCACAGCAAATAAAAATTGGTTAAAATTCTGCTTATTGCAGCGTTAAAGTAAAACTAGTTCACTGAAAATGAACAAAAGTGTTGCAGTAGTTTAGGCTGAACATGAAAAAAAAGTTAGTTTCTGTTGATTGGAGTAGAAGCTTTACAATAAAATCTGAATATCTGCCACAAATCGTGCTCTCTGTTTTCAACCACTGCGCGATGGTGGATATAAGGAAAGGACTGGGCGGGGCATGTGCTCAAAATAACTGATCCCAATCAATTTAAAATTGTGCTGAACGGGCCCATACTGATCCTTCTGATCTGACTGGGAAATCAGACACTTACATTCATGTATTTAACATCCATCTCTGTCTTCTTCTCCAGCTCGATGACAATCTCCCTGTGGAACCTCTTGAACTGCAGACAGATAACACACATCTCAGATTCATTTCATCACACACCCTGCTGCATGCACGCTGTACAAAACGGCATGTACAGTTGGGTCACATGGCGATGTAACGATAAGAACAGAGTGACCCGGTGAAATGCACCATAATGGGTTTCAGAGAGGCTTTGGGGGTCTTATCAGCTGGTTGTGGTTGATGATTCACAGCAGACACATTACAGTCAGTCCACAGGAGTCACAAGCTAAAGCATGGTATTTGTATTTTAGTTCTGTCTTACATCACACTGAGTTTTGCAGTATTCAAACTGGCGTCACTTCTTGTGACTAGCAGCAGGTATCTAAAGCATTTTCCCCCTAAGGCAGCAGCACGGTCAGCACTCCCCTCTGGGGCTTTTTCTATTCCTGTCAAACTCTCTTTCACCTTTTGTTACAACAATTTCAAACTCTGTAAAATGAAAAGAATGAGCTTAGGAGGTTGCAGAGGTGACACGTTCAGAAAGGACATTGGAGCAAAAGGCTAATCTCTGCCTGTTGTGTGAGGAGAAGATGAGTGCTGGATAGCTGCAGGGTTCTGAGAGGAATGACGCTCGGTCGTTCTTTGGGGCTCAACAGGTGACAAGACAATGCTCCAAATTGATTTAATGATATAACTGCAACACAGGAAGGACTTTGTCTCCTTTCATTCTTTAGGTGTATTATGCTGCTTTCAATCTGCTGACCCTGAACCAGCAAAAACAGAAAAAGGATGAAGGGAGCAACCTGAAGAGCTTCACTACGAGCACATAGCGGTCTATTTCTTGAGACAGAATAATGACATTTTGTTTAGAAGAACAAAACCAAACATCTGCAAAACCTTATAACGTTAACTTCCAAACAAGGTCAAATTCTAATGTTAGACATTTAAAATATCTTCAGCCCCATTGCCATTCCAACCAAAATTTGACGTCAGTCAAATGTAAGAGTCAAACGTCTTTCTCTTATCATTGATGCCAGCTGATCTTCATCTGTGCTCTCAGTCCTAAGACCATTCAGTCCTGCTGAAGATGCACATCTTTTAAAACAAATGGTCAAAAATTGGTCTTTGGCCAAAAACATTCATAGATCTGATGGGAACTATTTTCAGTGTCAGATTTGGTGCTCTATGATCAGTATTTATGGCCGCAGCTTAACTGAAATTGCGGTAATGATGGAGCATGTCACTATTTGCAACACATTGGCTCATTTATGCTCTTATTCATAGACGATAGCAGAGGCTCACGGCATTGAGGAAACAAAAAGTAAACCTGTTTAAATGATGAACTCATTGGTTTAAGGGATTTGTTGACAGTGAGAAAAATATCAACAAACATTAAGACACACTCACATTCTCTTCCAGTTCACTGTAGACCTTCTTGTGGGCCTCTGAGATCTCCATCAGAACCACACCTGGAAAAGACATCAAGAACAACTTTAGGATTTCATTGGTCATGGATGGCCCTGTGGGTTTGTATTCTGAACATGTTCACAAGGAGTTTTGGGGAATTACATTAATTTGCTTTGTTGTTCTGAGTTAGAAAAGCAACACTGCAGGAAGTGACATATGGGGGCGGCCCATTGTTCAAACGACCCGCAATAATCCGAAAAATGTCCCATTAGACTGAAAGCCCATTAGCCAAACAGAAACATCTGAAGGCTACACACCCCCAAACAGAAGCACACAGCTAATTATTTGACCATCCTGCGATGGCGAAGGCATGCTCTGCCCTACACTCCCTCTGATTGGCTCGTATTGTTGCCTTCGTTAGTTGCATTGGTTTAGGCATTAGGACTGAGATTGGTCAGGGTGAGGGGAAGAATATTAGCCAATCAGAGGCAGAGTATGGTGGGACATGCCTTTGCCAGGGTAGGAAAAAAATGCAGAGGCTCAGATATTGGACGTCATGATCAGATATTTTCAAACCTTCTTCCCTGGCTGGTGCTAGCGTTTCATGCAGCAGTGATATTACATTGGTGGTGAGGGGAAAATCCCCATAATACTCATGTTTCCTCATGGATACACACATGGGTGATTCTCAGATGTGGTGTCGTGGTGTCATTGACAAGTCACTGGACGTCAGTTCTGACAGCCATATATACACACAAATGTTTCCAATCAGCTGAACCAACAACTGGGGATAACAGGCTTTCAGACAAGACAGGATATTTTTGTGATTTGGGAATAATGGACCATTGGCAGAATGGCTCTGCACCATGACACAATTATTTATTTTTACTTGTTTATTTGACAAGGACAAATGAAAGGCAAAAACTAAGTGAAAGTGGGGACTAAAATAAGAACCTAGACAAGTAATTAAAGCGCAATGTGTTGTTTTTGCACATTTTTTGAATAGGTATGTGATTCTTTTTTTACCTTGGTACAGAGCCAGGCTATCTGTTTCCCCAACACATTCCCATCCTAACTCGTCAAATACCACCGATTTGTCACTAAACCTCTACCTCGCAATATGACACTCTAGGTATCCTCTTTCATCTGTTGTTGACCATCAGGGAGGATGTGTCAATTTACGCTTGTTGCATGCATTGTGTCTTTTTTAAAAAATAAACTGCTGTTCTTACAGGAAATGTACAGTTTTTGCTTGTTAGATGCATCAACTCTTTTTCAAAATAAACTCACGACATCTGTAAATACGTCATTATCAGATTTATTTCCTTGCGCAGTAAAAGCACATGGTTAGGTCCAGAAAATAACTTCTTGTTCTGGCTCAACAATTATATGGGCAATGAACAGCGGGCTCCCACCTGCCCTATAGTTACTTTCTACCTCTTTGTATCACGGTAGTTGCTGTTGGCATTACAAACTGCTGTAAGCTGCCTCTTTGCATCAGTGTATGACATCTACATCACTGACAAAGCAGCGTATTTGACGAGTTGGGGGAGAGAACGGGCTAGTTGCCCCGATGTTTCAGTGTTTTGCTAAGCTAAGCTAACTAGCTGCTGCTCATGAGAGTGATCTCAATCCTCTTATCAAACTCCTGGCAAGAAACAGGATGAGAATCGTTCTCAAAGTGAAGTATCCCTTTAAGGGAGGTTTGGTGACACAAACCACCCAAAAAACACCCAAAAGCAGATTCTGGAGGAAATGTTATGTATGATAACTTCAACAATGAACACTTTCCAGATTTAACCTGTTTTTGTCTTGCAAGTATCTTTCCGGGCCATATTTTCCAGATGACTTATCTCTTTTCAATATTTGAGCAGCTGTCAATAAGTAATGTGTGTGAATGTGTGTGTGGTATTGTGTGTGGTCAGATACAGAACAGTCTCCATTCATAGACAGACAGGCACCAGCAGCATATGACATGAGACAAAGGCACTGAGTCAATACTGTAAACACAAGTGGACAGTTTATAGAGCTCCCTGCATAACAATGGGGTGAAATCTAGACTCAAGGTTCACTATAGGACACCTGGACGTTCTAGTCAAACACGTAGAAAACACTCATATCTGAGTATGTGATGGTGAGTTTCAACACCTCGAGGAGTAAAAGTGATTTTTAGGTAGAAATTGCGTGTCAGCACGCTCAACCTAAACACCTGACATTCCTGCACTGAGTGCAAACAGACGTAATGACACAGAGCTGTACGTCTGTGATCCAGCAACAGCAGCGTCCAGCTACAACAACATTGCCCTCTGAAGGTCACCAGAACGTACTGGTAAATGCTGCCTTTGTGCTCTGACAGGGAGGGGTGGTGCTGGGCTCCGAGCTGTTTGTACAGCCCCAACAACGGGCTGCAGGGGGAGGCTGAGAAAGGCTGTGATGAAGGGAGGGGGTTCAAAGAGGCTGTTGTACACCTGCAAGTTTCACCTTTGGGGTTAACAAGGTGTGAAGGCCTGCGTGGAGGGAGGCTACAGAACGATGGTACGGAGAGAATCATGACTCTGTCACAAGAGGGACGCAGTGTTGTAAAGAATGCTGTAAGGTGACCAGAGCTGGGAAAGGGATAAAAATGGATTCTCTCTGGATAAAGAGTGAATAAAAACTACAACAAGTACTTGGCTGCACAAAGTTGCTTTAGCATCTAGCGGGCTGAACTGGACTGTTTATCAGGTTCGTCGCCACTTTATCTAATCTTCTATCTCGATCTGTTGCAAGCCATTTGTTCTTTCTGACCGATTTTAGGTACCAAGATAATCTAATCTCTCTTCAACGATCTCAAATATACAGTGCCATGTTCACATGGAGATTTACGCAAGTTTTCTCTGTGGAAAACTACACCATCCATGATTCACCTCTAACACTTATGATTTATTATCAGTGGTGGAATGTAACTAAGTACATTTACTCAAATACTGTACTAAAGTACCAATTTGAGTTACTTGTACTTTATGCTTCACTGTCTTTATCTGATAGCTTAAGTTACTTTACAAATAAAGATGTTTGCATAAAAACATAACAAGAGTTTATAAAATATGATGTTTTGTCATCAATTAAAATTACCACACAATTCATACAAGTACAGCTGCAACAATTAGTTAAATAACGAATCAGTTGCTTCACAGAAAAGTAACCGCAAACATTAAATTTGGTGAGATGTTGATACACATTTCAAAGTTTTTTTCTATTTTCTTTAAAATAATTAAGAGTTTTCTGTTTTTGTTTTGTTTTTTTTACGTTTTTTGTATTTTTTTGATACTTTTCCTTTTTACATTTATTTGATAGGACAACCTATGCATGCAAGGGGGAGAGAGGGGATGACATGCAGCAAAGGGCCAAGGTTGGAATCGAACTCGCAGCAGCTGTGGCGAGGACGTAGCCTTTCTACAAGGGGCACCCGCTCTACCAACTGAGCTACTTCCACCACTGTTAATTATTAGGAACATTTCGCCTGTTCACTCCCTTACACGATTCACAACATTGATTCAGATACTGGAGCTCCTAACAGATCAAATAAATTTTGACCTTTTTATCCAACACACTTCCTATGTAGATAAACACCTGAAGGATCAAACATTCACACCCTGACTGTGCTGTGGACCAAAGGTCAGAGTGAAGGCCGACAAAATGACCATTAAAAAGACATTTCTTTTGGTGTTGCAATAACTAAAAACTGGGCTCTTTGTTACCTGTTTCACAACACTGCATGTAGGGGCTACGCCTTCAACATTCCCGACAGGTGATGCCATTTATGAGCTGGGCGCGCCCTGTGCCAGCCCCTGCCTGTTTGGTGTTTGATAAGAAAGCTCTATAACACCAGATTATGTTGGCAAAGTAAACACAGGCAGCTGAGCTGTTGGCAAACATCCACAGACTCGCCTTTTTTTTTCACCGCACACTTATCCAACTGAAAGTCCCTCCTCTACTGTGTTTCCGCTCAGCTCGGCGGAGATCGTCTGGTGAAAATGCTTCATCACTGAGATGCATCATCACTGGGCTAGTCCATGCGGGTCTGCAGTGAATGAGTGTGTGTGTGTGTGTGTGTGTGTGTGTGTGAGAGAGAGAGAGAGTGTGTGTGTCTGTGACTCAGGATCGAATGGTATCTCAATCACTCCAGGACAGGGTAGAGAAACACTGTTTGGTTGTTGCCATAGATGATGTGAGTGGAAACACACGGGGAGGCGTTCATTATGACACACACAGGTTGATGAATTCAGATCTTAGTAAGTGTACATTAGTAACATCTGTTGTGAGGTCAAAGAATATCCTGTCTGTGTCATAATTTCCTCTTAGATCAGCTTTACAGATCATGATATGGTTAAAAGCTTCAGATCAGCTTGAAGTTTAAGAATGAGCTTAAACTCAATTTTGAAACCAACATGGACAAATCATTTAGATGTATCAAAACCAGGCCAACCCTCTTGGCTGATGAGGATCATGTGATATGATCGAAAGCTGAATGAATCGAGCATCTACTGTTATTCAGCTTGTCTGCTGTGTGTGCTGCAGATCAATAGCTGTGACAGCTTCTCTAACACAGAGCGATGAGCTGCCATCACACACGACACTAAACATCAGTTATTACTGCAACATATAAAGAACTGCAGCCCAGAACATTAAGTCTCTATTTACCAAATAAAACAAAGTCGAGGCAAACATCAAAAATAACTTCAGAAATGTGTGCATGTTCTTTATCTCTTATAGAATCCATGATATTCATTAAATACTACTGACATTTGTAACAGCAGATAAACCTCTTCAGACCCCTTGTGAGTGAAGGATGGGTCAAAGAGAATCATGGGATATATTTTTGTGAGACGACTGGAGTGTGACGGGGTTTTAGAAGCTCCGACGTCATGGTTTGTTGAGCGCTAAGTGAGTCTCTGTAGAGGAAACTCCCAGTGTACTGTGGGGAGCCTTTAGTTTAATGGAGGATATCAAACGATGCCATTTCAGAGAAGCTGTGAAGAGTGACGAGACGAGTCACAACTGACTCAACAATGAGTCGACCACCTTCCTTCATTATATGTTTTCAAAAGGAAACAATCGTTTCTGTGAGACTGTTCCTGATAATTCAGTGGCCTATATGTTCCATCTGATTGTCCTAAAACTGATACCACTTACTGGGTTTTAAAGGAACAGTTTAACATTTTGTTAAATTGTCATATTCACTCACTCTCTTTCATGTCAGGAAGACAAAGTGAGCCTGCCTCTGTACAAGAGTACAATAAGATGGAATAAACAAGATTTAGCATGTTAATGGCTTTGAGATACTGGTTTGATTGACTAAACAAATCTAAGCTAAGCTAAACAAATCTAAGCTAAGCTAGGCTAAGCTTAGCTAAACTAAACTAAGCTAGGTACTGTCCATTGTTCCAACAAATTCCAAATCCCTGTTATTCCAAATAATGTTCCTTTGACCCCAAAACCCATTACTTTGACAACACATTGTGCTGTGGTGAGTGTAGTTAAGTTATTGCACAAAGGCCACTTGGTTTATGGTTAGAAAAAATGTTTTGGTTAAAACACCCACTTTTGGTGGCACAAAAGTTGCTGGAAAAGCATGGATGGGTTGGTGAAAATCACACGGGCTTGGTAGCTCACACGAAACTGAAACTAACTGAAGGAAGTGTGTGTTTTCGGAGAAACTATTATGAGAAAGATTACAAATGGGGTTGCAAATTTAAAAAAAATTTTCCTTAAAAAGTTTCTGCCTAAAATAAAACATTCATTCTGTTGCTTTACATCTTTTTGTTGTGCAGGAATGTCTTCTTTTGTTTTGTTTTTTGTGACAATGCAGGTCAGTAATTAAAATAGTTATGTTACTTATGATTTTTTTAACAGGATTACTAGTAATCTTTAACCTATTACATTTCAAAAGTAACCTTCCACACACTGTGACTAAAAAGGTTTGCATTAGTATTGTTTATGTAACATAGTACATCATCAGAGGTACTTAAAATAAGCAGAAATTGTGCTTCGAATTGGTTTTAAGAAGAGCGGTTTTAAAACTTTTAAGGAGGCCATATTAGAGCTCTAAATGAGGAGAGATATTCCTAACTGTTAAAGCTATAAACTGCATTATTTATGATATTAATGTTGAGCCTGTTATTCTCCAGCCAAATCACCCACAAAGATAGACAAAGACAAAGGCTTCACAGCCTCTTAGACTGACTTTGCAGGACACAAGTTATTTTTTGAGCCTGCAGGATAAATGAGTCTGCTGCAGGTTTTCTCAGTCACAAAATATAATAAAATAATGGAAATGACTTTTGGGACCAATATCTGGTTCCCTGATGCTTGTGGTGATGTTGTGTCTGTAGCAAAAGATACAGGCAGTACTGTGTGCCATATGTGAGTGAAATATCTCCGAGCCAGATGTTTGAAATGTCACAAACTCATATTAACCAGAAGAAACAGAAGCTATCGGCAGGAAACACTCCCCTCTCTGAATCCTGACATTACTATTCTTCTAATGCTGACAGTGGACTTTAATATTTCAGAAAACAATTTGGACTGAGGCGAGACAAACTGGTGCAAAGAGAAAAGGTGGAAGGGGTGGGGACGGTGCTATTCTTTCTCCTGTAACATTTTCAGTCTCTCAGTACCTGCTGCTGCTTTCCACAGAGGAGCGGTAACTCCCTGTGGAGTCTCGGCCTCATGCACAGGAAGTTTATAACTATACACCCACTGAAAACCACTACTTTAAAAATACACACTACCCTGGCACTGTGGTGCAGATGACTGACAACAAAAATAGGCCAATAATGTTCATCGAGTGAAACTAGTGAAGTGACACAGACATTTTGTGGTAACTATGGCCTGAAAAACAGATGTAAATCGTATAGTTTCCTTCTGTTTACTTTTTTTTACTATTGTGAAAAAAATATATAAAGCTAAATTATACCATGTTAAATGTAGCTCAACTACAGACGAGTAAAACATAAAAGTAACAATGTATGCAATATAAGTAGCAATAACTCTAATTTTTAGAGGAAGACTGTGTTATTTCATTTTTCAAAAGTTACATGGTACTAATTTAAGGTATGTTTTTGTACTTCAAAAATTCTCCGATATTTGGGTAGCTGTCATTAACAGAAATAGTAGCACATCAACCCTTTGAGACCTGGATCGACATCAGTTTTCTTGTGCTGCGTTCAGGTGCCTTACTCAAGCTATTTCAACTTTTGAAACCTGAGCAGAATGTCCCACAAATTACAAAAAATCAGTAAAAGTTGACATGAAAATAACCTTGAAATTATTTATTATAATATACGATTATGTCATATAAAGATGTAACATGATATATAAAATAAATACATTTTCAGGTCATTTTCATGTAACTTTTTTAATTATTATTATTTTTATTTTTTATTTTTTGGTCTTTTTAGGCCTTCTTTAAGTTGCTTTTAGCCTTCTCTCCATGTTTTTGAAAGAAATCAAACCAATTTGCCCGGGTTTCAAAGGGTTGATTGATCACATATGGAAGTGCCGGAGCAAGATAATTAACTAAAGTAGCAGATAGCAAGATACAAAATTAAGAGTAAACAAGACGAGGCTTTTATCAAAAATTAAAAAGTTTTAACAAGTTGATAAGGTGACTTTTTTTATGAAGTAGGCTGTTGGGTTTTTGAAACTAAGAAAAATGAGATGAAACACCAGGTTACAGGTTTTATCTCATCTGTCCATCTTCAGGCAGTCTTTCCTTGTTCTAAGAACTTCCACCTCTATTATAACATCAGTTTAGAAAGAGAAAATGTGGAGAAACTATGGGCCCAGAAAAGGTGCAGTGCGGTATGAAGTAAAAGCCTCAGGTAACTTTCTGCAAATACCTGTAAATACCTGCCAACCACAGTGACGCAAGTGCTTTTTACACCGCACACATTCACTGAGCGACGATTATTATAGTTTCAGAGAGAAAGCCTCACAGATGTCTGCAGCCATAATGACACAGTATGAATACATTTGGTCTGACAGTCTTTAAAGTGCTGCAGTTTAAAGGAAATTATGCTCCGCTCTTTTCTGCCTGAATCAAGTCTGTCAGAGATGAAGTGATTAAAGATTCACTTGCCGCAATAAGAGGCAGCTGTAAATCCTGTGCAAGTTTTTACGAGAAAGGAAGGGAGAAAGCTCTTGGTATGTTCTGACATGTCGATCACTGTTTAACTATGTCTTTTTTGTTTTTTTTCACATTGTTCTAATAAAAAAGAATGTTCTCCTGGAGCCTCCACAGACAAACAGTAATGATGAAGTAGACGGAGGAACAGGGGACGAGGAGGATCAGTGGTCTCCTCTGTCTGTCTGTGTGTTTGTTCAGTGTGTTTGCTGCTCTGCTCGCTGCCGCGTGTGAGAGACTTCACACCATCTCGCTGCATGGCGTCCATTCCAGGCAGTCATACATGGTGGCCAAGACTCAATGCACCTTTTAAGGAGCAGTTTTAACATTAGGGTGGATTCTTTTGATTGAGACCAATTAAGGGACTATTGTTTATTTATCAGAGGCGGGGAGTGAAGCCTTTTTTGCTGAGCCTCCCTGAACAAGTTGGGGAAAATGCATGACCCTCCCTCCATCATAAATTAGCTGATAAGAGTTTTAAAATAGTCGCTTTGATGTTTGAAAGTTAAAAGTTGAAGATTAGAAGTGATTTTGATGAAATATCACTGTTTTAAACTGATTTAGTTTCTTTGTTTTTTTCTAATGGAAGCGTTTATTGCACGTGTTCAAGGACCATTGCAAATTTACAAATCCAATGATGATTTCTGTGTTAACAGTTTCTAGCTATGATAAATTGTATGTAATTTTTGTGATTTTTTTAAAGACATGCCAGTGGGTTTGGAGGACATGTTTTCTAAAAAGAAAATGCAACTGATTAAATTCAAATTTATAAAATACGCCAAATAGTTGTTTTTTTTTAAAAAGCCAAAAATATTTTCTTTAAAAATAACATATATTTTTTGATTCTTTTAAAAAATTGCCCAAAAAATTTAAAAGAAAAAATTCCCAAAATATTTTCTTTAAAACTTTAAAAATTAAAAAGTAGCCAAAACATTTTCTTTAAAGGTTGCCTTTTTTTTGAAAGAAAAATAAAATCACCTAAAATTTTTAAGAAAACATGACTTCCAAACTGGTGGGCCGACATGTTTGGACCACATGTTTTCTTTAAAAATCAGCTGTAAAATCAACACAAAATAGTCCCATTAGAAGTTGTATGCCCCTCTCTCAAGCCAATTAAAAACATAAGTCCCTCCCTAGTGCTTAAAATTTCATTTTTTTACTAAAATATGCTTGAGATATGCAACATTGTGATGCTGCAAACTTTCCACATTCAGAAGATGATAGAGTACATTGTGTGCCTTTATAAAGTTGTTTGACCTCCTTGTTTTTGGCATGCAGTGAAAATGTCACCTTGTATGAACATATTATTTAACGAAGCGATTATGTATGTGTATTGTTCATTGACAGGTGCGGCCCAACAAACTCGACCAACATGACGTGATAGCAGCACTAAATTGAAGTTAGAAGTTTATACTTTTTTAATATCACTCAGTCAAACTCAGTTTATAATTATTCTTATTCATATCAGATGTAGAAAAAAAAGGTAGAGCGTCTTTCTGGGAATTTTTTAGCATTATGAAACAACTTCTTTACAGTTTCATTTTCAAACGCTGATGTTTGGCTTCACTTACTTCCTCATTCCTTTTTTTACCTGTTCACCAAACATGACAGACGGCGCTGAGTCTGACTGTTTCAGACAGTGACAGCTCTGTGAACATCACTTCACCTCCTCTGACATTTTAGCACATTTTGTTTATGACATGGAGCAATGCAAATCACACCTTAAACAAGAGAACCCTGTCAATACATGCAATTTTCCTTTGAAAGACCGATAAGGGATGATCCACAACACATTATCTTTTCATTTCCACTGTCCGCCACATAAACACAAGCACAAGGCCAATCTGTTAACCCCTGTCTGCATGAAGGCCTGAAGCTGAAGTAGAACAAGAAAACAACAACTTGACGAGTGGTAATTACACAGAACGGCGACCCCCGAACAAAGTGGGTCAGCTCCACATTTGAGCACTAATAGAATAACTGGAGATGAGTCAGAGGACGGACAAAAAACAACCTGTAACAGCTCGATGGCAGAGACACAGCAAGCACTTTAATCAGACAGAGCGGTAGAGAGCAGACTCTTAGGAGTTTGACTTCCTGTATTCTAATGGATATTTGAGCGAAAAAAAGTCATCATTTTATGGTGAATTGATTAGACATTTTGGGAAATATTCCCTTTATTGCCAAGAGTTAGATGACAGGATTGAAACCACTCTTGTGTCTGTATGATGCATATAAAGCTTTAGTCAGTTGGCTTAGCTTAACATACAGACTGGAAACAGCCTGGTTCCGTCCAAAGGAAACACAATATGCCTGCCTGCACGTTTCGTCTTCACTGATCACTTTATACTGCACTCTGTAAATCTGTATGAAAACTGGGCTTTTTCTTAGCCGGGAGCAGAGACTTCTGAGAGTCTTGTCATCATCATGAGGTCCAGGTAACTTTCAGGAAGGCACTGCTCCCTGCAAAGGAAGACTCAGGAATACAACCCTCTGTAAAATTGCAAATTTGCATTTTTACAATTTGTTTTTTTAGAGAGAATTAACTTGTTAATTAGTGAGCTTGAGAGGGAAGGAATGGTGGATTTTGTTTCTATCAAAGATATTCAAGCTAGCTGTTTCCCTTTGTTTCCAGTCTTTGTGCTAAGCTAAGCTAACCAGCCGCTAGCTTCATATTGACTATACAGACATGAGAGCGGTGTTGCTATTCAACATCTATCTTTCGAAAGTGAATAAGAATAAGAAAGTACATTTCTAAATATGTCAAAGAGTATTACTTTAAAGGCTAACTTCTGTTTTTCAGACAGAATCTGGACACTATTTTTGATTTTTTTAGGTTTTAGCGTCTAATGGGAACACCCGTTGTTGAAGCTGATCCAGTATGAGCAACAGAGTCGCAGCTGTGAAAGAGGTTGTAATGTAACCACTCAGGGCATGTTCACACAGTAAAAATGTTATGAGCATTATGAAAAGGATACAGAGATAGACTTTTTGTCAATAGTAAAATCCTTTTTGTTTGACCAGAAACAGCTCTGAAATCACCAAACCCATCAGACTCTATATAAATAAACACTCATTTTAGCGTGTATAGAGCCAGCTTATTTTCACATCTAACTGAGTGAAGTAAGGGTTAATTTTAACCACACCAGAGGTGGTGATTATTTGAATAGTGGAAAGACGAACCAAGATGGTTTCTGTGAGTTTAATTTTGTTCCTGTGGCCCAGTGCAATATCCAAATTGTGCAATATCCAGCTGATCTATCGCTGACCCTCTCCCCCTTAGTTCTCACGCCACAAACAATTGGCGCGCTGCCTAAACTAACAATGGCGGCTGTCAGTGTCAACGACATATTCAAAGATGCAATACAGAACTTTTGGGGACAGTCTTCACTATGCCGTGGGGTTAGCTTGAGCCAGCCTTTTCCGTCTTTGTAACGTTACAGCTAAGTTAACTGTAGGAAAATGATAAATTCCTGAAGCTTTTCGATGGAGGTTTACGGGTAGAGTCCAGGAGGTGTTGCTGCAGGAAATGTGATTGACTCGTGGCGCTTGAAAGTGGGACTTAGCGATAGGTTAGTTGTTTGATGAAGGTAAAATTTGTCACAAGCAACAATTGGTCACAACATGCCATTATAAATAAAGCATCGTGGTGCTGCCTACAAATGATATGCAGGCTTGTTCCGTATACCAGCAAAATAATCACATCATCATCATTTTTTCCCAGTTAAAATAACGCAAAAAATTTCATTCCCACTAAAATCTGTCAAAAATAATCACAATGATTGTTTTTGCATGTTTTGCAGCCTACGCTGGACCTTTCAGTCCTTCTTCAAGGCAGAGAAATGTGAGCCTGGTTATCAGACAGACCCTCCTGAGATTTGACTCGCTGTGGGTGGATTTACCCTGAATAACATGCATGAAACTCACCGAGCTCTCTGGAGACTGGAGACACAATGGCGTTCTCTCCAACCTTTGAGACGGCATCAAAATAGGCCCTCCCAGCGAGAGTCATGGCTGCACGGGGACACAAACATCATGAAGTTATACTGGCTGGAAAACTTTTTTCAAACACTTTGACTGATATAGAGACACGCTAGGGTTTCAAACTGAAATGATAAGATTAATAGATGAATGTGCTGAGAGCTGAGTTTACCTGTGACTGATTTCTCGTAGCTCTTCCCGAGGTTGACCAGGTTCCTCAGGCCGGGGTTGAACTGCTCCATCACATTCTGAGAAAAAGAGATTAAACAACTATCACAGCTGCCCCACTCTTCATCTCATGATACATTTTCACCCTTTTATACTGTTGTTTATTTATGAGAGGAGAGGGGGGTAAAGTTCCAAATCTTTTTGCTTGAGGCTTCATGAGTGACTTAGGGCAAAATGCACGACCTTCCGTCAACCATACATTAGTTTCTATATTTTAAAAACTGACCTGCTTGATAATTTAAAGTTGAAAAAGAAATCCTGGAGTTGAAAAAAGCCTTGGTTTTTCCACTCTTGTCGTGCATGCTGGTTAGTTTGTGCAAAGGCTTTATTTTCAGACATATTTTAAATTATATGTGGAATAAAATGATTTTAATGAAATATCACTATTTTAAGCGCTAGTCTCACATGATGTGTTCAAGGTTTGTCACGATTTTTGTTTTGAAGGGGAAAAAAAGCCAAAATTATTTTTGTTTTTTCAAGAAAACAGGCCTTCAGGCTCAAGGCGAGATTGGAAGGTATGTTTTCTGCAAAGTCTGCAAATTTTTTTAAAGAAGATTAAATAACAAAAACATTTTCTTTAAGATCTGCTAAAAAAAAGAAAGAAAAAATGCCAAAAATGTGTCAATAAAAATAATTGCCAAAATGTTGTTGTTTTTTAAATCGCCAATTAAAAAAAATCACCGAAGCTAAATGATCAAATAACTCATTTCAGCTGTACTTTGATAAACCGCTGTGTATTCACCCCTGTGCTTAAAACATTATTGGACATGCCTTCCCAAACAAACAGTTTCTTACTAACAAACATTTTTAATTTTCTAAAGAAAACCCTGCCCAAAATAATAAAGCTTGTGTTTATTTTGGTGAAGAATGGGTGGGAAAAGAGCACAAGTGTTTGTGTCATTGCTCTATAAATATCACCATGTGAGAACAATTAAAATGTTCAATCTTTAACTTGACCACTCACGTGTGCTTTACAACTCCCTCTAAAGTGCAAAGTCCCACACAAAGTCCCAGCTATTTGTGGACCTCCTCACCCTCAGCCCCCCTCTCTCTCCCTCTCTGTTTCTTTCTGTCTATTCAAATGCTGTTCACCTCTCTGTCTCTGTTCCCCCAGCCGGCTGGCTGACACACCCTCAACACAACAATGAAGGGACAGGTATGACTTTACATCAAGACGAGAACAGAGCAGAGGACGAGAGAGAGATAGAAAACAGGGAAACTGGTTCCTTCTCTCTCTGTCTCTCCCTCTCTCTCAGCTGAAACTGTAGCTCACGACACAAACACTGATACACAAAACACACACATTACACATAATAATAATGCTCTATCCCTGCCTCTATAAGGTTTAAACCCAGCCCCAAACTACAACTATTTAAGCTGTCAAGCTGGTTTCTGTTGTATTTTGAAGCCATGTGGTCCTCACAGAGACAGAAACACACCAGCACACACACTCTCACCTGTTTATCGCAGGTGAGTGGCAGCAGAGTAAACACGATTAGAATAATCTAATCAAGATTAAACCCACAGCAATTGATCAAATCACTACAGCAGGTTGGATTGATGGGAAAACTCTCTTCAGGACAGGAGAGCTCTGACTGCATCCTCTTATAGTAACATAATGACTTATTTTGTTGTTGGATTTTACAGGCTGTCATTAAAGAGCAAAACACTTTACAAAAACTGAAAGTTGCTTCACCTAATGATTATTTTTTACAGTGTATAAGCAGAAGGATGGGTTTGTCTTACATGAGGGAAGAAAACTAACAATAAACTACTTTGATAACAAAAAAAGATATTATCATATATCATGGTACTAGATTCTCCTTTTACTTTTATTTGGTGCAATTATGTCCGACCAATTAAATGTATTTAAACTTGTCATACCTTTACTTGGAATACTTACATTTTCAATGCAGAATTTTTACTGTAACTGAGTATTTTTACTTTGAGGTATGAGTAGTTTTACTGCAGTAAATGATCTCCAGCACTGCCTGTGTTAATGTTATTTCTTTGATTTATGGGGATGCATCAAACATGAATATGAACTAAATTTTTTATCACTTTCAAGGAAACCAATAATCCAGTAGTGATCGATTATATGCTATCGATTACTTTGTCTCACCTTGTAAGTACTCTCAGTGAGCTTGCTCACACCATCTGGAGAGCGAGACATGACGGCAGGTTGCTTTTCAACAAGCCCCAAAATAAAAAAAAAAATAAGAAAAACAAAAACAACAACAAAGAGAAAAAAAACAATCCAAGTGTGACTCAGTCCGCAGAATAAATCCCAGAGCTCCGGTGTGCTCGCTCGCTCCGCAGCCGGTGGCGGACGCACTGACTGACTGACTGACGGACTGACTGACTGACCGGGACACCGAGAGACTTCCCCGCGCGCACACCGATGGAGGAGGAGGAGCGCGAGGGAGGGAGCCGTGACGTCATGATAGGAGTTACACAAATGTAAGTTTTGGTGTGGTGAAATCAAAACGCTATGAGAGAGTGTCTTATATGTCTGTGTTCTGCTGTCAGAGATTATGTGCACACACAGATGGCGCTGTCACACGCATGTTTGTGTGTTGTGTCTCTGCAGAGGTGGACCTTAAAATAAAAAATATGTATTTTATAACTTTTTATAGCTTTTTATTTTCATATACGGTGGAAGAAGTATTCACCTCCTTTACTTAAATAGAAGTCCTGCCACACTTTGAAAATTCACTGTTAAAAGCAAAAGTCTTACACTAAAAATGTTGCTGAAGTAAAAGTAAGGAAGCATAATCGGGAAAATATACCGTTGAAGTACACAATGAAGGAAAATCTAATGAAAAAAATATCAAAACTATTTAAAGAATAAATGAATGACTGAAAACTAGCACAAAAATGAAAAGAAAAGTTAAAAAAATGAAAAGTGCTCAAATAAAATAATAGAAATAATAATAATAATAAAATATACAGTATATAAATATTGTTCTGTAACCTCATTTTAGTTAATTTTAAGTATTCATAATTATCATAAATAGAATTTTCTGGACATTTTTTTCTAGTTTTAAAAATATAGAATTTTATACAAAAAAATCTTAAAGTTCTTGCAATGTAAAGGACATCTTTTTGCCAAGTTGCTGATTGCATTTGTTTGTTTTTTTTTAAGAAATTAAATCAATTTGTTCAGATTTCAAAGGTTTAAATGTTTGCGAAAGGTGTCTAAGCACTGCATAAGAAAACTAACGTCGATTCAGCTTTCAGAGGGCTAATTTATAACAAAACATTACATTTTATAAACTCTTCTCATGTGTTTCATGCTAAACATCAATTTGTAAAGTAACTAATAACTAAAGTTATCAAACAAATGCAGTGATGTAAAATTTACAATATTCCCCTCTGAAATGTTGTGGAGTAAAAGTATAAGATGGCATGAAAAGAAAATACTCACGTGACGTACAATCACTTTAAAGTTGTAATAACATACAATACTTGAGTAAATGTACTCAGTTACATTCCAGTTGGTAATGCAGCAGCGCCCCTTGCTGGAGGTCACAGCTTCAGACACCTGCTGCTCCTGCAGAGACATCAGCCAATAGGAGTGAAGGAACAGAGGCACTTCCTGTTTCACTTAGCAGAGACTGTGATGGTTACATTTATATCAGAGGAGGAGACCTGCAGCACAGACACAGTATGGTCTAAACAGCTGATTAGTCATCTCTACCTGCTGGATGATCGTCTCACCTGAGCGGCAGACTGACTGTTGATGACAGGAAGATAAAGGTCACTGTGGTAATGTATCTAATGCATCTATAAGTGGAGAGATTAGCCTCTGTGACTTAAGCTGCCACCAGCAGCGAGCCTGAAGCCTGAAGCTGCTGTTATTATAACACGGTGAGAGTTAGTTTAGAGCTACATATCCTCCGAAAGTCACTCACCAGCAGGATATTGATAATACTGTACGGCTGCTAATGTGGAGCTAATGTTTGTAGCTCTGCAGTGCTAACCTGCAGCTACGTTAGCATGGATCAAACGTCACGCACAATAAACCTGTGCATTTTACCGTAATGTCGACACTTGGAAGGTTTTTTAATGGTGATTACGATCAGTGTGAGCTGCCTGTAGTGTACAGTAAACTGTCCTCCTGTACTGAGTGCACAGAGTGGAGGTGACAGAGGAGGAGACGCCTTGTAGCATCATCATCTGCTGTCTGTTCCGCAGTGTTGTTGTGAAATAGTGAAGACTCACAGCTTTAAACAACCCTCGTTAACTGTCAGTCCATATTGCATCATGCAGGCTCAGATGCTGTGATAACATTAATGTCCAGCAGGATGTAGCCAATGAATGAATTTGGGTCAGAGCCACAGACTGTATTGATAAGGTCAGAGCTGAACTGATGTAAACATACACAGTGAGCAGAGGGGATCATATGACTCTGATTTTTCACGTGCACAGCTCTGATTTTTACAGTTGCATAAGGTGCCAGAGTGCATTAAACAGCATTAAAGTAGACCTTGTTTGTCAAGAAAGTGCCAGTGGAGGATCCCCCACACCCCCCAACCCACACCCCCTAACAGAGGTTAAAGCTAAGCCCCAACGTCCTGAAACCCTAGAAAAGTCATAAAATCCCAGAAACATTCTGAAATCAGAAGAATGTCGTTGAGAACGTTTGAGAAATGTTTTTAAATCCTAAAAACCCTCTAAAATACTAGATGTGCTCAAATCCAAGAAACGTGAGAAAATCTTAGATCATAGAAAAATCATAGAAATGTCCCTAAATCCTAGAAATGTTTTGAAATCCTAGAAACATCCTTAAATCCTAGACCTGTGGTAAAATCCTAGAAATGTTCTAAAATACTACATCATATAGATATATACTAGATACTAGAAATGTCCCACAATCTTAGAAATGTCTCAGAAGTGAGTCTAAAATCCTAATCCTAGAAAATTCCTAAAATCATAGAAAGCTCAGACTATAATGTATCTACTAGTCATGTTTTTTTATGACACTGTTGACAACAGAATTTGACTTTTGACCTTTCATGATGCCGTAGAGCAATTATATTTATTTATATTAAGTCACTTTTTAAGTTTTTAAAATAATATTTCCTCTTAGTAGTAGTTTCATTGCCATCATCATCATCAGAACTGTTTTCAAGATTAACTTTCAGCGCCATTTGAGTCTGGGTCTCACAGTTCTTCAGTCTGCACATATCAGCTCACACACTTTTAACACGGGGTAAAAGTTTAGAATCACCGTTATTGGCAAGTATGTGAACACACAAGGAATTCATTCAGGGTTTTTTGTTTTTTGTTGGATTGCTCTAAATGAACTTAGACAAAAATAGACAGAACAGCTGAGATTGAATTAAAGAACAGACAGGACTATCATTATGTAGGACACTGAGGTCATTAGAGTTTATTAAACTAAAACATTTTGGCCTAACTGAAATCAAAATAACAACCAGACTTTAGAAAAAAAACAACAATACTGTGTTCCTACAACTTGAACTAAACTTGAATAAAAATAAAACAGGAAATGGGAAAGTTTTGAAATCTGATGTTTGAAAGCATTGAAACCTGAGCAAATTGGCTTGGTTTCTTTCAAAAACCAGTGAAAAGAAGGGAAGAAGGCAATGAGTCACTTAACAAGAAATGGTGCCAAAATTAGCAGAGTTTCGTATAAAATAAAAAGAAAGTAGAAAATTGCCTTAAAACAAGCGTGGAAAAAAGACCAAGAAGAAAAAAACAATACAGTGACCTCAAAAACTGCTTAAAATATCTATTTTGTTTGTAATTTAATTTTAAATATATATTTATAAGAATAACAGACACAATTTTCTGGACATTTTTCCCTTGTTCGATAATATCTAAATATTTTTTACCAACAGCTTACTTTCAGTTCATTTTCTTGGCAACTTTACACCATCACCATGGTGGACATTTTTTCTGTCAAATTGCTTTTTTTCCTTTTTGCCATGTTTTCAAAAGAAATTAAACGAATTTTTACATGTTACAGGTTTAAATGCTTGTAAAACAAACATGATGTGGATCCAGGTGCTAAAGGGTTAACCACAGCTCAGTTCAAGTAGTTTTCCTGTGAGGAAGCTGTTCCAGTGAGGCTTGCAGGCACATTACCATTGAATTAAATATATATATATTTAATTTAATTCAAATCATATTATATTTAATTTAATTTATATCTTTCAACCATCTGAACTTAAGATCACAAAGGTTTCAAAGAGACATTTGTAAGTGTGTGTGTTTCACATAATTGCAGCTGTAAATAATGGTGTCATAGGTGGGATATTTCTGGAACTACAACATGACATATTGTCTCATTCATTGTCCCCCAGTGGTCCCCGCTGCAGCCATGCCTGTCTCCCTGCTGTGGGCGGTGGATGTGTACGGGCGGGTCTACAGCCTGTCCACGGCGGGGGCGCTGTGGGAGCAGTGCCGTGATGCTCAGATGGAGTTCAAGAGAGTGACGGCGGCTCGGCAGTGCTGCTGGGGCATCGCCTGCGACAACAACATCTACCTGAACGTCCACGCCTCGGACCTGCCCATCCGCTATCAGGAGGAGACCTACGAGAACCAGGTGGGTCCGGACCTCAATCAGAGAGAGGTTAAAAGGTCTCTCTGTGGCTGCTTTATTTCCTGCACAAAGTGTCCTGAGTGAAATGGAGAATTTGGAGTTCCCCTCCGACATTTGTCATGAGTGGATGAGTGACTGTGAAAGTGCAACATCCTCATCCAGCAGAGTCCCACTTCCTCTGTTGCTAACTCCAGTGCACTGTCACCTGCTGTTTAATCAAAATCCCACACACAGTGAAGGTATAGGCCTACTGTCTGTGGCAGAAAAACTACTGGTTCAATTCCCACTTTCTGTGAATGACTGCAAACGTTTGGATCATCAGTTTGTTGTCACACAGCTGTCACGTCATCAGGTCATGAGGTCACGAGGTCAACACTTTGTTGTGACTTTCCCTTGAGGGTTTATCTCACCACCAGTTTTGACCTCTTCTGTCTTTGTGTCAGCGCTGGAATCCAGTCGACGGTTTCTCAGAGCGTTTGCTGCCCAGCGACCGTTGGCAGTGGAGTGATGTCACGGGTCTGCAGCACCAGCCCCTGGACGGTTTCCAGCTCCCCTCCGGCAGCTGGGAGTGGGAGGGCGACTGGTATGTGGACGAAAACTTTGAGGGCGAGCCCACAGAGAAAGGGGTGAGTGTCCCTGCCTCAGCATCTCTTATGGTCAGTTTACTGCTCCCTGCTGGGATGTAAAGGTGGAGGTGTTTGTGCATGCAGGGGTGGAGCTACGCCATCGACTTCCCCGCCACCTACACCAAAGACAAGAAGTGGAACTCGTGTGTCCGTCGGCGGCGGTGGCTCCGATACAGAAGATACAAAGCTATGGACACCTGGGCCAAGGTGGGTCAACTCTGTCTGTGTCTTTTTCCCTCACAGGGTAAACCACTTTAAATATTTGTGTCTTTGTTATGGCTCCTTTCATGTTAAAATGTGTGATTAAAGCTGTGTCTCTCTCCTCCTGTGTGTGTGTGTGTGTGTGTGTGTGTGTGTGTGTGTGTGTGTGTGTGTGTGTGTGTGTGTGTGTGTGTGTGTGTGTGTGTGTGTGTGTGTGTGTGTGTGTGTGTGTGTGGACAGATCCCGTCACAGCGGACATCTCTACCAGATCCTTTCAGTGACATAAGCTGTGGAGGCTGGGACATCAGTGAGGAGCCCAGAGGACGCCTGTCACTGTGGGCCGTGTCCCTGCAGGGCAAGGTACACACACACACACACACACACACACATACGCAGGTGGCAAGGAAAATATCTGAACATTTGCTTCAGGGGGATTAATAGATATTATCAAAAATGGTTAATAATGTCCTGAAAAAAATTATAAAAGTAATTTATAAATCTCTTAAATATATATTTAAAGTTTTGTAATGGAAAAAAAAATCTTATCTTACTTTCTTGAACTTACTTTTTTGATTTTTTTGTTTTGTTTTGTTTTTTACTTTGCTTTTTTTTTTTTTACCTTTGCCTATTTTCAAGTAATTTCCCTGTTACTTTTTTATAAATTTGTTGCTATTTTTAGGCAATTTCTTGTTAAGATGAACAGGATGAGGAAGATTATTAGAAAATGATCAAATATGAGGGCAAACTGTCCAGAAAATCTCTTTCTGGACAAATTTTCTGCACTTTTTCAGGTCTTGTTTTGTTTGTTTGTTTGTTTTTGTTTTTCACTTTTTTTTTGGCTTAATTTCAGTTGGGGTTTTTTTTTGTAACTTGTTACTAATTTCTTGGTATTTTTTAGGCCATGTGTTTTTAAGTTGCTCTTTGCTTTCTCCCCATGATTTCGAAAGAAATCAAACCTATTTGCTCTGGTTTCAAAGGGTTAATGCCTGTAGGAACATCAGGTACACCACTGTATTAGCAGATAGATCTCTAACTGTCCTGCTCTCACTGTTGCTGCTGTTTCCGTCCAGGTGTGGTTTCGAGAGGGTATCTGTCACCACAGTCCCGAGGGCTCAGTGTGGGACGAGGTGTCTCTCCCCGGGGAGGTGATCCAGATCAGCTGTGGTCCCGGGGACCTTGTGTGGGCCGTGCTTTGGGAGGGGCAGCTCATTGTCAGGGAGGGCATCAGCAGAGACTGCCCAGCAGGTGAGAACAGGAAGTGGCTTTATGTTGTTGGGATGTTGAAATAATAAAATACTAAGATTTGTTTTTTGCCTGTCAGGTACATCCTGGGCCGTGGTGGACTCTCCCAGTCCTGATGTTGGAGCCACACATGTCACTGTGGGAGTCAACGTCGTCTGGGCTCTGACCAAGGACAACAAGGTAAGACCGCTCTGTCTTTATAGAAGACGCTCTACATCAGGCTACTCAGTTAAAGATAGAATTGGGCCGGATTTCAAAACCAGGAAATGTTCAGCCTATTACAAAGTGCTTCACAAAGAGATGAAATAGAACAGAGGTATGATCAAATAAAAATAGCCATAAAGTGGAGAATGTAATTAACTTAATAAAAGCATACAATATCTTAACAAAAAAACAATAGCACTATACAAATTACAAAAAAGGGAAAATATTAAAAACATAAACAAACTAAAAAACAGATTGTGAAAATTAAAAGCCTACAATAAAGATCTGTCTATTATGAATTAAGCATAGAAACAAAAGGTTAATTAAAAAAAAAAAAAATCTAAAATGTCAGTTATTTTGAATGTTGCTTCAGTGGCAAAACCATCATACAGGTGACGTAACATGTACAGTAAAATTATGTTTTCCACCTTCTGCAAAAACCAAAAGTGCTATCCTCTTGCTGTTTTGGTTGAAATACTTCCTTTGTGCCGTAAATGGAGCCTTCACTCCCAGAAGACTGACCCAGTGACAGTCAGAACTACAGAGTGAAAGTGAGGCTGTTTGGGAACCAGCCTGAACACTGATGGTGTAATCAACTTTTCATTCAATCAACTCATTTACTTCATAATGATATGTAAAAGCAAAAAAAAAACATGTCTATTTCCACTTTAACCAGAGTGTTTCCTCTCTGCTCTCTCTTGTGCCGTTCCAGGTTTGGTTCAGACGCGGCGTGAACTCACACAACCCCTGTGGCTCGGGCTGGATCAGCATGGTAGGAGAAATGATCATGATCAACGTAGGACTCAACGATCAGGTGAACTCACATGACATCACACCCTGCACAGCACTGTCCTCTCTGCCGGCAACATATTTAAGTCAACCTGTTGTTGTTGTGGGTGCAGGTGTTGGCGATCAGCTGTGAGGATCGGGCGGTGTACTTCAGACAAGGTGTGACCTCCAGTGAGCTGAGCGGGAAAACATGGAAGGCCATCAGCGTCCCCCGAGACGGAGACCGATCTCACTCCAGTGCCAGCGCCAGCAGTCTGCAGAGGTGGACACGCCTTATCGGTTACATTCACGCCAGTATTTCCCTGTTATTCCATATGTGACAATATTCTGAATCTGATGTGGTCATGTAAACAGCATATTCCATTTAAATATTCCAAATTAGGCCATTTTCCAAATTGATCATTTTCCAGTTAAGACATGTGGGATATGCTGGCATTGTTTGGGTTTTAGGAGCATTATTTGGACAGGTATACAGCCAATTTGGAATATGCATGCCTTTGTCTATTTACGGTCAGCTCTGCACGTTGTCTTGGATACATTGTACACAAACCAAATAGTCAACGGTTTGCAAAGCTGTGGGCTCGAGATGCATACAAAAGAAAATCCTACATTTCTGGTTGCTGCTTTTTAAACACGAGGAAACATTTGGATATCAATAGTTTTTGGGATATGAGCAAATATCATATCACCGACCTTTCCAGGAAGTTGACGGAATGAAAGAGAGAGTCCAACAAGCCAGTTGGAAACTAAAACTATTTTTATGCAATATAAGAAGCAAAATAAGAAGCAGCTCTAGCTGTTCTACTTTTCCATATTTTGCCATTGTGAATGACACGTTAGAACACATTATCAGAATATGCACGGCTGCATGTAAACAGGAGTGTTAGTGGAATATTCATTTTCATTAGACGTGTAAACAACTTAGTAGGAATGTGGACCTGACTACATTCTGAAAAACTGACTATTTTTTGCATGTAAGCATACTCAGTGACACACACACAGATACACACAGACTTCAGAAATATACATTACCACTTTACTAACATACCAAACATTTATCACAACACGATTACACAGAATACAATGTTTTGCATTAAATGTGCTCAAATGAATAGAATCAGGATTATAGTAGATTACAGACGTGTTTTCAGTGCAGACTGTAATGTCAACAGATTGTTCAAAATCTGAAAAGTTTGCTCTCCCTCTTTGTCTCTCAGCGCTGGATGTTTCTTCAGCGGCGAGGTGCGTGCTCCTTCAGTAGCCAGCGACGTGGAGTCAGACACGGACAGAGGACCTACAGACGGAGCCAGCCATCCCGTCTCCTCCACGTCCCCTCAGTCCTTTGCTGACGCCCCCACAGACCAACCTGTAGATGCCCCCAAACCCCGCATCCCCAAAGTGACCAGTGACAGCTTCATCTCTGAGCTGGTCTCTGACAGAGAGCCAGGAAAGAGCTCCAGAGAGAACGCTCCAGCTGTCCTGGAGGAGGAGCCCGTCACTGGAGGAGAAGAAGAGGTCAAAGCCATCTCCCACAGCCAGTCTGGAGCTCCTTTGGACCCCCAGTGGAGTAACGTGGATCTGGAGGAGGCACAGGTCCAGCAGGTCCAGGCCGGAGGAGCAGCGGTGGACTCAGCGGACACCTGCAGCCTGTCATCAGTGGCCACGTACACTCTGACCATGGAGGATCTGTACGGAGCAGACGAGCACCCTCTGTGGGCGTGGGTCAGTGCAGGCGGCTGCTCCGTGGACTCCCACTCCCAACTCAGCTGGTTCAACTGCTCCATCAACGCTGCATGTGAGTCACATCAAACAGCTGTATAGTGATTGGTTGAGCTGTTAGACTGTGAAGTTCCTCTGCAGGCAGCGATTAAAAACTAATCTTAGCTCATCGGTTTAGTATTTAGAGGTATTTTCCATGAAAAAACTCTATATGCTTTATGCCTTTAAATGGCTCCAATGTAACTTCACACCTTTGCCTTATTTCTTAATGTTCCAACGGTCATGAAATTCCTGGGAAAGTTATGAAATTAGAAAAACAGTTTTAAATACACGTTGTTTTGGCTGCTCTCTGCTCTTACTCTTTAACATTGAATCAAGGCTGTGAAGAATTTCAGCAGAAATTCAACACAAACTTGAGCCCGTGTACTGTAACGTCACTATTCAACAACGTCATGTAACATGTTAGCTCTGAAGTCAAGGACAGCAGTCTCCAGAAAACCTGTGCTGCAAGTCTGTCCATGTTGTTATTGATGTGTCCTCTGTGTCCTCTCCAGCTTTGGTCCAGTCAGTCCAGTCCATGAGCCTGTCTGTGAGTCCGGCTCAGACGGCAGCCTGGAAGAGACAAATCTTTGAGCAGCTCAGCGAGAGGACCAAGAGAGAGATGGATAACTTCAGACACTATGAACAAGCCATAGAACAGGTACAACAGCGGGACATTTTTCTCTGACTCTGTCTCTGTGTGATGTGTCTTTATTTGTCACAATTTAATTCACCGAACGCCTTCCCACGCTGCAGTCTGTGTGGGTGAAGAAGGGGACCATGCAGTGGTGGAGGGACTGGAAGCCCCACAAGTGGATTGATGTTCACTTTGCCCTGGAGCAGTTCTCAGGACCCGAGGGCAACAAGGACGGCATCCTCTTCATCTACTACAACTTCTACGAGGAGAAGAAGGTGATGAACGTGTGTGTTACACAATACGTGACAGTTCCAGAAGCCTTCTAGAGGCGAATGTTTGTTTTGATCATGTCAGTGCCTGTAGCTGTTAACAAAATATAAATGAGTCCCTGCTGACTTTCTCGTCTTCTTTCTTCGTCTGTAGACTTTATTTTTTTACTTTCTTCCCTCTCTACAGTATCTGCACGCCTTCATCAACGAAATCACCATTCTGGTTCCTGTGCTCAGCGACTCCAAACACACGTTTGCCGTGTACACTCCTGAGCGCACCAAACAGAGGTGGCCCATCAGACTGGCGGCAGCCACAGAGCTCGAGATGCATGACTGGGTACGTACGGGGAGCAGAGGCACAGGGTGATTTAAGTGCTCCCCGTATGATGTGCACCTTCTTTTTGTCCTCATCACGTCTCATCTGTCCTTCGCTCTGCAGCTGGCGTTGTTGAGCATGTCGTGCTGCGACTCCAGGGGGATCCAGGGTCCTCCGTCCAAACAGGCCATGTGGTCGGTCACCTGTAAAGGAGACATCTTTGTGTGTGAGCCGTCTCCTGCTCTGGAGGCCATGCCGTACCCCACACCCTGTGACCAACTGTAAGAACAAAACCTGGAAGCAACATCACACTAAAGCTTGTCTTTTGTTTGACATATTGTCTTTATCTCAAAGGGTGGCTCTATTTTTTTGTTGACTGATCGATTTTTGGAGGTTTTTATATGACTCTGTGCCTTCCCCAAGGTTTCCCAAAATGTATTTATTTGTGTCAACATCAGCATCTGCGGTCACATTTTGATTTTCTAGTTCTGGAGCGACATTTCTCTCTCTGCAGTGTTCTTGCAGAGTGCCATGCGCAGTCAAAGTGTAACTTAAACTTTCAGTACTTCGTGTAGTTTTAGTGTTTTCTATCATTTTTTTCAAACCACTTTAGATGAAACGGGCTGCATTACAGTGGAACCTGCACACATGGCGACCCACTTAACAGTAGCTGAGGAAAGTTTGCTGTCACTCGCCTCTGCAGCAGCTGCTCCTCTCATCTATTGATCTAATCTGATCAGCTCAATAATCCATTCGAACTCAATAAACTGCTGCTGAGGAAATAATAATAAGTCATGAAAAGTTCTGCCTGCTCTTATGAGCCTGCAAAAACATCTGAATTCAGATAAGGGACAAAAATAATTATATATTCAGTTACAATCATTCAAATTTTGGTGGAAGTTCAAATGTTTTAGCGTCAAGATGCTCTTTGCTAACACCCCTCTAAAAACGGGACCTGATGTTGGTTTCTGCATGATGACGTTACTCCGTATAAACCCCAACGCCAGCCTGATGTGTCTCTTTGTAATGTAGATAAGCCCTCTGTGAGAACTTTGTGTTGTCGATCTTCCAAATGAGCTAAATTAGCCTCTGAGCACCTAACAACCGGCAGGGTAAAGTAAAATAAATAAAAAACCCAAACTAACTCTTTCAGTTAGTATTAATTAACACTGCTGAATTTGTGTTTCCACTTGAAAAACCTTTAAAAGAACGCAGACAGAGCCGCCCTTTAATCCCTTATACTTTCTGAGGCCTTGTTTCCTGTGTTCAGGTTCTGGCGTCAGGTCGGAGGTCACCTCCGTGTGGTGGAGTGTAACAGTGTGGGCATTGTGTGGGGGATCGGTTACGACCACACGGCATGGGTCTACACTGGGGGCTATGGAGGAGGATTCTTCCAGGGCCTGGCCAGCAGCACAGACAACATCTACACACAGGTGGACGTCAAGAGTGTCTACATCTACGAGAACCAGAGGTGGAACCCCGTCACTGGATACACCAACAGGTACACATAAACCTTTACCAGAACACACTATGATGTGACAAACAAATACAACATGTTGTTTTTGATAGTGTGATGTGCAAAGTGACTTGTTTTTGATTTCAGAGGGCTGCCTACAGACCGCTACATGTGGAGTGATGCATCAGGACTACATGAATGCACAAAGACAAACACTAAACCCCCCTCCCCTCAGTGGACATGGGTACGTAACTCAAAAAACATCTAAAAAGAACTCTAATTTAAGACAAGACAAGATAATCCTTTATTCCTCCCACAGCGGGGAAATGTGCAATATTATAGCAGCAAATGGACAGTGCAGACAGGAAGCATCAGTGAAAAACACACGTGGCAATATAAAAATAAGTAAGTATTGGTAAAAATGAAAAAGTACACAGTATAACTCAGTATAATAAGTAAACTATGAAACTGCAAAAACACAAAGCAATTTAATAAGTAAACAAAAAAACACAGAAAAAAAGGTAAGTATTAAAAAAGTAATATAATAAATTAGGCAGGCTGGGTGGATGATTCACATTATTGAACAATGGAGGTGTAGTATAGAGTTTAATTTGCAAAGATTCATAACACATCATTAATTCATTTGTAACGTATCAACTTGTAGAGAATAACTTTTGTAATTTGTACATCTGTATCAATTTTGTGTTACTACTTTGATTAATAATGCAATCTTTTTTTTATCATGTATGATTAGTGCAATTTAACAGAGGTGGTATCTCCATAACCTAATTATGGCTTCGAGCCTCTCTTACAAAATGTCTTTTATTTACACATGTATGTGCAAATAAATACAGCTACACACACATGCACACACACACACACACACACACACACACACACACACACACACACACACACACACACACACACACACACACACACACCACACTATTAGATGCCCTGTGGTGATCTGAAACCAGTTCTGTGGTGGCCGCATTATCTTCCATCTTTCCATTTTGAACAAACTATAAATATGTGTTCTGAAATTATCTTAAACCAGAACTACAGATATGTGTTTCACTTCCTGTGTGTGCTGCTGTCTGCAGGTGTCTGACTGGTCTGTGGACTACAGCGTCTCTGGGGGGACGGACAGAGAGGGATGGCAGTATGCAGCTGATTTTCCAGCGTAAGTTTCACTTCCACCTGTGTCAGTTTGATCAGGCCGCTGCCCTCGTCATGCTGACCTCCTTCCTCTCTTCTCTCTTTGCAGGTCTTACCATGGATATAAAACACTGAAGGACTTTGTGCGGCGCAGGCGGTGGGCCAGGTACTAAAAAAAGGACCACTGTCGTGTTAGTTTGTTAGGCAGGTTCATGGTGGTCTGACAGTGTCCACTTGACATATGCAGCTTTTGGTAATATTTAAAGTCAGCACAAATTCTTAAAATGCTTAAATATGCTCATCACAATACAGATCTTTAAATTGTGTGCAGCTCCGAACCTTGTGTTTGTCCTCATGCACAGGAAGTGTAAACTGACCACCACAGGACCCTGGCAGGAAGTTCCTCCCATCTCCCTGAGTGATGTCACCATCCTGCCATGTGCAGCTCAGAGCAATGTGGACGTGGTTCCTCTGTGGGCCATCAGCAACAAGGGAGACGTGCTCTGCAGACTGGGAGTCACCACGCTCACACCTGCCGTGAGTCACATGACACCACATGTACAAATACAGACACCCCTAAGACAGGTTTAAAAAGCCGCAGATATGTGTGAGATCCTAACAGAGGCCTTCCTGGAACAAAACTGCAGGAGGACATCTATTATCATGGCTAATAGTAATATGATAATATCTTTAGAGTGTAATGTCTTCAGTTTCTTTAGAGTTTACAAAGCGCTTTGACAAACAAAGCAAAAGCAGAAATGGGATACACAGAAGACAATATAAAATAAGAAAGCTTTACTTAGTAAACACAAGCGAGACAATATGAGGGTGGAGTCAGGATCAAATTAAAACAAGAGGACAAATAATGCAAGATGCAGGACACAAAATGTCAATATAAATGAATACAGATAAATAGGCCATAAACTACAAAAGCATTAAAAGCGATAAAAATCACAAATAAAAGGAAATAAAAGAAATAAAATATAAATAAAATAGGCAAAATAAATTAATATAAACAAAAGGAAATAAAAGAAAAGAAACATAAATGAAATAGGTAAAATAAATTAAAATAGACAAAACGAAATAAAATAAATGAAACATAAATAAAATAGGTAAAATGAATTAAAATAAGTAAAAACACAACATCAAATACAAGCAATCAAAAAAATGGGTTTTAAGGAGTGATTTAAAAGAAGTCACTGATTTTGCAGGCCTTATCTCCTCAGGCAGGTCTTTCCAAAGCCGAAGGGCCCTGATGGCAAAGGCACAGTCACCTTTAGTTTTAAGCCCAGACTTTGGAACGACTAGAAGGGCCCCACCTGAGGATCTGACGCTGTGTATTGGCTCATGTGGGGTCAACATTTTGATTATGTAGCTTGAGGCCAGACCCAGCAAGCTTTAAAAGTGATCAGTAAAATATTAAAATCATTTTTAAAATGCACAGGGAGCCAATGGAGAGAAGCCAGAATTGGGGTGATGTGATGTTGTCTGTTAAAACCAGTAAGGATCCTAACTGCTGCATTCTGAACTAGTCTGAGGTGGGAGAGGGACACCTCCTGTGCAGCTGCAAAAGAATCTATTTTAAAACACTCTGCCATTCCTCTGTATGTCTCTCAGGGGTCCTCGTGGCTGCATGTGGGAACCGATCAACCTTTCAAGTCCATCTCCATCGGAGCTGCCAGCCAGGTCTGGGCCATCGCCAAGGACGGCTCTGCCTTCTACAGGGGGTCGGTGTCTGCACAGAGTCCAGCAGGTTAGTGGGAACAACAGAGGGCATCAGAATCCAAAGATTTAGACTGAACCCTTTGAAACCTGGATAGTCATCATATTTCTCGTGCTGCATTCATATGCCTTTCAAAAGTGTTTAAATCTTAGAAAATTGGTTTAATTAATATTAAAAACTTGGGGAAAAAAGGCAATGAGCAACTTGACAAGAAATGTCATGCAAACTGCAAAAAATAGTACTTTTAGAGATTTTTTTCAGAATTATTGTCATTTTAAGCAGTTTTTTTCCAGGCATTTCCCTTTTTTATTTCTATTTTTTTACCTTCCTGTTATTTTTTGTGTTTCCAATTTTACTCATTTTCAGGTATTTTTTTTGTTCTTTTTCTTAATTTCTTGCTCATTTTTTTGTAATTCTTCTTCTAAAGTTGGTCATTGCTCTCTTCCCATGCTTTTGAATGAAATCTAGCCAATGTGCACAGGTCAAAAAGGCTTTAAGAAACAAAAGTTGTCATCTACTGATGCTGATTTCCATATATATCATTACATTCTGACATGTTGTCACCCTCTGCAGGAGACTGTTGGTACCACATCCCATCCCCATCCAAACAGAAGCTGAAGCAGGTGTCTGTTGGGAGGACGTCAGTCTGCACTGTGGATGAAAATGGTAAAGCATTCAGAGCTCAGCTTAATGCAAACATTAATGTCAGTAAGTACAGATGTAGCTGATATCTTTGAGTTTTTCAGGTAACCTGTGGTACCGTCAGGGTGTGACCCCCAGCTACCCTCAGGGCTCCTCCTGGGAGCACATCTCCAACAACGTACGCAAAGTCTCAGTGGGGCCTCTGGACCAGGTCAGTGCCACCAGAACTACTCATAGTGTCTACAGTGTGCTGAATGATAGCTGTGGATGTGATATTGAATAATCAGCAGTTTTTTAGTCTTTGTTCCTGAGGATTGGATATTCTTTGTTGTATGAAGCATCATCAAACATTAATACACTATGGTCCTTTTTTACATTTGACCTCAGTCAGTTTCTGGGCGATAGAGTTTGTCTCTTTATTATTTGAACTTTAAAATGAAAGTTCCAAACAAATTTCTCTAAGTTATCACTTTCCAAAATGTATAAATACATAATGCCACCATATAAAAAAATGTCAATCACTGTGTGTTGTAAGTTGTGAAGCAGGTGGGACCAAAATGCAGGAGACAGCAAACAACAGGAACTCGATTAGATCAGTCTTTATTCCAGGACAAGTGAATATCACACAACCAAAACAGGGATCCAAGTGAAATTGAAAACCAACATACAAACCAGTCTGACGAGGGGGATGACGTACAGGTGAGGGGAGTAAGGTGAGGAGACAGGAGAGCAGGCAGGGAGCTGATTGGCTGGGAAAAACTCAGGAGCAATGAAGGACAAACGAGGCTGTGGAGGGACAGGTGTGTAGATGGATACATGAGGGAGCACAGGAGGAGAAGAACACAGCAAACCGAAACCCCAAAACCAAGAAAAACACTGTCTTCATTAATAAAAAGTGACCCTGTGAAAACAAAGACAGACTAGCAAAACAAAGACAACCTAAATGAGTCTGTCAGAGACACTTAGTCCAGTCTTCCCAAAAGTCTGAAGGCATCAGGACACAGCAGACTGGGACACTGTGCATTTTGTTTGTTTGGGGACATCTCTGGCGTTATGTTTTCAGATTGTCCATCTTTCTGTCTTTTCCATTTTTGAAAATATCCATATTTTATACAAAAATACCCGACTTGTATTATACTGCACCAGTTGTGTGCTGTTGTTTTAGCACCGTGTTTAACAACGCTAATCAATCAATAAATCAGAATGTTTGCTAAATAAAGTTTTCTTCATTTCAATGTAACAGTGCATGACTCAGGAAAAATATGTATACAGTATTAATATAGGAAATATTTCAGAATAAAATACTTCAACAGGCTAAAGTCCCAAGTATTTAGTGTGACCTCCCTCTCCACTTTGCGTGTCTTGAACTCTCTTGGGTAGACAGTAGGCGATTTACAATACTAGTCTTCTGGTGTATTTATACCAGATTGCATTCAAGACACGTCCAAAGCTCAGTATTAATTGTTTGAGCTACCTTTTGTTATGTTTGTATGATTCCATGTTTCAGACTAAATATTGACATCATTTTGTGGGTAAAGTATTCGTTTAACACCTTTCAATAACTGACTTGAAGTCTTCTCTCCATACATGATGTGAGAATGGACAGCTGTGGTTGTAAACTGACTAGTCTCAGGAGGCGGTTATTGTAGTTTCGTTTCCTTGTTTTTGGTGCAGGTTTGGATCATAGCAGACAAGGTTCAGGGCAGCCAGAGTCTGAGCTGTGGGACCGTCTGTCATCGACTCGGAGTCCAACCCATGGAGCCCAAAGGACAGTCCTGGGACTACGGCATCGGGGTAATACAACAAACAAACTGCATTAAAAAGTCTGAAATATTTGATTTGACCTGATGCTGGTATAGTAGTAATATGAGTTATAAAGGGAACTTTACACACTATCAAGTAAAAGTAGGATAGTTTCCATGCTGTATTCTGCTGTTCGATCCTCCAGATAAATATGTTTCCTTCCAATAGACACGAGTGCATGGAGTTGATTTGTAGGGGTCGGCGTATTATCGGTCTGGCCAATTGTTGGAGTCGATAGTTGGCGTTTTGCCGATTATCTGTAGGAGCGTTTTATTTTTTAAAAATTCATTCATTCATTCATTCATTCATTCATTCATTCATTCATTCATTAAACAGTGCAAAGAAGGTGTCAGCATGGAGGGGACTTTTACTTTGTAAAATCTCAGGGAGATATTTTTTATTAACTTTTATTTAAATTTTTCACTTGAATTTTCACTGAAAAAGCTGCTGAGAACTTGCTGTATACGATGTTGAAAGTTTCAGTTTTGATTTAACATTTGCTAAAGGCATTTAAACAAAGTTTTGTGTTGGAGTTTGTTCTATTCCAAATTCTAAGTAATGACAGAAAGATTTTTGTTTTTATCGTAAATGTATATTGGTTCCAAATATCAGTTATGTCTCATTAACAGTATCGGTAACAGCCCTGAAAAAACAATGTTGGTCGACACCTACTGATTTCCGTCTGTCTGTCTGTCTGTCTGTCTGTCTGTCTGTCTGTTTGTTTGTCTGTGTGTCTGTGTGTGTGTGTGTGTGTGTGTGTTTGCGTGTGTCAGGGTGGATGGGATCACATCACGGTGAGAGGGAACTCTATGGAGCCGCCTCGTGTCCGTCTGCCCTCTGTGACAGGTCCCGCCCCTGTCAGGAACACCGAGGTCAACGGCAATGCTGCGGGATGCTCCACACACACATGAAAACACACACACATCCTGTACAGAGACAACTTTGTAGTCATGGGTAGTTTTTGTGTTGGAGTAGCAGCAGTGATAATTCAGCTCCAGACTCTGGAGGAGATCCTTCAGTGTCCACATCTCTGCAGTCAGTGGGACAGAAACAATCTGTCTCCTTTTCTCTGGAGACAAATTTTAATCTCTAAATGTTTTTACTGAGCTCTCCGGACATTACCGTCTTTGGTCACTGACACTGAACTTGATGGTCTCAATGCATTTTTGTCTTTTTATTTATATTTATTGTTTGTTTTTTTTCGTTGGTTCCTGTGTATATAATAGTTCCTCGTGTATGTGGAAGGGTGATATTTTTATGAGTTAGTTTGTTTTTTAAAGGGAAGAAATGAGTTTACTGAAGTTACCGCTGCTGAGCTGCTGAGCTGCTGAGCAGTCAGTGCTGCTGTTGGATACAAAATTAAAAATGATGTTTGATGTTGGTGAACACATTGATATAAGCCTGTGATTGGCTGCACACTTCCTGTGTGGTACTGTTTTCAAAATACTGTTGCTGCGTGAAACTAGTCTCCCATAACCCGACTTTCTTTCTCCAGAATTTGTTTTAGCGTTCTGCATGAAACTTTTAATGTTTTATGTTGCGTTTTCTTTTGTACCCCCAAAAAACAAGTTCCTTCTTTGCATTATTTTTCAAGAGCGCTTTAGCTGCCTCTGGGTTGTGTCGCTCAGAATGACTGTGATTGGTTTAAAGAAATACAAACAACCTAGAGCATTTTTTTTTCATTAGTGCTTTCTCCAGTGTCGGCATAGCAACAGACAACATGCTGGAGCAGAGTTAAGTCTGACTGATCTGGAAACAGAAAAACTGATAACAGGACAGAGCGGCAGTATGGGCTGCTGATCTGACACATCTGTATAATTTCATAACACATGGACGCAGCATCTTTGTGCCCTGCACTGGTTTTTAATGAATGGGCTTTCAGAAGCCTAAATTTGGGTTTATTGTGTGCAATAGTCCTGCCAGTTGTTCAGAGCGAGAAAAAAGTAGTGAAACCTGATACATGCTGAGACATGTAAATCAAAGCATGCACCCAAAAACCTCTCTATAAGATTTAGTGTGAGGGGGTTTTTTTGTGTGCAATTGAAACTCTTGTGAATAAAAACAGTACACTGTATTTTTTTCATGAAATTTCAAAGGTGTTCTCGTTGACAACAGGTCAGCATGTAGCAGCTGTAACTTTCTTTATCTGTGCTGGCTCCTGCTTGCCTTGTACAAACAGCTGACTGATGTTTTATAAAGGTTTAAATGTTTTTTTCTAAATCTTCCCATTTTTAGTGGATCTGGAGTCAATGTGCAATGGTTATCCATGCGTAGATAAGGACAAAGTGTGGTTAAGATGCTCAAACTGAACCTTCCTCTTTCTCAGGAGAATGTTGGTTTTTTCCTGATGGTCACAGATCTGAACAACGGGAGGAAAAAACACTATTTTTCTTAAAAATCTGTTAATATATTATACATGTATAGTGGTTGTTGCAGTGGTAATATATTCTGGTGGAGTCATATTTGTATATTTGACAAAGAGAATTTACCATAGTAAATATTAATGAATTATCATCTGTTCAGGCATTAATTTATCATTAAGTACCGTCTCTATGTGATGCAGCTTTCTGTATTATCTGTGAATAACCACCACCATCATGCTGTGTCACATCTGTTGTCACTGCAGAGAACATTTCTCGTATGTTGTGCATGCTCACAGTAACAGTCCTCGTCAATAAATAAACATGTTTATTGAGAAGAACTCCCCAAATAGTTTTTTGCTGTTCTGTTTTCACCCCAGTGTCTTGCAGTGAGACACACACACACGCCAAGAGTCAAAAACACTCTTTAAACATCATCTGTGCCTTCCAGCCAACAGCTGCACAGTCTGTCAGAAAACTTTAAGCAAACACACTTTAAACATTTCAATATTTAGTCTTGCCACTGCCTTTCTGCTCCTCCTGGATGTGACAGTTGTGACTGGAGGCGACGCTCAGCAGGTTTCTCAACAGAAAGCACACAAGGAGATCACAAGATAACACAAAAGAGAACAAGTTTCTGCCTCGACGACAGATAAAGAGACAGAATGAGCCCTTCCTCTCCGAGTACAACTAATGAATCTTCATCACCAGCATCCAGTCTGCAGTCTCTGTGTCTGCTTGGTAGTCGGGTCTCAAATATTCTTCATAAAGTTAGAAAAGTTTGGGTTTCTCATTTCCTGCAGCAGGGCACACCTCAGCCTGTGTTAGCTGCCCTGGCTGAAGCTGTGCATGTGGGTGAGGTACTGGGTGAGGTCGTCCTCCCCCTCCTCCTCCAGGTGATGCTGGTAGCACTGCAGCAGCTTGGCAGCACTGGCCTCTGAAGGGACACCCCCGCCGGTGGGCAGGCAGGCCCCAGACATGTCCACCACAATGGTGGTGAGGGCCTTGATGTAGTTCTTGGCCAGGGTGAGTGTCTCAATCTTTGACAGCTTCTTGTCGGTCTTGACGTGGGGGATAGCCTCTCGCAGTGCCTGGAAGGCGTTGTTGAGTTTGTGCATTCGCTGGCGTTCACGCTCATTGCTCTCCAGTCGCCGGACGCTGCGTTCCTTGCTGCTGGAGCCGCGTTGCCTACGCCGACGGCCTCCACCTCCTGGACGCTTGCCTTCCCCGGCCCTCAGTGACCCCCTCCAGGAGCCGCCAATCCGGACTGAAGCCTCGGAGCCCTCCTGCTCACTGGAGCCCGGCTCTGTGTCTGGTTCCAGTTCAGGCTCGGGGTCAGACCAGGTCCTCCTGGAGAGTTTCACTGCCTTCCCTTTGGACTTCATCCTTCTGCTGCCTCCGTCACCGTCCTCTCTCTCTGATGGTGGAGATCTCACAGCTTCAACAGGCCTACAGGAGGAGAGACAAAGAAACACTCAAACATGATTTCAAACTGTTTTCTGCCCCAGTGAGCAGGTAAAGCTCCTGTCCAGTTCAAACAGCTCTACATCCTGTTGTATCTAATCAGCCCGCAACATGATGTTGGTGTGTTAATCTACCACAGCCCTGCGATAATGATCACCTCAAGGTTACACTCACAAAAACACAGAGAGCAGCCCAGCACTCAGCCAGATCACCTCCACTGAACTCTCACTTTAACCAGCACATGTTAACATGCTTCAAAACATGATGTTCATCAGGGAACAAGTTTGTCATGATGTTGAAATGTGCTGCAGCTTTAGTTCAGGGTTTTTTCCCTTTAAAACACATTATTAAACATGCTCCTGTGTTCAAACTGCTCAAAGTTTGAAGATAAAGCAGTTTTCTTTTATAGTTTTTCTCCATTACTATCCTTTCTCTTTACATCAGAGTCAGTGTGACTGACAGGACGTAAATGACACACACAGAGCAGCCAGTAAAGGGAAGGAAACAGCTAAAGTAAAGATAAAAAGCCTTACCTTACCTTAACTTTCCTCCTGCTGAAAGTTTAAGGAGAACTCGTCACCATACAGCCGCTCACAAAAACCACCATCACTTACAGAAGAGAGCAGCAGTCACACTCACACACACACACACACGCGCGCAGATAACTGTCACATGCGAGCTACCTGCAGCTGACTGATGTACACGTAGCGCTGCTCAGCCAATCAGAGGGCGAGTCTACTCCCTCAGCTGTGAGCTCCGCCCACAGCCTGCTGCTGCTCACTGTCACTACAACTCTACATTACTATCGATATTATTTTAGTCTCAACATGAAAAGAAAGGGAATTCATAACATGTAGATTTACTTGTGAGCCCAGGTGGTGGAATACTGCTAAAAGTAGCTCTACTATTCTATAAAAATACTCAAAGTTAAAGTCTAGCATCCAAAATTTGACTTGAAGGGGCCCCTGGAAAGTCTAAACTGAAACTTAACCCTTTGAGACCAACAAATTGGTTTAAATTCTTTCAAAAACATGGGAAGGAGGCAATGTGCAACAAAATAAGAAATGACCAAAAAACTAGCAAGAAATTAGTAAAAACTACAAGATTTTTTTACTTGAAAATTCAATTTGAAAAAAGAAAGAAAAGAAGAGATTATGAAAAATAATTTATAAAGAGTGTTTTGTTTTGTTTGTTTTTTACCTCACAACAAGTAAACAACAGCATAAACAAGGAGTTATATGATCATTTCCTTGTTTTTAGAAATGAATGATTTAATTTCTTTTTTTTTTTGCTCAAAACATCTGACGAGCCAAATAGAACCTTATGGTGGGCTAACTTTATCCTGCGGGCCCCACTTAGAGCAGCAGTGGTCCATTGTTTAGGATGTAGTGGCATCAGAGGTGAGGTTGGAGAGCTGGAGTTTGGTTTGTCTATTCTGGGCTACTGTACAAACATGGTGGGCTCTGTGGAGGAGGGTCTGCTCTGTATGTAGATATAATACATGGATATATAAAGAGACAGCATTGGAGGCAGGGCCATGTTCATACCTATCAAAGTTGCTTAGTAGCACACAAGTCAAAAAAAAGTTTGATTTGAGCAGTATGAAATTACCGCCATGATTGACTGTGTGGTTCAATGGAAATAAGGTTCCTTAAAATAAACTTTATTGCGGATAATTTGCATAACATAAACAGGTATTTTCCTTACACGTATTATTTATTGCTGTGTAAAAAAAAAAGCAGAGATGTTTGACCATTTGTCACTGACTTTAAACGTGATTCACCACAGTACTTCAGTAGTATTTGATCCTTTTTCCTTGGTGTGCAGCAGCAAGGGTGAAACAGTATTTAGGAGTCAGACAGTGAAAGAGCGTTCCTTGTCCTTTAAGTTGAAGCAGTTAACATAATTTCCATGGTAGTTTACTTATCACCTTGCACTCATTTGAATACAGTCCTCCAGGCTACACCTCAGTTTATTGAGGCAGCAAACAGCTTTACTTTTTTACCAGTTTGAAACAACTGTGCAAGCACTGTTGTTCTTGTAATGACAGCTTAATGTAGATCAAACTACTGTAAACTAAAGAAACAAACAACAACATGCAACATAATGAACCTTAATTTGAATAATCACTCTCACGCCCCGCTCCCTCTTGTGATCTCAAGTACCTGTAACTCTGCTTTTTCTGTTTGACCCAAGGGGCTCAAACTGTAGGCGGTTGGGAGTGTTTGCCCTCTCCTGCTGTGATCCACAGTGGAGTCAGACAGGGTGGGGTCATCATATATACTGACGGACCATTCATCAGCATGGTTTCATCAGAAGCACCCCACGGTCTCTAAAATCTCGAGGCTTATGTTTTTATATCTTTATTCTTTTATATCTTATCTTATCTATATCTATATCTTATCTTATATATTTTATATCTTTTATATCTTTACTATTAAAAAATAGTTAGCATCCGATTGAAAATGCATTAACTAGATTTGCAAAAACAGTTCAAAATATAATTTTGATCAATAATTTTATGTTATTTTTGAGGGCTTTAATGAATGATGCACAGAATGACAGATTATTAGATCTGAGTATTTGTTAAATTTTGGTAAATATTTGTCAAATATAAGCTTAGACCCAATTAGATGCCAAAACCCTTTTACTAGCCTGTTGTGGCTACGCAATTTGACAAATAAAGGCCTGTCTCAATTAGTGGCCCTGTTGCTATGCAGTTCTTTTTTATAGAAGTTCTCAGGAGGTATAAAATCAGGCTACCCGCTGGAGACAACGTTAGTGAGCTGCTTAGATAAAATATCAGTGTTTAAACCTTTGTCTGTATGGACATGCCACACACATGGTTAGCTCAATAAGATTCTCTATTCAATCATTCATTTCATTTTACTGAAACCATGAGCACCAAAAAAAGAAGTAATACTGGCAGAATAAACAAGAAAGATGCAAAAAAAAAAAGAGAGGTTTAATGAAACAACTTGATTGAATTTCCAATCTTTGCTAAGCAACAAAATTATGTGAAAAGAATTAAAAGCCTTGCCCATATAATTAGATTCCTGTCCCAAATATAAGCCTGTTGCAATCAGGGGTATATATATATATAGAAATAACATTCAGGGCTGACAGGGCTGAAGCCCAAGACAATAATAAAAACAAACTTTTTTGGTAGCCTATATAATTAAAAATAAGAACACTTTATGATCGTGGTCAATAGTTTCAGCCACAAGACGACTGATGTTAGAATATCACAAGCATATAACATCAACAATAATGTGCAGGTGTGGCGCTCCCACCTCCAGAGAGCCAAACTTTTTTAGCTTTTGGTGTCCTTGAACAGTGTGTGTGTGTGTGTGTGTGTGTGTGTGTGTGTGTGTGGGTGCAGGTACACTGTATCTAATCAACCGAAGCTGCTGGTGGTGGTGGTGTTGCTGTGTGGAAACATTATCTGTGACTGTGAGTTTGTTCAGTTTGTGGCTCTGGTGGCCCTGAAGGCTCAGTCTATTTATTCAGCCACAGAGTCACTGATAAATTCAGGGCTCAACACACTTCAGTAATGAAGCGAGCAAACACACAACTCCACAAGCACCATGCCATGTTTGAGTTAAACTAACTCCACAAACAACACAACACCACCAAGCTGGAATCTGGTGAACACATTATGATCAAATGATCATTTATTAAATTTCATTTACTGGAATGGACAGTATTTCTGTTTCTGTTTGAAATTTCCGGTCCAAGGACACAGTCTGGACGGGAACCAACTCTGTTGTGCAACAGGTTGTTTTGATCCCATCGTCACAGTGGCAGCTGAATGCACCGTCACACCGTCCTGCGTGGCTGTGATGTCACAGACGACAGGTGTTCTGAATCCATTTGGGTCAGAGAGAGAAAGAAAGCCATTAAAATCCCTGACTCATCATAAAACAGGAGGGGGGAGGTGAAGAGGATCCTGAAGATGAGTCAGTTTTTCCATGACGAGGTCGAGGCTACTGTCTGTCCGATAAAACAACAACACCTAACCGGGCCATGGTGACAGTGAGGTCGCCTCTGCCTGACAAAAGTTTGACCCCGCTGTGTCGCAAAAATCAGCACCTACACCTCAGTATGTGCACAAATTATCTCACAGCTCAAGGTCTGCCTCAGTGACATGAGTGAGGAACAGGCAGCTTTGGGACAGAACGAGACGTCGGGACAGAGGAAACTGAGAGTGTGTAACAGAGTGAAAATGGCAGCTGTTGTTGATTTTCTCGAGAACTGAGAAGTCGTCGTCCCACTCCAGGCCTGCAGGTAAAACACACAGTTAGAGACAACACAGAGCCAAAAGCCCTTCAGCGGGGCTCACAAACATCACCATTTGCTCACCCGCCCCCTAACTTGTTACACTGTTAGTTTGTTTCAGTTTGAAGAAGTTAGAAACATAAACAAAGCAAATATACAGTTCTACACTTGTTGATTTTGCCATCAAATGATTTAAAATATTGATTTTTTCAGGTTAAATGTTACAATCACTAAGAAATATATGATTTAATGACCTGTCACCTGTAAGAGTACAATAGGGCTAACCCTCCTGGTATACAAATTATAATAAAATTGATCAGAAAAGAATTGTCAAAAGTAAACTTATGTATTGTTTCATTAAATAATTATTCCAGGTGATTAATGTCTGAGCAACTTGTTACTGGTGAAACAAGTTAAGGTGGACCTCAATTTATAGTCGAGCTGCAGTTATTAGTTGATTCACAGATTAGTCAGTTGACAAAACATTAAATGGCCACTATTTTAATAATGGAAGAATTTTGTTGGTATTTTTTTTAGCTACAGGTTTCTATGCTTCTTGAATGTTTTCTCTGTCAAATATGATAACAAAGTGAAAAGCTTGGAATTTTTGTACTGCTGGTCAGATGAAATAAACTATCTGAAGATGTTACCTCTAGCTCTGGATTAAATGTTTCAGTATTGTCTGACTTGTTTTTTACAAAACAATGAATTGATTAATTGAGATACTGCACAGCAGATGAATGGAAAGTAATGATAAAATGCAGCCATAACTGAAGCATGTTCTTTACTGTCGGGTAGTTTAATCTGCACCAATAATGACGCTTCATCTGCTCCTGTGTTTTCTCATTCCAGAGCTGCACACTTGATTGAGTACAATCAGTGAAATAAGACCCACCTGGGCCCTGTGTGCTCCGTAATCAGCAGCCAGTTTGTGCTGGCAGACTTTTTTGCTTTGTGCCTTTTGTTTCCTTCTCCCTAGATTTAACATTTTTACCAATCCACTCCGACCATGACTGACTGTATAGATTTCTATTAATGCAACTTGTCTGACTTATTTTAATTAATATTAATATTCTTCACTTGTAATTTACTTGTGTGTCTCCCAATTAGCCTAACGGCTGGGCTGTGACACAATGCATCATATTTTATTAGCTTATCATATAAAATAATAATCCCCAGGCGGATAAATACAAACACACACATATATAATGTGTATTTAGTATAAATGCTCAGCACGCACAGACTGGTATCAAACACAAAAAAAATCACTGGTATCATACCACTGTCTTCTTCTAAAGTGTCCTCTGGCAGAACTGTGCAGGCCTCAGGGTGCAGCTCCATAGTGGGACTCTCCTGAGAATATAGTAAGAGTTGAAATCAAACAGGAAGCAGAGGAAGTGTTTAACCTTCAAATGTGAAAGCCCTGAGGACAGTACCTGATCAAACAGGTAAACCATGACGTCATCATCAAAGGACACACTCTTCCTCTTCTTTACAGTCCTGTCCCTCACGGATGATCGTCCTAGAGTGTCACAGATTTGAAAGGAGGTGTTCAAACTGTCTCTGACAACCAGATCATGTTGGTTCCTGTTGGAGTTGTTGATGTTTATGGTGGGACTGTGGGCAGTGAAGTTTGTCAAATCACTCAAAGCGTTGCTGTCACAGCTGTACCAACCAGTATCCCCTAAAGACGTCCTACAGTCTTCTGTGCAGCAGATGTCCCCCAGACCTTTTATTGGTAGGTCCTGATCACAGAAAATGATAAAGCTATGATATGGATCTTGCTGGGTCACGATGTTTAAATTAATTCCGATCAGACTGAAAATGTCCTGCACGTTTAAAATGAGTCTCGTCCACGGGGCATCCTCTGAGACAAGAGAGGATAAAGAAGACGTGATTGATGAAAGATGTGCATTCTCCTCAGAGGATGCTGGTGTCTGTCTTACAGAGCCTGACCTGCAGCCTCTGCTCCTCCAGAACTGACGGGCTGCTGCACCTTCTGTGTGATCCAGGAGGCAGTTGATCACCTGCAGCTCTTTGTGGATCGAGTGACCTGAGGACATCAACAGCTGGAGCTCTTCAGTCCTGTAAAAATGATATTTCATGATCACTCACGGATGGGACTTGATTCTGTTCATTGTCTTGTAACCAACAAGTAAAGAAAATCAATCTAATGGCAGTATACTAAAACTAAACTCTGGCTGTTGATCCAAAACAATTTCCTTCACCGGATGAATGAATAAAGTCTTTCTATTCTATTGTATCCTGCAGTTATCAGGACGTGTGACATGTCGCAGTAGGAACAGCATAGGTATGAATGGTAATGATGGCTGAATTCCATTCAGCTCACTTTAATTGTACTAGTTATTAGTAACATATGATGTGCTTTTCCTGTTGTGACAGGTCCAAATGTCTGCTGTAAAAAAGGCTGAGATGTGAGATTATATACCTGGATATTTCCAGACTGTTTTCATTCCAAACTCTTCAAATACCGCCACTCTGACAGTGCTATCGGTGTACAATCCCAACACCAAAAGGCACCTTTTGCGTCCATGTGATACGTATGCCCCAAACATAGACAGACATACAGGTCTTGCTGTCATTATATGCCACCGGAGGGCTGGATGGCACCTGCTGCATCAGCCTAATACGTGAATGGACAGCATCATGATACACCCCAGAAGGGCATCAGGTCGAAACGCTGCCGGTAACAATGTAATATAAGGAGCAGGAGGGGGCCTATAGGGCAGGTGGGAGGGATGGTGGATGGGTCCAACAAACCCTGGATTTTCATGCATGAGTCTGGTGTTCACTTCTGAATGGGATTTTTTTTTTTTTTTGCACATTACGATATGCCTCCTTCTCTTAATCCTTACCATCTGTGGCAGCATGTGTGTTTATTGACAGTGTGTACATTTGTTGCCTAAACATAACCACATGCCACGTCATCACACCATGTGCTTGTGTTGACATCACGGTAGCAGCATCCCGGGAACATAAAGAGCAGAAGGATAACATATCATATATTTGATACTCCTCACTCAGATGGACCTCATCCAGTGTGCATCCCGAATCACATACTTTTGATTTTTCTGTTTAATAGATACTGTGGCTGCCCTTATAAATCATATTCTGTTGATTTGGGACACACCACTTCTTTATAACGCTGTACCCTGAACTTTGACCCTCTGTCTCATATATCTGTTTCAGTGGTGGTCAAGTAAAACTCCATTTGCCAAACTCGGCACAGGTGGGAGGTCAGCCGAGTAACTACATGTTCTGTCAGTTGTCAGTCAGTGGTCAATATGTTATGTATCTCCCGCTGCAGAGAATTGTGGGTAAGAATAGCCAGAAAAGCATGCCGGCTTGCATACTGTAAAATCCAACCAGATGTAGTAGAACATCCAGGTATCGTTGGCATTCTGCAATTATTGTAATAACCACAGTCAGTGGTGTTGGTCTTAGTATGCACAACACCAGGGGCTTACATGTTTAAGATGACTGTCTGGAAAAAGGGTAGATCAACATAGCTATGGATGGTGACACTTTGACCTAAAAGCATATGTAGTCTTTGTGTAAAGATCATTTTCCTTTAAACAAATATCATATCAGTATCCTCTTTTTCTTGTCTTTTGAATCCGTTGGACATGTTCAGAGGTCAGCTGCAGAGCGCAGACAATAACAGGATGTACTTAAACTGATTTGTCAGCCACACACACTCACACACACACACACAAACATTATTTGTCCACTCAGTCCTGAGCCTGAATAAATATGGGGGCCCGTCCGTCCACGGAGACAAAGACGCAGTAGGAAACTTTGAGCACTCTGCAGTAACCAGGCGACCGCTGGACGAGTGACTCAGGAGAGGAAGAGAGGAGCTGACTCACAGCTGCTGTGACGTAAACCATGTTAAAGGACACACACACACACACAGTGATGCAGCAGGCCATACCGCCTGTAATCTGCCCTGTTTCAGGTAAATTAACACCTAGCTGTGAAACAGGTGGAGGGGTTTAGGGGAAACACGGATTATCACCACCACCATAAACACACTCAAAAATCATACCTTTTCTTCATTCCTCTGTCTCTGCAGCTCCTTTTAGAATTCAGACCATCCAGTGAAATGACCAGCGCAGCTCCATCATCCCTGCAGTGTTTGCACTCTGTCAGAGCAAAGAGAGGAACCTGGTTATCAGATGTGTGCATTGCTTCGGAGTCCTGCTGCATCATGATGCTGCAACATGTGTTGCAACACACTTCAATCTCTCTGTATGATGCCAGCACATTTCTGTTCTTACCTTCCATCCTGCATGCCCCACTCGTTTCCCCTGGCTTATATACTGCATCGACAGAGAAGGGCTTAACGTATGGACATAGAGAGAGAGAGAGGGGGGAGATAGAAAGAGGAAGGGAGGGGGATTATTTAGTGAACGAGGGGGGAAATGAAATGAGGGAAGCACATCAGAGGAAGGATGTGAGGACAGAGAGCTCACATATACAGCTCACTCTCTCTCACTGCAGGCTGTTGGCCTCTCTGCAGCAGCACACTGCAACACACAGATCAATAACTCATCTGGAGCCTGGATGATAGAAAGGACGTCACAGCGACACACAGACATTAGTTACTGTGCAGTTCTTTGGAATATGCACATCATACTTAATGCAAACAACAATGTGCTGGATGCTGTTCAGCTAAAACAGGACATATACATTTTGAGTGTCAAACGCATAATTTCCTGAATTTTGGTGAAATGTTATGCAACAACGTACAACCTTGTTGCATGACTTTATGGCAGTGATACTCAATTTACGGCCTGCAGGCCAAATCTGGCCCCCGACATGGTGCCAGTTGGCCCCCCAACCATTTTCTAACTCAGAATTAAAATGAGGTGATTCACAGTGGGAATTGTTTTTGTACTTTTAGTATACATAAGGGGTCAGATAATATAAAAAGCATCAAAATAGAACTTGTTTATAAAAAAAGTGCCAGTGGAGGATTCCCCACACCCCTTATCAGAGGTCCTAGCCAAGCCCCTAATGTCCTAAAATCCTAGAAATGTCTTGTCTTTGGTATGTAGTTTGTTGTAAGTCGTGCGCCAAGAGGTCCTGTGTGTTCCCAGAGCTTGTTTCCCAGTGTTTCAGTGATCTTTGATGTGATGTGATGTTGCCTGTCTGTTTTTTTGCATGATCCAATTGGATGCAGCAGAGAAACTTGTCACCCTCTACAGGCTGAGAGCAGAACCACAGCAGTTCTCGTTCTCTGCACAGATGAGGACTCCAGTCACATCACTCGGACTTGAGTCAGACTGAAGTCACAAATTTCATCACTTTAGCCACTTGAAAAAACTAACTAACTAACTAATAACTCTGCTGTCATTTCAGACCCTGCCACTCCCACAGCCTTCCCTCATCAGTAGATTCACTCCACCTGCTGATCATCACTCACCTGTTCCTCATTCCCACATTAGCTCCCTTAATATTAATACTGGTCTGATTTCACCAGCTCTCTGACAGATTGTGTTTGTGCCCTGTGCCTTAGCTTTCTTGTGTTTCTTATCTGCATTGTGACCTTTTGACGTAGATTTTGATCCTGCCTGCATTTTAGATTCTGGCTCAGCCCAACCCCTTGTTAGTTTGTTGATAGCCTGGATCTTTTTTGCATCCTTGTACTTTTTTGTTTTGCTTACTAGAGACTCTATGCTGTGTTTACATGTCTCCTGAGTCATGCTCTTGGGTTTGGTCCTTTATGTTCACATATTTAGTGACTGTTGCTTCACTGATGAAGCTCATAAAAACAGAAATACAATAACTGCTGCTGCTACTGCATTTCTACTGTTAGATATACTATTACTACTGCTATCCCCACATGCTCTTATGTATACTATGAGACATCTTATGTGTGTAGTCTTGTGATGTTTTCTGTGTTTTTGCAGCTCTTTCTGGTTATTTTGAGTCTCTTCCTGATCTGTATGTGTTACCTTGAGTGGCATTTTGCAGGTGAAGGCTGGGGGGGGGCACTAAGTCAGACTAAAGGGTTTTTTGTTTTAATTTAAAAGTATCAAAATGTTCAGCTCTTCTCAGATCCTCCAGCATGTCGTCACGGTGTTTTGGGGCGCCTTAAGAGCAGAATTACCAAATGTTTTAGTTGTACTCTGTGAAATGGCAAAAAAAAAGAAACGCTGGAGGATCTGATGGGCCTTCCTGGTCCATAAACTAAAAGCCCCTCTGAGTAGTCTGTTGCAAGGTCGTGTAATGCCTTATAAACTAATAAAATAATCTTAAAATCAATGCAAAAACTAAAACCATACCAACCATAGGCATATTTAAACAAAGGTCAGCTGCTATGGTCATCCACCTGGCAACAAAATCACTGATGCTGGAGTTCTGCTTCACACACTCAGACAGCATCAGGATGTTGTTGCCAGGAGGAGACAAAAAAATATAACCATTCGGCCCATCTCTCAGCTCCACCTTACACGTCCAACTCTGGTTCACAACAGGGAGAAGTGAAAGGAGCAACAGAGATGGACAGATGGTGATTCCTCTTCAATTTATATCTTACTCTCACTTTCCTTTTACCGTTACTTCCTGCACAATCCTCTTGCAATGCATTGTGTCACCATGGACCCATGTCAGGTCTGAATGCTCACAGTTTAGTGTTTTAGTGTTCAGCAGTTACAGCTATATGTGAGGCTGTGATAGAAGTGTGGAGCTGAAAGTCTTAATGCTGCAGAACGGGAGCTTTACTTGCTCTGACACAGTCTATTTCCACATTGCCATAATGACTGATGTGCAGCATCTCACAATCTGAAACCTCCACAATGTTTTAATTGACGTGTTTGTTGTGTATGTTTCAGTTATAAATTTCTAATCATTTAAGTTCATAATGTCTTTAAAAAGTAATTCGACACTCAGTTATTTTTTAAAAAATAGGGGAAAAAAACACAAAAGTCAAAATTATAATTTAAAAAAAACACCCGAAACTTTAAATGATTAAAAACATGGGGAAAGCCTTAAAATTCAAAATTATTTTTTAAAAAAGTAGAAAAAAACACACCCACACCCAAGAATCAAATCATTAAAATATATATAAAATATATATAAAAGAAAAACAGACCCAAAATGAATTAGTTTTGTTTAAAAAAAAATGAGAGAGAAAAAGACTTAAATGTTTGATGTAGGCAATTCATTTTATGTCAGTTGGCAAAGTGATTAATCATCTAATTGTTTCAGCTGTACTTGTAAACTGTTTGGTAATTAAGTCATAATAAAACATCACATTTATTAAAATCTGGTTTGTTTTTCTACACAAATCTTAATCAGTAAAGTAACTAAAGCTGTCAGATAAACGTGGTGATGTAAAAAGTACAATAGTGGAACAAAAGTATACAGTGACATGACAAGAAAATACTTAAGTAAAGTTCCATGAATATGTACTCAAGCAAAATACTTGAGTAAATGTACTCGTACATTTTACTGCTGCTTACATGAACATTAGTGGTTCAGTTTAAGTTAATTTATTTTTTATTTCAGCACATTTCTGTTGTGTTATCAATGGACACTAGCCTGCAAGACTTTAAGAGTGAGTGGAAAATGTATGTTTTGAAACTTTTATATATTTAATCTTTTGCTGTACTTTTAACAGTGTCTGAAGAGACAGAGAATAAAATAATCTTCAGAAGACATCAGTACAAAGCATCGCCATAACTTAATTTGACCGGTGCCTCTTAGGCCCTCTGACAGAAGCTGCAGAGGAAACCATACAGTCATATGATATTAACTGATGGAGTTAATTTAAGCATCATATCTCCACTTCTGTGCTCTGCCAACTCTGCCAACATAGAAATGTCTCAATCCCACAATTCCCTACTGCACAGAGGGAAATATGAGCTGACGGCATCAGCAGGTGAATAAGAGTAAAGAATGTGTCTGCTGTGCTAAAGAGGGTGAGAACAAGCCCGAGCACCAAGGACACACTGCAGCTCAAATCTTTAATGAACTGTCTCCGTCCTGCTGTAATGTCTTAATAAGCACAGCGCACACCAACAGAACTGTGGAAGTGTCCTTTTTCACTGCAGCCGCAGAATCACCAGCAGACGGCCAGTGACACCAAACAATCCGTGAGAGGAGGGTAATTGGAGATCATTGGGCTTATTCTGAGCTTGCCAGATACACATGGAGCTGAAATCTCTGTCCAATGGATGGCAAAGCACTGTGGGTAATCTGGGAGAGTGAAACATCCAGTGAGAAGGCTGCCTTTATTTGGACACAGCGGGGTCTCACGGCTGCAGAGGAGATGGAGAGAAACACGACACTGAAATAACAACACACACAGGGTGGTAAACGTGTCACTGATGGGTACATGTTAGTTCATGGTGCGGTAACAGTCATTAAACTCTCTGCAGTCAGTTTGAAACATGACAGAAGGCAGAGATCTGAATGCTAACTTGTTGCAGCTCATCACAGCGGTGAGTTGTCATTCTCTGCAGGAGAAAAGACTTTATTGAGAGGCGGCAGATTAGGGGCTCTTTAAAGTGTTTGCTGACAGAGAGTCTTTAATATGATGACATAAACGTGTAATCCATCTCAGATCAGCGGCTGCAGTATTTATGAGCCTCTGTTGACAGCAGTACACCTGCTATTCCTCGCTCCAGCCCTTGGAAGGTTGCCCGCCTCCACCGGCACCAGCGCTGCCAAAGCCAACGCCATACTGGGACAAGTGTCAGTGTGTAAGGAGATCGGAGGGGAGGGAGCTGTGTGAGGAGGGGTAACTTCCTGTTACTATTAGAGCAGGAGAGCCACTGATTCCTCCATTATTTCATGGGAGAGGGGAAAATAAACATCTTGCTCACACAAAGTGATTCTGACTTGGCAGAGAAACACAAAATTAAAGCTCTAGTGTTCAGGATTTGAAGAGAATACACTAATCAGTGTGGTTTTTTTTGTTTATGATCACCTCAAAATAAGAACGGTTGTGTTTTTGTTACTTTAAAATGAGCCGTTCATATCTACATAGGGAGCGGGTCCTTGTCTACAGAGATCACTATGTTGGACTGCCATGTTTCTACAGTAGCCCAGAACTGACAAACCAAACACTGGCTCTAGCTAGGGAAATTCTTGTTTTTTTGCTTGGTCTCTGTAATTAGCAGCCAACCCTTGCAACAAGCGGCATTGGAGAAACACAGATTATTTTTTCAACATAAAATGTCTTCATTATTTATTAATTAGTGGTTTTAGCTGTTTAAATCACCTGGTTCATCTGTTTTAGCGAGGAAGAGACCTCTGTGGATAAATAGTCTGCTGGTTAAAATCGACTGAACAATGAGTACCGGAGGAATTCTAACCAGGAAAAATTTCAGCTGATTGACATCTGAAACCACTAAATCCCCCCTAAATCTGACACACTGGACATACTAAAACACTGAAATAAATGTGTTCATTTCTGCTGTGTTTGCATGCACAGATTATCACACATGAAGTGCAGTGCGTTCAGACCTTTGTTGACAGCACATGTCGTTGCAATGTTTGACCACTGGACAGCAGCAGAGTGCAGCAGTTAGAGCCTTAGCAACACACTAACACACACTGAACTCTTTCAGGAAAAAATAAAATATAAATATGACCATTTATTTCCTTTTCTTTTGCAGTTTTTTCCTTTACATGTGCAATTCTCCACCTGACACCTGCAGAGGGTCAACAAGCTTCTAACGCTGAAGCATTGTTGTCTGAGCTTGATATTAAAGGCCTGTGGCTGTCTGTCACTTCATGTGTTTCCATATCTGCCTCTGCACTGACGGTAAACACTGACCTCAGCCCGTTCACACACACACACACACACACACACAGACACAGATAGGAGGAACTGACTGGAAATTTCAGCATGGGTAAAAAAGACAGAGGTTAAGGTGTTGAGAAGCTGGGCCCTGACCTCTGACCTGACACAGCTGACCTGCTGGAGCACGCTCATATGCAGAGACAGCTGTTTACAGGCGGAGACAGCTGTGGGACTCCTCAGCGGGTTCAGAGTGTTTACGGAGGAGCTGTGTGTGAGCGCTCGATGACAGAGATCTCATTTACACACACACTCAGCCCTGATCAGATAAGAGCAGATCTATTTCAGCAGCTAATCTTAAATGTGATGAGTTTACAGAGGCCGGTGGAATACACAGAAATATCTTTATTTGGGAATCAGGTGCTGCCAGAGGGTATATCACACTGTCTCACACTATAGGGACAGGAAACACGACACGACCCTTTCATGTCGAAACCAGGCTCTCAGGAGCAGTGCCGAGCTCTGGAGACAGTTTTACACAGTGGTCAGACGTAGAATCACACTGTTCAGGTCTGTCACGTGATGCCATGGGGCCAAAAGGCCTTTTTCCCATCGACAAATATTGTGAAAGAGATGTTTGTAAATCAACCCCTGAGAAATGACTAGTTTCACTGTTAAGATGAGTTTCAATAACATTTAGAAAGTCTAGAAGAGCCGCAAGATTTAATCATTTTACTCCCATTCAAGTTAGCATGAGTCGCATTTAGCTGCACTCAGCCACCGTAGGTGTCCAGTGCGCCTGCTCTATGGGACCCACATTGCAGAAGATCTGGTTAATTTTCATACAATGGAAATAGAGATTTTTGGGGGTTATTTGGCTTCATGCACCACTGAGCAACTTCTATAGGAATTAATGAGGCCCTTCTTTCAGTGCAGTATCCAGGTGTAATTATACATCCATGGGTGCACTCTTACTCTTATAAGGAGTTTGCTGGGGTCATCTTGACGTTAGAATCAGACAAAAGATCCACACACGGTATTAAAAACTTCTAGTAATTTTTATGCAGTGTTTTGATCTAACAGAAAAACTCGTCAGGCATCATCATCACAAAGCAGACACATTCTTCTCTCAGGTGGTTTTGTTCAGCTCAATCCACTTTCAGCTTGAAACAGTCAGAGAAGAAGAGCTGACTAGCGCTCTCTGACGGTCCCACATGGGGGACAGAACATGTCTCCATGAAAAGATACTGATAATGTGACCTGGAGAACACAGGACCCTGAGAGCACAGATACATTCCTGACATGTTGAGCTGGTGTGTGAATAGCAGACTGTTTGGAAGTAATAAAGCTTGAGCGTCTAACATTCTGTGTCCTGTGTATCCATCTGTCCGAGATGCCTATGAATCCAAACCAAGCCTCTCTCCCTGACACCACTATGTCTGCTGCAGCCCCCACACCCCACCCTCCTGTCCTCAAAGAAGCCCGAGGGAGTCCCTAAGTCCCCCCTGACTCCCCTCTGACTTTCCTCTGATTGCCCCCCTCCCACACCCATCACTCCCTTCACCCCAGCAGCACAGATCCTATCAGTTGCCTCCTGAGCTGGCTGGTATTCATCCGGCCCCGATCCAATTGCACAGCAGCAACCACATTTAAATCAAAAATGCAGCGAGTCAGGATCGGCCCTTAGTTACCACTCAAACACGTGAGAAACACAGCGGACACCACACAGGAGAGACAAACAGAACAGACACCACTCAAAAGAAATAAAAATAACAGGCACCGCATCTCTGCAGTGAATCCATCAGGCTGCTGAGCCTGTGCTGAAGCAGGACAACACCAGATCAGTGCAGCAACCACATTTAACCCTTTAAAACCTGGATGAACAAGTTTTCTTGTACAATGTTCAGATGCCTTTTATATATTTAAAATTATATATTTAGGATTAGTTTACAGAAAAATATATATGTTATTTGTCATCAGTTACATCAATTTTCTTGTGCGATGTTCAGACACGTTTTGTAAGTAAACACTGGGATTTTTTCTTTTCCTACAAAAAAAAGGCAATCAGCAACTTGGTAAGAAAGTCCTGCAAGAAAATGTCCTAAAACTTAGCGCACACACACACACACACACACACACACACACACACAAAATACATGCACACACACACACATATATATATGAAATTAGTTTACAGAAAATATAAATGTTATTTCTTATAATTATTATTTTTATTTTATTTTAGCTTGTTTAACTTTCTCTTGTTGGGTAGATCATTGCCTTCTGTCCATGTTTTTGAAAGTAATCAAGTCAATATGCTGAGGTTTCAAAACCACACAAGAAACACAGCAGACAGAACATGGGAGAGAGTAAAAACAGGACACAGGAGAGAACATTTGACAGGCAGTGAATGTAGCAGCCTGCGATGAACCAGGACGACATCAGATCACTGATGCAACATACAAGCAGCTGGTCCCTACTTTCAAAGATGTTTAACCACCGTATCATCGTACCACTCTCATCTCTGTATGCTAAATATGAAGCTACTAGCTGTACCAAACTATTTGTAGGCCCGCATCCAGTTGGCAGACAACCAGGGGGTTACTGGTCCTGGAACACGACCCCGCATAAAAATTTTGTTTTTACACTTTGTTTTTTTTAATGTATTAAACAAAGCGAGATAGCAGTTTCCCTGTGTTAGCAGTCTTTGTGCTAAGCTAAGTTTATATTTAGCGAGCAAACAACAATGAAAGTGGATTGAATCATCTCATCCTGAACTCAGCTGATGTAGAAAAGAAAAAGTGCATTTGCCTATTTTTAAATAAGTTAGTTCTTAGATACTTTTATGGTTGAAAAAACGTTTGTGCTGTTTTTGCCCAATCAGGAGGCTCTTCAGACCACAGACTGTAGGCTTATGTGTATAGACTGTAAAAACACTATAATTCAGACAGGGGAAGATTCAGGTCATATTTAAATTGAAGAACTGGTTGGTTTTACGTGGATGTCATGTTCTCATTAGCCCTTTTTTCATGGTGACCACTTGTAACTGTCAATCAAATGAGTCCTCAAAAAGCTGCTCCTTTACTTCCACCTGTGGTTTAGTGTAATAGATAACCATGCTTATGTTATTATGAATAGATCTCCAGGGAGGTAAATACACTTTGGATTCACACCTATTCCAGCAGTTTTATTTTGCGAAAAAGTAATTAACCCTTCAAAACCTGGTTTGACCTGGTTTTCTCGTGCTGCAGTCAGATGACTGTCACAAGCTATTTTACTCTTCTTCTCTCAAAAACATGGTGCAGAAAAATGCAATAACCAACTTGGCATGAAATATCTCGCAAATTGCATGACATTGGTAAAAGGTGACCAAGAAAGTGACCTTAAAAACTAGTTATTATAGGGGGATTATTGGAACGAAATATGAGAAAATCATCACAAACTATAGTAAAAAATCCAGGAAAACATATTCATAATCATAATAATTATATATTTAAAATTATGTTAGAAAGAAAAAAAATCTGCACTTTTTCCAGTCATTTTCTTGTTTGTTTTCTCTTTTCTTTTCTTTTTTTGTGCTTATTTTCAGGTAATTTTCTTGCAAATGTATACAGTCTATGGAGCTACAGATCCAAGCTGCATACAGTACAGCATGTACAGACACCGACTCTCACACAGACAGCGTAGAGGAGACAGAGACATACTGAGACGACCACACACACTGGAGGAGTGAGATGAAACTGGGGGTGGAGCTTAAAGTGTGTGTTGGTGGGGGTTGTCTTGTCTGAATTGGAGAGCGTCAGAGGCATGCCCCCACCACAGCTGGTCAGATCAAAATAGAAGAGACAGTAACTGAGACCAGGAGGAAGGAGGAGTGACCATCTTCCTCTTCCTCTTGGATGAACAGCTCTGTCCATCTGTCCAACTGTAGAGGGAATTGAGCTCTAACCTGAAAACACTTTCATCTATCTAAATTCAAACAGCCTCTACTGAAGACCTCTCTCTCTCTCTCTCTCTCTGTTTATTTCACAGGTTGAATCAAAAAAGTTAAAGGTCTCCTGCACTCAATATTATATTTGTTAGTGAGCACATCTCCTTTTCCAAGATAGTCCATCCACTTGCCAGGTGTGTTTGATTAAACAGCATCATCGAAAAAACCTGTGGGAAAACAGGAGCTGAAACAAGGCTGTGTTTACATGTTTTGTTCATTGTAAATATTTCTGCAGCAGATCCCATCCTCACATTTCTCTTGTAACCAAATTATTAACAATATATGCAAAAATACATTTGACAGCTGATGATTTAAATTTGCTTGGATTTTGCAAACAATAGTTCTAGTGGCATAAATGTTGATAGACGGACCAGACTAGTCACGTAGATTAACTAAAAAACAAAATCAAAGCTTAAGATTACTTCACCCTCGAAATCTTTGTTAATCAGTCAGTCATGCTTCCTTGAATTCATGAGGAAGATGAAAAAGGTGTTTTTTTTCTCATGTCTTCACAGAAAACTGTGAACATATTGATTTATTGATTTGATCATCATTTGATCATGATATGTCATGTCATATATCATGTTTCTTTGGGGGTGGAAATCCTCGGCCACAGAGGCCAAACTACAGATGTTTCCTGGTTAACAAAAAATGAACTCAGACATTATCTGGAGCAACATTTGGAACTAAACCAATGTGCAAGTACAATTAAATGGCACTTTTGAACCTGAGATGGACAATCTGTTTCACAATGTGTCCCATTACAAGTACATAGTCAATGTAGCGATGACTTATGAATAATGTTGCAATGGTGGAATGTAATTAAGTACATTTGCTCAATTACTGTACTACATTTAGGGTACTTTTACTTTACTTACATATTTCAAACAATGTCACTTTCTGCTTCTACTACACTTCAGAGAGAAATATTGTACTCGTAACGCCACAGCTCTTTGAAAACGTGAAACAATCAGTCTATTGTTTGGGAAATTAATTTGCAACTACTTTGATAATGTTTAAGTCATTTTCCATGCAAAAATATTTCATGGTTCCATCATCACAAGTATGACTAATCTCTGTTTTTCCTTTGAATTGTCTTCTTTTATTGCATTGAGTGCTTTCATTTGTAATACTTGTTCCCCAGGGTTCTCACAGTACGACTTTTAAGACCTTTCTTTACCACATAGAATAAAATTTAATGCCAACTTCAAGGCCATACTGACAAAAGCCCTGGAAATAATTATTTTGAATACTTGAATTCAGTAAAATGTTTTTATCAATATTCTCATTTATACATGATTTATATACCTTTGTGAGGCGAGTGTCTGTATACTGTAATAACCCTTTTCAATGGCCTTTTGGTAACAAACTCCAATAAACATCACTGAGAAAGTAAAAAATTAATACTTTTGTAACAAAATTCAAGACTTTGTTTACAAATTTAATACTTTTTAAGGCCTTTTTTAGTTGAGAATATTGAATTCAAGCCTTTTTTTGAAATAACCCACATGATAAAAGAAGCATCTCGCCCCAGGTATTTTCACATTATCTAATCCCCCGCCCCCATTCAAAAAAGTTTAGGCTTAGACCCCTGCTGTAACTCTTACCTGTGCTGTTTGTCCCACTGCTCCGTATTCCTCAAACCAAAGATGGATGAACAGGACATGTCCACATGATGTCTATACATAAGAAAATGTATTTGTCGTCCTAAAATGAAGCCCAACAGCACATCAGGAGGTTCCCTGTCTGCTCTGCTAATCTTTGTAACACGAAAAAGTTCAAGTTTCTACCAGCTTTAAACGTCCCTCATGACAGATTCCTCACAGAAAACTAACACAGATTTCATTCCTCTCCAATCACTGGAACATCACCCTGACCTATCTGTCTCTCTGTGTTTCTGTCCCATCCCCCTCTTCCTCCTCTTCCTCCTCTCATCCAGCACTCCATCGTGCAGGAAGCCTGCTCTTCCTGAAAACAAGCATGGGAGCGTGGAAAAGGACAAAGCTGAGGGGGGCAGGTATATGTGAAGGGTGACAGAGGATGTTTTTGTCATTCCTCTGGTCCTCTGGCTGCTGCAGGCCTCACTGAGTCCATCCTGAGGAAACTAGGCTCACGTCACCACTGCCAGGTCTTGGGCCCACACGTGCTGTCCGTTACAGATGTTGTGGCGCAGTCACTGCAGCAGACCCTCCTCACACGGGAGCTGTAAACACATGTGTGTTCAAACTATGGAAGGAACAGTCTAAACAAAGTCATGCTTAGTTTATCTCAGTTACACAAATGAGGAAATACATTCTGTAACTCTGCCAGCAGCCGACCACGCTCCACTTCCTACATATGAGTGCTGCAAACTGCCAGTCCGCCTGCAGCAGTGGGAACTCCTCAGCAGAGACTCCATAATCTGATTCTTGTGTGACTCAGCTACATGTTAACATGGCCACCAAGTATATCAGTGATACTTATTACACTCATTCTTACAGCCTGCGGGCCAAATCTGGCCCCTGATGGGGTGCCGGGTGACCATTTTCTAATTCACTATAAAAATAAGTGATTTGCACAGGGAATTATTTTTTTGTCCTTCATATTACACATAAGGTGCCAGAGTACATAAACAGCATCAAAATAGAGTTTGTCAAAAAACTGCCAATAGAGGATACCCCGCACCCCTGACAGAGGTCTTAGCGAAGCCCCTAATGTCTTAAAACCCTAGAAATGTCCTAAAATCCTAGAAAAAGACGAGTGTGAGCGGAGACAGTTCCATGGAGCGCAGCCTGAAAGTGACAGAGGCTATAATAACAGGATGTTTAGGCCTGAGGAGACGTTGCCGGGGACAACAACCCTGAGCTGAGCACTGCGGCGACTGACTGTGGCTGGAAAGCAGAGACAAGCAGAGGAAATACAGGCCAGCAGGGTTCACTCCACATGCACCAAACGTGACCTCAAATATAACCTTGTTGGCTGTGAGCTACCTGACTTTCTGGGGTTTGTTTGAATCCACTATGACCTTTGACCCCCTGGAAAAATCATTCTAGAAAACACAGTGCAATGACAAGACCACACACGTACACACACATTGATTTTGAAGAGGTGACAGCTGCAGGTGACAGCGGACAGAAGGACACTGGTGGTTTGTGACACCAGGCGGGAGTGAAGTCGGTTCACTGTCGCTGTCAGTGGTCACTGACGCTGCAACTTCCAACACTACACTAGTCTCTGCCACCTGAGACATCCTTCACAGCAGTCTCCATCAGCGTTACCATCATGGCCATCACTGACTTCCTCGCCACCTCGGACATCACTTCAGCTATCAATGCTTGTAAAGGTGAGCAGATGAGTAAAATAAGTGCGCAGGCAGTGAAAATGTGTTGAGAGCCTTTGTTTCTGTATGAAACCTCAGAGTGTACGGCATCATCATTCTCATGCTCTCTAATCCGCGTGTGATTTGACTTCCAGCGAAGGATTCCTTTAACCCCAAGATGTTTTTCAAAACTGTGGGTTTATCCAAGAAAACTCCAGCAGAGATCGAGAGGGTCTTTAAGATTCTGGACCAGGACAAGAGCGGCTTCATAGAACAGGACGAGTTACAGCTGAGTGTTTATGCATGGAGCATGTTCTATTATTCATGTGTCACTTTGGTTTGTTGCGACATGTTAGTGTTTTTAAATGCATTCTGTACGTCGTTTGATGTTTTCTTTCTTCATCAGATTGTTCCTGCAGAACTTCTCTAAAGGAGCGCGGCCTCTGACTGCAGCAGAGACCAGGGGCTTCCTGCTCGAGGGAGACTCGGACGGAGATGGGAAGATCGGCTGGGAAGGTGAGCAGGTCTGAGGGGCACCTCACAGGAGAGAGAGGTGTCCCTGTTACTGGTTTATCATATTTCTTGAGATGTGGTTGAGAAAAAACTTCTATAAATCACATTGTGTAAAAAATACAAAGCTACTGTTCCCTACAGTTAAGTCTTCATATTTATACAGAAAGCAGAAATAAGCAAACAGATGTAAGGATTTACACAACATATTGCTCTTTTTAATCCATTTTACTGTGTGATAATTTATTCAGCAAAAACATGTAGAGCTAGCAGCAGTTCAAATATTCAATTATATTTTTAACAGATAAAAATGCAATTTTAATATAAATGATAATAAATTGCCTGAAATAGAAACAAAGAGAAAACAGAAAGGCTCATAGGTAGATATAGATAGGCTAATCTGAGGGCAGCAAAGGGGGTTGATATTACATAAAGCATTATAGGACCTACCTTTTTAGTCTTGCTTTTAATTTAACTTTACCTATATATTGACTATTTATCTTTACATTTCAGCCTGTTTTACTATTTTCTAGTTGGTATATCATTGTATTACTTTTAACATATTTATATTCTTTTTTGTGCTGTTATCCTTTCATTTACCTCTTATCCACTGTTTAGAGTAGTTAAGTAGTTAACTTATTTATTTATTTATATCTTTCTATGTATAGGTTTTATCCTGCCACTGGTATTTCCTCACTTGTGGTAGTGTTTCCTCATGACAAGTTATCATTTGTACAGTCTCTCCAAAACATGTTTCAGAGGGTGTGGAGTCCTCTCTGTTGATAGACAGAAAGTAGCAGTCAGCACTCTTATTTATCTTTGTGCTGTTTTTTATTTTGTTGCAGCTCTGTCAGCTCATACTTAGGGTTGTTGCAATTAAAAAAAAAAAAGAAAAGAAAAATGTCTTAAATTCTGTGTTTTTATTTTTCAGAATTTTCTGCGCTGGTTAAGTCGTCATGAAGCCTAATGTGATGGCGATAATCTCAGGGTGGACAGCAAATGATGTGGACTCATTCAGGGATCTTGTGTGTTAAAAGTCACACATTTTAACAGAAAGACATGTCATAATAATTAAATGTAAGGTAAATAAACTATGTGTCTTTCCCTGCCAGAAAAGTGCACAAATAAATATACCAACAAATGTTAAAGTGTCTTTTTTCCTGCTCATTAAAATCTTGTAAGATTTCAAAATGCTCTCTGTTAGATCGAAACACTGTAAAATTAAATATTACTGGGAGTTTTTAATACAGTGTGCAGATATCCTGTCTGATTCTGCTTGTAACATTCTTGTAGAAATGAGTTCCATGATGTTATACTGGAAAAACTGGGAGAGGTCCAGCCTGTCCAGATGGTCAGGAGGCTTCAGTTTCTCTAATTAACAGCACAAGCAAATCAAATCCCATTCTGGTAACCTCAATATGACACCTGAGACAGACAGATTTTGTGTGATGGACTGAATGCTTACACTGAAAGGATCTAACCTATTTTTTATTATTGTTATTATTTTGAAAATAGCTCTTGTAGATAAACTGTAATTTGAAAGATTATTTTAATATCCATCACTATAAAAACAAGAAAAATTCACACAACTCTCATGCTGATTTAATCTCTTTGTGGCTATAAAACAATCTCTGATATACTTTAACATCTGAAAATCATCTTTTTGTTGTTTACATCGCTTTTATGTGTAAATGTCAGACTAAAGGATTAATCTGTAATGCATCATAGCTAAGAAGTACTCATATCATTTGGATACCTTTGGAACCTGAATCATCGTCACTTTTCCTTTCAGATGCCAACCTTTGAACTTTAAGCAATTTAAGAAATTGTCATTTCTTTCAAAAAACATGGAAAAGGCAAGGACCGACTTGATAACTAATGTTCCATAAATTGCAAGAAATAAGTAGATTTAGAAATTTATTTTTTAAAAAGAGGGTAAAACTACATTTTTTAATTATCTTAATTACACATTTCAAATTATGTTACAGAATTGTTCACTTGTTTGTGTCATGCTACTGTCAGGTTTTTGTTTATTTCTTTATATCGATTTTCGTCCTGTGTGATTACCTGCCCTGCCTCTAATGTGTCTCACCTGTGTCTACTTGACACACCTGTGTCTTGTTATCCTCCCCACCCCTTGTGTATATACGCTGTGTGTTCCCCTCCTTCTGTGCCAGTTTTTCTTTGTCTGGAAGTGTTCCAGCTGTAGTTCCTAGTATGCGTCCGCATGTCTGTTTGTATTGGACTGTTTTTTGACCCTGCCTTAGCTGAGCCCTTTTTGGATTTTTTTGCTTCATTGACCGATCTGTTATGTACCGGACCTGTTTGCTTACCTTGATTATCTAGTTTGGATCTTTTGAGGTGGGGTTGTATGAGGTATTCATCCACAGTCGGTGTGTTACCTACAGTAGATGTCAGTTTAGAGAAACAGACAGGAGTACTGACACAGAAGCTCACTACTGTACTGCTTTGAATGGAGGGAAAATGTATTTTAGACCCCTAAAAAAATTCATATCAGTTTTAAAAACACAAGAGGAAGGCAATTGACATTACTAAAAAGTAAAAGAAAATTAAAAACAGAAATTTATTTACAAAATAAAAAACAGAAATCTAAAAAAACAGAAGGAAATGCCATAAGAGACATGCTTAAAAAATTATGATTGTGTGACATAATTTTTAAATGTTATTTTGATGATCGTGAATATAGTTTTTTCACTAGCTTTTTTTCTTTTTTATGCCAGACATTTTCCCAAGCTTTTTAAAATATTTTTCTAAATCTACTAATCAGTAGCAGTCACTGGTGGGCTGAACCACTGCAGCTCACCAAATGTTTATCAGTGTAAACTGCAGCTGGGGAGGGAGGGGGCACAGCTGGATCATACAGAGCTCCGTGATGGGAGGAATGCTGCTGGAACAGTTTTGGGAGAAGATAGAGTTTCATTGCTGGGCTTCTGTCAATGAGGCACATTTATGTGCATCTTTCCCTCAGATGGCAGGTCACTGCTATTTCTGCTGCAATCTGAGGTCAAAAACCCCCTGATCTCTCAGCATCACTGATGAAATCATGAATGACTAGATATGAAATTCTGATGCTGTTATTTTCTACATGAAAGTCATCACATGTTAAAGTATGAGAGATTAACTTTTAACTGTCAAATGTTACATTTCAGATCTAAAGCTGAGAACATGATGGGGGGTGTGGGTCATCCTCAGCTGTCTCGAGTTGCATTCGTTCATCCCCGCTGTGAGATCTCTGTAACTGAACCCTGATGTAGAAGAAGGGCAAGAATAGTTGCAGTATCTATGGCCAAGTCGTCTGAGGTGAGAGAGCTCACTTGACTGCAGCAAATGTTAAAGGCCACATACAAGTTTTGTATTTTGTTAAAAATATTTCATATACTCTCAATGTATGTAGGCATCACCTGAAGCCACTGAAGGGAAGGAAGTCACACGAGTCAAACAGAGTTCATTAGGGAGCTGCAGTTAACCCTTTAAAATGTTGAGCGACATAACTTTACTTTAGCTGCATTCAGATGCCTTTCACAAATAATTTATTAAAACCTTTGAAACCTGAGCAAGATGGTACGATGTCTTTCGGGAACATGGGATTTTTTCTCTTTTTTCCCTTTGTATTTATTTATTTATTCATTCATTTACTAACTGTCAGGTCATTTCTTGTTTGTTTGTTTTTTTCTTGCAAATTTGGAGGTCATTTTTTCTCCCGTCGCTAATTGCCTGCTTCCTGTGTTTTTGAGAGAATTCAAGCAAATTTTGTAGGGTTTCAAGGGGTTAAAGTGAGAATTTATGTACTATGACAGTATATTTCAGTATGAGCTCTCCATCCTATCGGGATTATATCAACACTGCCCCCTGAGGTCTAGCAGGCTCATCAAAAGTGAGAGCAGATTTTGGCATGGAAATACCCCTGGACATGTTCCTCATTCACTGTCATTGTCTGGTGCAGCATGAGAACTCGTGATGCAACAACACACCCAAGTCCCAGGAGAATTATGATTATGAGCATATTGGCGATGAGATCAGATTTAGGTGTTTCCTAAAATAGCACCATGAATAGTTGCATTGCCATAAGGAGGAATGGTCTGAATGAGCTCCAAAAATAAAACCTGGCGGCAACACGCTGCTCTACTGCATGTCTGGAGATTATCATCATATGTGATGCTCAGTTAAAGTATTCAAGTCAAATTCCTCCTCCCGTCTCTGACCCTATGTTAACAGTCAGAAAGTGATGCTATTATGATTAAATAGCCAGTGGTGAAACGTAACTATGGACATTTATGCAAGTACTATGCTTAAGTATGAATTTCAGGTACTTTACTAAAGTAATTTCTATTCATGCAACTTTATACTTTAACTCCACACCACTTCAGAGTGGAAATATTGTACTTTTTACTTCACTATATTTATCTGACAGCTTTAGTTACTTTACAATTTTAAAAAAAATACAAAAAGGGTTTATAGAATATGTTGGGGTTTTGTTTTTTTTAAATTAAATTACCAAACAGTTCAAACAAGCACGGCTACAACAAATAGGCCATCCATCCATCCATTTTTTTCTTATTCAGGCTCGGTTGCAGGGGCAACAGACTGAGCTGAGTATTCCAGACATCCCTCTCCCCAACAGCACTTTCCAGCTCCTCCTGGGGGACCCCAAGGCGTTCCCAGGCCAGAAGAGATATGTAATCCCTCCAGCGTTATCTGGGTCTACCCCAGGGCCTCCTACCAGATGGACATGCAGGAGGAGTCCAGGAAAAAAGTCATAATCAGATGCCCTAACACCTGAACTGGCCTGTTTTGATGCAAAGGAGCAGCGGCTCCGAGCTTCCTCCAGATTTCTGATCTGTTTATCCTCTTCTCTAAGGCTTTTGGGGCGCTTGTGTCTGTGATCTAATTCAATCTGTCATTACCCAAAGCTCATGACCATAGGCAAGGGTTGGGACATAGATGGACTGGTAAGTCGATTGCTTTGCCTTGTGGCTCAGCTCCTTCTTCATCACAAAGGTCTGGCACAGTTCCTGCATCACCAAATCACCTGTCCATCTCACACTCCATTCTCTCCTCACTTGTGAACAAGACCCCGAGATGTCTGAACTCCTCTGCTTGGGGCAGTAACCCCCCCCCCCAACCCAGAGGGAGCAATCCACTGTTTTCCAGTAGAGAACCATGGCCTCAGACTTGAAGGTGCTGACCGATTTATACTGGGCTGCAAACCACCCCATTGCATGGTGGAGGTCACGGTGTGAAGACGCCAAAAGAACCACATCATCTTTAAAAAGCAAAGATGTAATTCTGAGGTACCCAAACCGGACCCCTTCCTCCTACTGGCTGTGCCTTGAGATCATGTCAAGACACAGCTTTCACTTTGGTCATACGAGAACCAGATGGCTATAGCAGCAACCCTGATACCTGTATTCTGACAGTACCCCGACAGGACTCCCTGAGGGACACAGTCATAAGCCTTTTCCAAGTCCACAAAACACATGTTGACTGGATGAGCAAACTCTCACAACCCCTCCAGCAGCCTCGCAAGGGTGAAGAGTTGGTCCAACGTTTCACGACCAGGACAGAACCAGCATTGTTCCTCCTGAATCGGAGGTTTGACTGTTGGTCAAAACCTCCTTTCCAGCACCCTGGAATAAACTTTCTCAGGCAGGGTGAGCAGTATGATACCCTGATAAGTAGAGAATAGGAACCACCACCCTAGTCTACCACTCCACAGGCATCATACCCGACCTCCACTCGACACAGAAAAGGAATATCAGCCAAGACAGGCTAACGATGTCCAGAGCCTTCAGCATATCAGTAATAAATATTACTTGTTGGATAAATTCATTTTATTTTCTGAATAAAAACACATAAAGGCAATGACTAATGTGTGCCATAATTAGTCACTACAACCAGCCTTTCTGACACTGGAATGAACCAGAGTCATTGCAGACATTTTAGGCTTGCTAATTATGCACACACTCACCAAAACTGTGCAGTTCAGAAGCACATCAGGGTCACTAATCATCATAGGTGATTATGGTGTCAAAATACAGGTTGACCGGTGTGCTGCTGTAAGCTACATAATCAGACACAATCACAAAAATAATGTCTTTACTTACCCTTTTGAAACCTGGACTCAATTGACTTGATTTTTGGAAGGCAATGAGCAACTTCAGAAGAAATGACCAAGACATTAGAAAGAAATTAGAAAAGAAAAAGACGACAAAGAAGAAGACAATTAGCTGAAAATTGGCCCAAAAACAAACAAAAAAACAAGTTGTGTAACAAAAAGAAAGAAAAAAAAAGAAGAAAAATTGCCTGGAGAAAAAAACTACTTTTTTAAAAAACATTTTTTTGAAAACTAAAACATGTTCACATAGCTTTTTTAAAGATGATTTTGGAAAGGTGATTTTGCTCCTTGCCTTTTCATGTTTTTGAAAGAAATCAAACCAATTGGCTCAGGGTTCAAAGGTTTAAATACTTGTTAAAGTTGTCTGCAGCATAAGAAAACTGATGTCAGTCCAGGTTTCAAAGGATTAAGGAAGTAATAGACCACAGAAGGTTTGTTTGGTAAATATGGCACATTATAAAGGGGCAAAAATAAAATATAGTTTCATAAACACAATGATTAACATTGTTTTTTTAGTCACATTGGAAAGTTTAATAAAAAAACCTTGACATTACTCATGAGAAAATACTACTGTTATGACCCAGTCTTAGAATAAGAAGCTGTTGATCCCACTTGATCCATCTGATAGTTTGTAATATCAAAGTTTACCTGACTCTTCAGTGTGGTGGATGTTGAGCTGTGCACAGTTCTCCATCATGGCCTCTACATGGAGTACATTTCACCCAAATCAGCAGCGTATATTATTAGCCATATGCAATATCAAGCACTTTTGCATAGGCCTCTACTTAGCCTACCATTTAAGCATCTTCATTTATGTGTATATAAATAGAACAGCTCTGTCTACTGGACACATTTTGAGTACTCTGCACGCCGTGTCTGTTACACGGCATATGCATCAGATTTCGGCCCAGTGAAGGTATATAAGCTGGCAGCAGCAGCTGAGGAGCTTCACTGCAGTGACTGAGCAGATTCATCTGAGCGAATCCACTCTCATCTTAGAGACAACCCCAAAGTGAGTTTCACTGAGGAGCTGCAGGCCTCTGCTGCCTGACTGAGTGTTTTCAGGGCTTCAGCTTCATGCATTGGGATATAAACCAAGGGTCAGAGTTTGGACTAACTGAGGAACCAAATGGGAAAAAAAATCTGTTTGCCAACCCACCACAGCTGCAAAGGATACTTGATCTTTTGCCTTACTGGAGGTTTTGGGGAAATTGGACTACCTGTTTTGATCTGCCAGAGAGGAATATACTCCCAGAGAGGAACATGATCTAGATTACATGTAGCTCTTTAATAACTGTGTGTTGTAAAATATTACCATGCTTAGATAATTCAGAGTGAAACTGTAAATATTAAGTGCTGTGTGATGTGCTGCAGCTGATCTGATGACTCTCTTGTCCTCTGCTCTCCTCCCTTTAGTCAAAAATGGCATTCGCAGGAATTCTGAATGACGCTGACATCACTGCAGCCCTCGCTGCTTGCCAAGGTAAACCCCACCATCACAATGACACAGTGTTAGAGTTTAGCAGAGCCTCGAATGGTAGCTACACATCCTGCACTTTATCACAGCTGTGACGCAAGAATTATTTCTCTACTGATTGGTAGCTGCAGAGTTCAGCTGCTAAAACAGAATCACAGCTAGTCCTGCATCTTTGCTGCATTTGAAACTACAGGAGAGTCTTTTTACCCTTTGAAACCTAAGCAAATTGCCGTGATTTCTTTCAAAAACATGGATAGAAGGCAATGAGCAACTTGGCAAGAAAATACCCCAAAATTAGTAAGAAACTAGTCATAAAAAAAGAGAGGAAAATTACCAGAAATTTGCAAAAATAAGAAAAAAAAAGAAAAGTAAAAGATCAAAAACCATAAATAAAATGATAAATGTGCTAAAATAAAATAAATAATAATCAATATAAATAATAATACATATTTCTGTAACCCACTTGTACTAATATAATTATAAATGTAGTTTTATTGATCTTTCTCCCTAGTTATCTGACAATTTTACAACTGTATATCTTTCCCTCTTTTTTAAGCTAATTTTTAATTCACTTTTTACTATTTTTTTTTAATTGCTGATGCCATTTTCCCATGTTTTCAAAAGAAATCAAACCAATTTGCTAAAGTTTCAAAGATTTAAGTGCTTGTGAAAGGAGATAGCACAAGAAAACTGATGGTGATCCAGGTTTCAAAGGGTTAAACATATCAGATTACTTCCTAGCAGTAAGCATGCAGAACATGCCATTTCTATATGTCATATTCTTATTTGTATCAGTAGTTCATTTGTAACAGTTTAGCTACTGTAAGAAAAAAAATTCTGCAAACATAGCTAAAATGCTGACTGACAGTCAGAGTAACAACCAACTACCTGGTTCTGCAGCCGCAAAACACACTACAGTTTCTGTGTGTAGTACATGTACAACATCTGATCCAATCCCTAATCTGTCTCCTCACAGCTGCCGACTCCTTCAAGCACAAGGACTTCTTTGCCAAGGTCGGCCTGTCCAGCAAGAGCGCCGATGACATCAAGAAGGCCTTCGCCGTCATTGACCAGGACAAGAGTGGCTTCATTGAGGAGGAGGAGCTGAAGTAGGCACCATCTCTTCTTAAGATTTCTGAGCTCTTGTAGTGCAGGGATTAATACAGTAAACATGGAACGATGAGACACAGAGGAGAAGTAAACTTTTCCTCCGGTGTCTCACATTATAGCAGAGGAGATAACAGAGCAGCATTTTATTGAGAAATCTTAAACTTTCAACAACAAGAACACAGTGATTTGCAGTGGTTGAAGAGGTATTTATTTTAGATCCTTTACTTAAGTAAAAGTACTAATACCACCCTGTGAAAATACTCTTTTAAAAATAAAAGTCCTGCTTTGAAAATGGTACTTAATTATAAGTAAGCAAGCATAATGAGAAAAACACACTTAAGTATTATGAGTAACAGTACCCAATGTTAAAAAACATTGGGTGACATTTTTTGTTAAAAAGGCACCCCAAAAAACTTAAAATCCTTAAAAAAGGAAGAAGCAAAAAAAAAAAACTCCTCAAAAATATGTTTTAAAACCAGACTTCGATTTCTATTAAGATACTTGGAAATCAATTAGCTGTAAATCCATGGGTTGATTAATCAACTAATTATTGCGGCTGTAGTTCTACATACTGTTTGGTAATTTAATTATAAACAAAACACCATATTTTCTCAACTCTTTCTCTCTCTTCTGATTTTTATGCAAAAACCTAAATTTGTAAAGTAACTAAACCTGTCAGACAAATGTAGTGAAATAAAAAAGTAAAATATTTATCTCTAAAATGTAGTGGAGAGGAAGAATAAAGTAGCATGATAAGAAAATACTCACATTAAGTACAAGTATTTCAAATTTATACTTAAGTACAGTATTTGAGTAAATGTTCTTCACCACTAGTGATTTGGCCTTGGAGATTTTTTGAAAGATGACCTCTGTTACATCAATTCATTCATGATCTATTCATATATATATATATATATATATATATATATATATATTTATGGCCTATATTTCCTGTAACACTGACAGTATGTCTCTCTGTGCTCGTCTTGTCCAGGCTGTTCCTGCAGAACTTCTCTTCCTCTGCCAGAGCTCTGACCGACGCTGAGACCAAGACTTTCCTGAAGGCTGGTGACACTGATGGCGATGGCATGATCGGATGCGAAGGTGAGAAAACCAGAGGAGCTTTAGTCGAGTTTCTGTATCTTCTCCAGAGATCTTGAAATAATCACACTGTTCTCTGTTTCTCTGCAGAGTTCGCCACCCTGGTCAAGAGTTAAATGAAGAAACTGACCAACATCTTACTTCACTACTCTAAAGGAACAACTTGAGCCATGACATACGCCTCCTCTCTTCTTTCTCTCCTCTTCCCACTCACTCTCTCTCTCTCCAACGCTTTTATACACTTGACCTTTCACCTCCTGACTGTTTAAACTAACTCTGACCCCCCTCTGACCCCTTTGTTGTCCACGATGAATGTACCTGACTTAGTGTGTCGCGTGGTTGACTTGTGTCTTTCTCTCTCTCACTCACTTCTGTCCCAGTTTTACTATGTGAGTTACTGTGTTACTGTCAGATCAGTGATGATGCACTTTTATGGGAAACGGACAGACGATGAGCAGAAAATAAAGGTTCTTTTTCAATAACACCTGACCCTCGTCTTCTATACACATAAAAAAACATGGGAGAAAGGCAATGTGCAATTAAAGAAGAAATAACCCCAAAATTAACAAGATTTCCGCAAGATTTCCTGAAAATTAGTCAAACAAATAAACAATTACATAAACAAGTAAATAATTAATTAATTATAATTGAAAAAGCCCTAAAAATAATCTTTTTAATACTCAAAATGTTGCCTTTCACACTGTAAACAGGACCTTTGGTGGAAGTCTCATCCAGATGTAGTGATGTCATTAACTAAGGAACTTAAATCTCTTACAATAGACAAAAACGCAGCTAACAAGGAACGTTCCCACAACATTGGCTAACATAACCTACAAGTTGCAATAATGTTTTAAAGAAAATATTTGAATCAAATGTTCAAAGAACATTTTAAGGATGTTTAGAATTTTAAAATAATGTTCCTTTTAAGGTCAAATGCTGATTAACGTTATAACTGCAACACTCTGAGGATGTTTTGGTGATGTTGAGAGGTGACAGATCATAATGTTCTTTTTATAAAACCTTGCCACAATGCCACATGAGAACAAAGGAAGAACATTTCAAAAGCAACATTCAGAGCATGTTGAGGACTTGAGATTACAGCATTTTTTAAATGACAATGTAAGGTAATGTGATATGTAAATGATGATTTAAAAAAAAAAAACAATTTTCAAACATTTTTTTAAGGTTAGCAGTGAATGTTACCAGAAGACCATTCTGGGAACTAAAGGATCAAGCTGAAAACTTGAGTAAAACATTGCATTGATCGCTTTGTACAGTTCTCTGAACCTTTTTAGAACCAAAAATTGTTAGATGGGAACACACTCACATGAGTCCAGCTCTCCTCTCATACAGATGCACACACGTCCAGTCCTCAGTAAGGATGGCTGTGCAGTGATGGACAGCAGCCACAGGGTGGCGCCTTTCATCTGTCAGTAACATGCATCACGGTTTTATGAATATGGAGGTTTGTTAACACAATGAATTAGTTTCTGGAGCTCCATGGGTTCAATAGTCTTTTGTTTTTTAGCAGTCTAAAAAAGGGAAAATGCTGAGTGTTCAGTCAGAGCTTCAGAGTGATAGTTTGAAGGAGAATAATGAGATTTATTCCCTCGGTTCTCGTTACAGAAAGAACCCCTCTCTGTGTTATAATGCCATTAGTGCTGACTGGATTCACAGGAGATGCTGCTGTGTGCAGACAAACTCATCACTTCATGGTGACCAGGTGCAAACCTTAATAAACGCTCACCTTACAGCAGGTCAGCTCTGTGTGTGTGTGTGTGTGTGTGTGTGTGTGTGTGTGTGTGTGTGTGTGTGTGTGTGTGTCTGTGTCTGTGTGTGTGTTTTACCTTCTTTTTTTTTTAAATCTTGTCTCAATGTTTTAAATTTAACTTTCTTTTAATCATAATCAGAAATGCTTTATTGATCCCTGAGGGGAAATTGTGGTTCATTACTGCCACTCTGTGTAAAGAATTGTAGAATGTAGAAAAAAGTACAAGCACAAGGAATGTGAAAATAGAAATAGAAATGCAGTAATAATAAAAACTATCAGCACTGGTGTGTGTGAATATTTAAAAGCGTGTAAACATATGAAACTATGTGCTTTATGCTACAATACAATGTATAAAATTAGTATGTAAAGTTATAAATGGAATATATACGATATGTGTAACATGTTAAATATAACCCACATTCAAGAGTTAAAATAATATTGCACATTTGAATAATTGCACAGAGGATTGCAGTTATGTTTTATTTCATTTGTGTACAGCTCTCAGCCTGATAGTAACCAAACATAATTTTGTTGTACATCTGTAATGACAAATAAAGTGTCTCGTGTCTTTTGTCTCTTATAACAGTCTGTTAGAATAACAGGATACCAGGTGTCTCACTTCAGCTCAAGTCAAAGTTAAACCACATTTCTCTCACAACCTGTTCAGCAGACTCTCAGTTAAGCTAAATAAACTACAGTTTGACAGCCAGACAGTGAGGTCTGGAGTCCTAAACTGTTATATCAATGCGATGCATGAGGATACCAATCCTCCTGCCTGCTGACATGATGTTTGACGTGCTGAATTTAGGAGATTATCCACTAAAAGAGATCTGATTAAATGTGAGGCATGCACCTGCAGAGAGGGAGGGAGGGGGAGAGATTAGGAGGGAGGGGGGAGGGAGAGAAATGAAAAGAATGATTGGACCAAATTCTCAGTTTTATAGAGGGGACGAGAGAGCAGTCTGATATAGGGAGTGAAGGTTAATTGTGCAGGTGAGGAACCCGAGAAGGAGGCTGCTGCTGCGGGAAAACCTGATCCTCAGACAGGTTGGAAACTCAAGCATCCTCTGGTGCGTCCACACAGGAGTATATAAGAGGACTGAGGCAGCTGCAAAGCCTCATCCTGATTCATCTATCTGCTGCTGCTGTGGAGCTACTCGGAGAGGACAGACAGACAACAGCGGTGAGTCTTACAGCACCTGCACACAGGGGTCGCACAGGTGGGAAATACTTGCCTGGAAGTGGAGCGAGCAGTTGAAACATAGAAGAGATTATGTTTGATTTTTCATTTTCTGCAGCGGTTTATGGGCTCAAGCATAGTCTCAAATGCTTCCTTAGCTGACTAACAGGAATATTTTGCCAGACAATCGACTGAAAGTTGAAAGTTAATCATTTCATAAAAGATTTTCTTAAGCTGTCAGATTGTTTTCATTTTTCTAAACATTTATTCCTTTAAAAATATTCTTATAAAATGATCAACATAACATAAAACATAAAAAACAAAGAAAAAAAAAACTTTAAGGGACTGTATGAAAATTATTGCAGTGTTGGCAGGGGGTCAGAAAAGTTGTGTATTTTATTTTTTTGCTCAAGTAAGGGCAGTCAGCTCATTTAACATATCTTTCTTTAAATATATTTATAAGATTAGACACATAACAAAACAAACAAACACACACACACACACACACACACACACACACACACACACACACACACAAGAACTCCTCAAGTCTTATCCTGTTGAAACCTGGATTGAGATCCGTTTTCATGCAGCATTCAGGCACCTTTCACAAGTATTTGAACCTTTGAAACCTGAGCAATTGGTCTGATTTCTTTCAAATACTTGGGAAACAGGCAAATAACAACTTAGCAAGAGAAAAAGGTGACAAGAAAATGACCTGAAAATTAATAAAATTATGTAAGTAAATTTCTTTGTTTTGTTTTTTTTTTTAAGGAGAGGGAAATTATAAGAAAGTTTTTTTGGGGGAAATGTCCACAAAATATGCCAAAGAACTACTATAATTTTTTATCATCTAATTCGTAGAATTATATATTTATCATTATTGTTTTTCTTTTTCCCCCAAGTCATTTCCTTGTTTTTTATGTTTGTCTTTTCCTCCAGATTTCAGGCTGTTTTATTTTAACCTTTTATCAATTTCCTGCTAATTTGGGGTAATTTCTTGTTAAGTCGCAGTGTGGGTAATTTATTGTGAATTTGTAGAAATCAAGCCAGTTTTCTCAGGTTTTAAAGGGTTAAATCGTAAAGGGAATGTACTAAGATCACTAAGAGCATTGGCAGGGGATCAGAAATATTTGGGTTTTTTTTTGGGGGGGGGGGTAGCAAAGGGGGCCTTTATTTGTTTGGAGAGTAGGCTCCAATGTTTTTTGATGATAGATTCATAATTCTTTCATTTATTTTTAAAATAAGGGACCAAATACTAATAACACTTAAGAGGCTTTTGCATTTTTTTCATTAAATGATATAAGCCTCACACCCCCTTTCCACACCAATAACTTGTGTACAGTCCCTAAGTGCCAGTTATCTGGCAGTCAGTCCAATTAAGCAGCTTAAGGGCAGCAAATAGCCTCTTTAATTAAGAGGCTGCTATCCAAAGGTGAAACACACATACATCATAATGATTATATATGTAATAAAATGAAATATATGAAAATGAAAACACAAAAGCAGTTTAGCTTTTTGAATTTGCCAAATAAATGTTGGTTTGTGGTTTCACTGATTCTCAGCACAATATTAACCAGATAGTTTTGACAGGAGTTTTGATTGGATGACAATAGTAATCCAGATACATCTGCTGATACACAAATGTCCTGTGGTGGTGGTGGTGGTGTGTGTGTGTGTGTGTGTGTGTGTGTGTGTGTGTGTGTGTGTGTGTGTGTGTGTGTGTGTGTGTGTGTGTGTGTGTGTGTGTGTGTGCGTGCGTGCGTGTGTGTGTGTCTGTGTGTTTTTGACCCTTCAGGACCAACATGTCGCTCACCTCCATCCTGTCAGCTGACGACATTGACAAGGCCATCAAGGACTGTCAAGGTAACATCTGTACACACACACACACACACACACACACACACACACTTACACAAGATTCATCTGTCCATGACTTTATGATAATACTTTCACAGAATCCATTTTTTAAATTATAACTACTAATTATGATGAAATAATCTGACAACATTCCAGGGGTGATAAACCGACCTGTTTATAATCTGTGTTTTATTCAGTCGCTCTTCACACAACATAATCTCCTCTAGGACTACAGTATCCTCTTCACTGAAGTCATATTTTAACTGAATTTAAAAAAGGTTTTCAATCATGTTGTGTGTTTAGCGGAGGAGGATGTTTGGACAGGATTTAAAAGATAAAAACAGGACAGCAGCCGCATGCTGCAGCTCTAATCTCCACACCAACCTGCTGAACCCCGTGGCTCAGCAGCTCTAACCTGGTTTCATCCTCACTTATTTATATAAAATTATGACATATCTGTGTTCATTCTGTGCTCTGCAGCTCCAGACACGTTCAGCTATAAGAAGTTCTTCCAGCTGTGTGGTCTGTCCTCAAAGACACCGCAGGAAGTCAAAGATGTCTTTCAGATCCTCGATGAGGACAACAGTGGCTTCATCGAGGAGTCCGAGCTCAAGTGGGGCAAACACTTTCACTTCGGATAGATTATTATATATTATATCACATATCTATGACTCAATCTAGGCATTATTGACATTATATTGGAAAATTTGCAAATTTGCACAAATGGTATTCTCTGGTAGTTTGTTATTAGTATTGTTTGTCAGTTAAATTGTTTATTGGTATTGATTTCTCATTAGTTCTTGCTTCTGTTAGTAATAAATACAATAAAAACACACACACACACACACACACACACACACACACACATATATATTTATTTATTTGTTTTTGCTGCGTATTCACCTTGATCCGGACTGATGCTGTAATTCTTATTCATTCCAATAGCTTGACTCACTGTAATAAAACAGTAATAAGTAAAACAATCAAGTATCTCCCTTCCTACAAAATAGAGCTACTTCAGATGACATATTTTCAGATCAAATGATTTGCAGTCACAGAGGTCTGTGCGTGTCTGACAGAGAGAGATTTAGCAAATAAATCACACAGTGGTTTTATTTAGCCTTCTCCCAATAATCCGCTGTGGACAAAGTGCCATTGCTGTATTTGTGTAATATCATTCATGTTCAATCTAGAAATTGGTCAGCTTAAACAGTCAGCTCCAATCATTTAACACCCTGTGTGTGTGTGTGTGTGTGTGTGTGTGTGTGTGTGTGTGTGTGTGTGTATTTGTGTGTGTGTGTGTGTGTGTGTGTGTGTGTGTGTGTGTGTGTGTGTGTGTGTGTGTGTGTGTGTGTGTGTGTGTGTGCAGGTACTTCCTGCAGCGGTTTGTCCCCGGGGCGAGGATACTGACTGATAAAGAAACCAAGAGCCTCATCTCAGCAGCTGATGATGACAGTGACGGCAAAATTGGAGTGGAGGGTCAGTATCTCATTTCTCTGATTCTTCAGATTCTTTCTAGAAACTCATGAAGTCATCACAACTGATTTCATTGCCTGGAGTCATTCTTTTTCATTGTCAGTGTTTTGGTAAGTAAAATATACAGAGTATCTTGAATTATTCAGATAACATTTTAGGCTTACACACACACACACACACACACACACACACACACACACACACACACAGACACACACACATACTGTATATAATGTCATCACGGTGCACTGGAGGTGTGGGTTCGACTCACAAATGTGATGACTTTAGACTCGACAAAAAACTGTGGACTTGACTTGGACTTTAGCACCAATGACTCATGACTTTACTTGGACTTTAGCCTTTTGACTTAAAAAAAATACCTGATACCTTCAAGCCCAACGATTCACATATGTGTTATTTTAAAAATGTGACACCAAAAAAAAAAATTATTTCACTTCAATCAACCAACATCAACATTTCATTCTCCAGATGATCCACTTTGTTTTACTCAATCTGACAGCAGCCTATCAGGTTGCAGGAAAGAACCATGAAGAACTAACCTTCTGTTACTGAGCAACAGATGGAAAAAAGGATACCAAAGATAATCAAGTTCAAGTCATAAAAACAATGTTGTGGTCAACAAACAGAATGACAATATGTAAAACATGTGGGTTCAAAATTACAGATGGAGACACAACAATCTCCAACCTTAACAAATAAATACAAATGTTCTAAATCATTCATGATTAGTGTAATTTTGATTTATCATTCATCTGGTGTTTAAAGGTCATTACATTATGATTAGTTCAGAATTAAAAACTCAAAGTTTAGGACTTTGGATTTGGATGAAAAGACCTGAGACTTGTCTGTGACTTGGTCCCACCTGGTCCCCAGCGCTCTGCCTCGGGCATCTTTACTCAGGCTACAGTAAACAGAGGAGAGACTGTAAGAGTAACAGTTTGTGTGCTTCCCTGAGGTCAGGTCATGTTTGTCTATAATGTCTGAGAAATGCATCAGACAAACAACACAGCTGACAGAAAAAATAACATGTCCAAAGTCCAAATCAGAAAATGTCTATTTGTTGCAGAGAAGTAGGCCTTGAAATGACATCGACAAATTGAGGATATGTGTAGTCAGGTTTATCACCGTGGAAACCGTCTGCACTGACACCAGAGGTCATGACCAGTGGCAACATCTGAGCTCAGCTGTCTTACATAACAGGATCAGAGATGAAAAAAATGTTGGCCATCACATGAAGTGATTGTTTCTGCTTTTCTGTCTGTAGAGTTCCAGACCATGGTCCTGTCCTGAGTCTTCAGGTCCTCATGTCTTCAGCCTCCTTCTCCCTGTGATTCCCGATGTTTTCTATTGACTTCTGTGTGTGCTGATTGTGTTTGAATGACATTTTGTCCATTTAAAGACTAAGCAGACTGTTAATGTGTCCACTTTTTTTCCTGCTATGTGCACCCCCCACCTCCCCCTTCTGTCAGTGAATGAGATGAATAAAGCCGTGGAAACACAGATCGTCTCATGCTTTTTCTATTATTACAATTTGTCAAGAAATGCTATCAAGCTGTTCCTCAAATTATATTACATTTAAATGTGCAATAATAATAATAATAATAATAATAATAATAATAATAATAATAATAATAATAATAATAATAATAATAATAATAAATGGTATCTGAGTGGGAAATAAAACCAACATGGGATTATTAATAACGACTGAATATCTGAATGTGCCATACGGAAAAATCTCATTGCTATATAGATTAATTTTGGATTTTATCCCCATTCAGAATTCATCATACAGTACACAGTATATTGCACTTTATTATGACTTTCTACAGATACAAACACAAGCTCTTCGCTTCACTGAACATGGATGAGAGAAAATATCTAAAGACAAACACAGGTGGAGAGATTACTGTACTGTCTGTATCATATGTGGTGTATTATTCGTGGATCATTTAATCAAATATTTACAGTTCCGCAGTTTGAATGTAGTGTCAGTGAAGGCAGCGTTTTTAAAGTTTTTTTCTATGAAGAAAATATATAAATATAAAGTGGACTGATGTGAAAATAAATATTTGGAGGGAAAACTTGCAGGAGGGTGTCGTAACACATACACAGACAAAAGCCAAAGTGTTATGAGACCAAACAGATGTTTTAAATCACTGTACTCAGATGACGTGTTTGTGAAATCTTTATCAAATATTGTCATTATATAATTTCCATTATGTCAGATAAGGACTTTAACCTATTTACAAACAGGTGCGTCTTAAAAATGTGAGAACATTTCAAACCAGATATTATTGCTGAATAACTGCACATCAAAATGTACGTTTAGAGGGTTTTCTCTAAAGTTAACAACAGGAGCCTCGTGCTCTCTGTGTGACCTCGGAACCCTTATTTGTCTTGAAGTGGATTTTTACCCGGGCAGTTGAGCTGGTGACACCGCGCTGTCAGAAGCAGGAAGTATGTAAAATGTAATGCGGCTTTTCCTCTCATTGCTCTCATTTCCTCTTTTTATTTTTATTTACTCATTCTGTGAGTACAAACACGTGAACCTGTTGGCTTCATGCTGTCTGTAAGGTGAGTGTTACTATCGTGTTTCTCCGGTACCGGCACCGTTCACCCGGTTCTCCTCCTCAGCTGCTAATCTTAGCACACAGAGCTAACCAGCTAACATTAGCTGCTCAGACTGAAACAACACGGGCTGCTCTCTGATAACTGCTCAGGCCAAGTGGTTGAAGTGGCTCACTTACAGAGATTCATTCTTGAAGTCATAATTTACAATAACAGCGAGTGTGTAAAAACATTAGCTCAGCTCTCGGAGAATTCAACGGCTCAACGACAGCAGCTAACGGTGCGAAATGTACAGTAAAATATGAGGACACAGTGACAAAATGCACAACAGTTAAACTTCTTCCTCCACTGAATGAAGACAACCTAACGACTGTTAGTTCTCTGTATCGCTGCATTAAACCTCCTGATAAGCCCTTAAAACTTGATTGTTGTGATTTAGCCTAATTATCTGACAGCTGTTTGATCAGCAAAGATGTAAAATGTTATGCATAAATTAGTGCTTTCATGAATCCAGAATGAGTACTTAAGTGTGTGCTGCTACCCTTGAAGATTTCTATAAAGTTTCCAGTTTATTAGGTACACCTAACAGCTAGAACTAATGTAATGTGACACAACAACTGCCTTCAGGGGGTTAGGGTCAGTTTTTGTTGCCCCTTTTGAGAACACAATATGTGATGCAGATAAAATGTTTTGCCTTATACTTTTTACTTATACTGCTTTTATATTTGAGTATAATAACAATAATAATAACTTCATTTCTGTAGTACCTTTGAAAACAGTTTTTACGAAGTGCTTCGACAAACAAAGCAAAACCAGAAAAAGGATGCTCAGAAGGCGATAAAAGCTTAACACTCCTACCAAAACAAATGCAATGCAAAATGCAAGATGTAAAACATAAATAAAAGTAAGTACAAATAAAAACAATAAAATGACAAAATAAAAAAGGAGTAGAATAAATAACCTGATGAGTATAAACTGTATTAAAAGCACTTCTCAGTGTCTTAGACTACCTTATTATTACCAAAAGTCACTAGTTTTCTCTTAAATATGTGTGTATTTTAGTTTTACTTCTAAATTGATATTGCTAATTAAAAACTTGTTTGCTTTAACACTCCATTAAAAGCAAATATTTATTCTACCACCACTGTATGAAAAAAGGCTGCACTGATCTGAAACACCGCTATCAGCGCCTCAAATGTAGTGTAGTAAGTGTATCTGCTCATTACAGGTGGGCGATACCACGAAATTCGGTTTCAGTGTGATACAAAGTAATACAGAAGCATGCTCACTGATAACGATTCTGTTTCTCGTGTTTTTCCTCTTTTTTCCAGTATAAATGTCATCAGCTGTACTTAGTGTGTGTGTGTGTGTGTGTGTGAGAGAGAGAGAGAGATTGTTATCTGTAGATCTGGTGTGTGTGATCATGTATCTGTGCTTGTCCTACAGGTTCACGGCATGCTGCTAACCACACAGTCTTTGGAGCAAAGGAGATCCAGACACACTGATGTTGATGATTAGGTAAATCTTACTCCTGATCGTGATGATGATGCACAGACGCTGATATCTGGAGGCCTCTCAGCTTAATTCTGTCTCTGTCTTCAGTCCCAGGATGGCCTCGGGAATGCAAGAGAAACAGTTCACACCATCTCTGCTCAGTTTCTTCATCTACAACCCGACATTCGGTCCACGGGAAGGAGAGGTGAGAAATGCTCAGCACATATTTTGCAGCTGAGTCAGTTTACTCTGGTGATGAGGAAACATGTTGATCCTGTAAAAGTGCTAATTTAAGGTTTATATTTATTTCAGGAGGAGAAGAAGATCTTGTTTTACCACCCGAGTGATGTGGAAAAGAACGAGAAGATCCGAAATGTGGGCCTTTGTGAGGCCATCGTACAATTCACCAGGTAAAGACACCAGTACTGTACTGCAGCTATAACAGCATCCAACATTTTACTGTTTAATTAACCCTAAGGTGTCTTTTGGCATCTCACAATTAGAATGGATTTAAAAAATGACCATAGTTCAGTTTGACTCACTGTGTTAAAGGAAAGAGCAATTTCTTTAAAGCTGAAGTATAACAGAACAGGGAAATCATGCCAGATATTTAATGTCTATGAAAAGACAGAATCAGGGTTTGATAGTCCTGTCTGGATGTGTCTTCCGTCTTCTCACGGTCACGTCTTTTGTTTTCCAGGACGTTCTGTCCAACAAAACCAGCTAAATCCCTGCACACACAGAAGAACAGACAGTTTTTCTTTGAGCCCGAGGACAATTTCTGGATCGTCATGGTATTTTAACATGTTCATCCTTGGTTCAATATTTGCTCTGTGAGTCCAAACTTTGTCACTTGTTTGTTTTGCCTCTCTCTGTTGATCTTTATATTTACCTCCTCAGGTAGTTCGAAACCCAATGATCGAGAAACCGAACAAAGATGGCAAACCACCTACAGTGGAGTATCAGGAAGAGGAAATACTTGTGAGTAAAGAAAGATGCATGTCGTCATCTTCTGTGTTTTTTTTTTACTGAGCATTGTCAGTATATTGTTTAAATTGCTGCATCTTCTCTGCAGGACACTGTTTATGGTGCTGTGGTGAGGGAATGCTACAGTATGTATAAGGTGAGCACCACTGCATAGAACAAGAATTCTCAAACTTAATATTCAAAAGTCCGAATCTGATTTCCATTCAAGGCCACTTAAAAGCAACATAAATTTAAGTTTGAGGCCGTTTGAGACAAAAAACATTCAAGCAAAGGGGAAAAAATGCCACTCTATGACTGCAGTGAGTTACTTAAACGAAAGCACTGTTTACCCATATTTGAAAACTCGGTTTTCTTGGTCAACTTTTCTTTTCTTTGCATATTTGGATACTGACATCCTCACCGCATTGGCGACATAATGCGCACCATCAGAGGACGGCAAAGTCTCGATTTCTCATGCATGCAGACTGTTAGCAAACCCTTGAACTCTGACACATGATGACTTAAATGTCACATGTTTACCAGCTGTCAACGTTGCCATGACAACAATGTCAGACAAAGAAGGGATTGTGTTTAAGGCTTAATCTTTGGCCATGATTGCTGTTACAATATCCAAATAGAGTTTTTTCTATAAAACTAACAATTTATTGATACGTATAAAACTTTTTTTTCAAAGTTGGAAACATTCACTCCTACGTTGTGTTATTGCACTCCGAATTCAAGGTGTGGACTGGGTCCGGTCTGGTTCTGGCAGACATCTGAAATAGAAGTTCGTCTTCTAAAAGTCATGCACACAAACTCCTACAGAAACTCAAACGGCCAAAGTAAAGGGATAATTCACCAACTTTTATGCTCATGTCTAGTCAATGATTGTGTCACATGTAGTCGATTGAAAAATAAATTCCTTCATGCATGCTGTATGGACAGAGGAAGCTGAAATCTTTTGTTGCATCATTACCTGGAGGCAGTAAAAACTGCAGGTTGGATTTGGCATTCGGGTGGATGTTGGCCCTTAGGGCGTGGGCTCTAAACTTCACTCAAAAACACAACTTCCTTGGTTCAAATAGAGATCAATCAAGAACATTTATCTATCTATCAGGCTATATTTCCAAAAGCCAAAATGGCATCCCAAAATCTGGGCGCAGAGGGTGTTATGGATGAGGGTTGCTGGATGGCAAATTCTCCTGTATCAGAGCCATCGAGCCATGGAAGAGGACATGGCCAGCATGGAGCCTCCAGAACCAGAGCTGCTTACACCCACTGGTGCTGCCTTTGCTCTTAACAAAAACCTCATCATTATGCTGCAGTAATTTAAGCGTGGGAGGTTTTTTTTTGTTTTGTTTTTTTTTAAATGGCAGCAGCACAGGGGCCCATGTGTACGTTACTTTCCCTGAAAGTTTTCGTCTTCGACAGAGGAAAACTGGAGACCTTCTACAGGATCCCAACAATAAACCAGAAAAAGATGCTTAAAGACAACAGGAGAACCAAGAGGGGAGATAATCACTGAGTCAAGATTTTTGTAACCTATCCGTTGCCATGTTTTGGCCAACAATGTAATAATTCTAGGCATCAGAAGCTTTTGTGCAATGCATCCTGGGACATGAAGGCAGTGCAGGCACGGCTCAGTGAGCAGCAGAACTTTATTTACAGCAAGCGCTGAGGAATTTATTACAAGGTTATTATAATTAATTAATACAAAACTAAATTCATTGAAATACAATTAAAAACTAGACTGAAACGATTGTGTTCTTACAAAATGATCTGAAATAAAAATAAATAGGAAATGTCTGAAGTTTAAGTCTGACCACAACAATCATCAGGAAGTGGTGGTGCATCTGTTTCAAACTGAAACTACTGCATGTATTTAAAAAAAAATTGACTCTGATTGCTTCAGTTGACTACATTGGACATTTTCCTTTAAAGGCCCTTACAATGCAAACAGACTTATTTCGTATTAGTAATAATTTTTGTGTGTGTGTGGTTCAGCTCTTCAATGGTACGTTTGGCCGAGCGATGGAAGCCGGTGGAGTGGAGCTGCTCATTCAGAAGCTGGAAAAGTTCTTCTACAGGGTAAAAAGGTCTCCTTATCTGTATTATATAATTTATCTTTCTTTAGATGTCTATCCTATGTTGTTTGTGCTTTTCCAGCATTACTCATTTTATGCATTCATCTACAAAAAAAATCATTTTTTTTTCAGAACGGTGTATCTGCTCTGATTAGATCTGGACTCACAGCAGCCGGATAGTTTTCAGTCATGCCTCATTTCTTGATTATGATCTGACTCCATTATTTGCCCTGGCCCGATGCTGCAGTCACCACGCTGCAGCGATGCAGCGCTGAGCATCAACTCTTATGTAAAAGTATAAAAAATTAATTTGTAATTAGGGAACACCCTTCTTAGGTTAACCCAGGCTTCCCTCTGCAGCATGTAACCCAAAGACAGGCTGAGGTATCAGAGGATGAAGGTCAGGATGATGTAAGCGTCTCTGCACAGCGTCACTCAGAGACTTTATTCCTCTTTATAGGCAGGTAAACTAATCCCTTTCTCCTGTCCTTCTCCTGTGTCTCTGGGCCGTCTCCTCTTATTTTGGGCACGTTTGTGCGTCAGTATCTGCAGACTCTCCACTTGCAGTCCTGCGACCTGCTGGACGTATTCGGAGGCATCAGCTTCTTCCCCCTGGACAAGATGACCTACCTGAAGATCCAGTCCTTCGTCAACCGAGTGGAGGAGAGCCTGAGTCTCATCAAATACACAGCCTTCCTGTACAACGACCAGCTCATCTGGTACACACCTTTAACCCCGTGCTGTAAATCACACATACACACATCCTTCCTGTACAGTGACCAGCTTGTCTGGTACACACCTTTAACACTGTGTTTTAACTCTTCGTCCCTTAGCCACGATCTGATACAACCCAACATATTAAAATCTCAACATGAAACACATCATGGCTCGCTGTAATCCTCTTTAACGTGCTCCCTGATAGGTCACTTTAATCGCACTGACAGCCACCTGGCTCAGTGTGTTTAAGGTTTGGGAGGGGGGGATTACATGATTTCCTAATGAAATGACTCGAGAGCTGCATGATCTCTCATCAAAAAAACAGAAAAGAGCTGTTTAATTATCCGCTCTAGAGTTTTCATTAAACATAATTACCTTTTACAATTATCAAGCCGTTATGCCACCTCATTGAATAATAGGTACAATTGTGGAATGGGGAGACAGTTTAAGCCGACAGCGGAGGAAGTAACAGCAACCAATCGATGCATGTATAAACACGACAGCTGAAGGGACAAGTGTGACATTTTGAGGACATGTTATGTGTGTGACCCACCGCAGGACATTTAAAAAGCAACTAGCAGCAATTAGCAGCCAAATCAAAGAGGATGAACAGCAGGCGCAAATGTTCACGAATTGTAGACTGAAAATCCAACTAAAATTTCGAAAGTTTCTGGCTATGATGAATGATGTCATTTTGACAGTTTTTTAAGGAAACATGACACATGTTTTCTTCAAACATCTGCAAAAAAAATTTAAAGGAAAAAAGGAAATACAAATCAATTTTACTGAAGGAAGGCATGTCTTCTTTAAAAACCTGCCTGAAAATATTAAAGAAAAAAAACCTGAAAAACAAAATCAGAGAAAAGGAAAAAAACACTAAAAACTTTTACAGAATCCCCACCCCCTCAAAAATGTTTTCTTTAAAAAAGAATTGTAACGGAGGCATAAAGAAGGGACTTTGTAACGGCCCTATAGCGCCATCTCTGTGGCTTTTGTTTTGACACCGGACACAGTGGATCATACTGTGCACAGCCACATGTGTTTGCAGGGTGTGTTTGTTGTGAAGGTCATGAGGTATGATTCTGTTTGTGATTTGTTCTGCAGGAGCGGACTGGAACAAGACGACATGAGGATTCTGTACAAGTACCTGACCACCTCGCTGTTCCCCAGACACTCTGAACCAGAGGTGAGGATAAGGGACGGGTGGGGGGCTAAGGGACTGTACAGCAGGCAAAAAAACTGAGGACGTAATAAAAGAAACAAAGCATGCAGGGGATGACACTCACTGATCTCTACCTACTTCTAGAAAAAAACCCACTGCACAACAGATTTGTGATGACATCACCATATGAGCAATGAGATTGTGTGCTCCCACTCCGGTACTCAGAGCTCCTGTAAAAAGTCTTAAAAGACAGTGAATTCGTTATTCTAAAAAAGGCCTTAATTGGTATTTAAATGTGTTAAATTGTTCCTTGAAAAGTCCTGAAATGCTCAGACATGGGAAGAAGGAATTTATTAATCTTTCCTTTTCTGCTGATGCATTGTAAAATCTCAAAATATTTAATAACATCTTTTTTTTTTTTTTTTAATTTTCCCCGATTTTGGCTCAAATGTTCACTTGAACTCGAAAATGAACTGATTAGAATGTAACTTAAGAACCTCGGGTGCCCACCTTGAAATTGTGATTGTATAGATGTTTCACACACATGGATGTAAACTGTAAGTGCATCTTGATTGGTTTGTGGGGAGACATCTGATAATTCTAGATTTCTTCAATTTTGTTAATTGTAAAATTGGTCTTAAATTTCTGTCTGAGTGGCATTAAAAAAAGTCTTAAATCTAACCTGCCTGAAGCTGTAGGAACTTTGTGTTCTCCTCTTTGATGCAGGAATACAATCGTTTTTTAAATATTAATATTAATGATGCAGACAGGGTGTAATGATCTGAATGTGAACTGTGACTTTATCACTCATTTTCCCTCTAATCCTTCTTTTGTCTCCTTGCAGTTGGCTGGTAGAGACTCTCCACTGAGGCCGGAGGTTGCAGGGAACCTGTTGCACTATGGGAGGTAAAGTATCTGAATCCATGAACCCACTAACTCTGCAGAAAAACAGCAGTTTTGCTTAGTTTACATGTCTGTTAATGTGGTCAGTAGAATAATGTCCTTTAATTCACATGTCAACAGACAGACTCTGGATGTGTTTACATATGCATGCATGACTGCAATTAGCTTTACTCGCCGTCAACCAGGTGATTCATGGAGCTGACTTCCTCAACTCACACATAGAGCATGCAGGGGACAGAGGGTTAAAATCCAGTTTCTGTTCAGTTTCAGTGTACATATGTAATTAGAGACAGTTTGCTCAGCTATGTGTTACTTTACAACGTGTGTCTGTATAATGACATTACGCTGCCGCAGTAATCCGGTTCTGACTCTTGGTGACACAAGACAGGAAACAAAGCTGCAGAGCTCTTAACGCTCCTGAATATAAACAATATCTGATGATGGTCAGAGAAATAGTTACAACTAAAGATCCAAGCAGCCAGAGACACGTTAAACACACAGACATGCCTTCCAATGCAAACTGTTCCACTTCATATCAAGTGGCGCCTGTGGAAACCAGCATGTCAACAGCAGCAGACTTCAAATGAACTCATTGTTGAGTTTGTGCTCTGTAATCTTTTGTATCTGTCATAGCAGACATCAGGGCTCACATAAAATTAATCTCTTTTAATTATTGTATGTATCGTATGTTACCAACTCCATAAGGTTCAGTTCACTCTGCACTCTGATCCAGCATATTTAGACAGTGACCGGATGTGTTGCTGGGAAATTTGGTATGAATATTCATGGTACCCAGATGACAGTTCATGCACATTTTGGCGACCCCCTGACTTTTTCCTCTAGTCAAGGCTTCCCACGGTCAAAACATAAAAATAAAAAAGTCATGGAATTTCACAGTCTTGTTTTCCAGGCCTGAAAAAAGTCATGGACTAAGTAAAAATAATTGAAAGTTTCGGAAAAGTTATTGAATTTTTAACCCATTGAAACGTGACTAAACTGGATTGATTTCTTTCAAAAAAATGGGAAGAAGGCAACGAGCAACATATAAGGAAATTACACAAAAATTTGCAACAAATTACAATAAAATTACCTGAACAAAAGCAAGAAAAGTAGGAAAAAATTTTAAAAAACAATTATAAAAAAGGGAATGTCCTGAAAAAGTGCTTTAAAAGTAATAATTCTGTAACATTATTTTGAATATGTAATTATGACAACTATTTTTCTCAACATTTTCCCACATTTTTTTATTATAATCTTCTAAAACTGCAAAGTTCTTGCAGTTTGCAGGACATTTCTTGTCAAGTTGCTCATTGCCTTTTCCCATGTTTTCGAAAGAAATCAAACCATTTCGTGCAGCGCTCAAATCACCTGTAAAAGGTGTCTCTGCACAGCACAAGGAAATTGTCCATCCGGGTTTCAAAAGATTAAAAATCATTAAAAGTTCTGGAAAAGTCATGGGATTTTGTTTTGTGCAATGCAGTTGTTACAGCAATCTTCCGTTGATTATTGTTCTTGTCATGAGCGAAAATATATTTCATTACATTAGTGTAATGTTTCACTAATGTGCGTAGATGCGTAAAGTTTTGTTTCCCGTCACGTACTAGCTAGCTGAAATTATGTTTGAAAAACACTGGGCAAGAAGGGCAAGAAAAAAAATAATGATGGGTTCTTGAAAAGTCAAGGAAAAGTTTGTCTATAAAAATGTTTGGGAACCTTGTCTAGTGTCCCCCATCAGTCCCTAATGTTAACGTCCCACACAGGACGTCTAATAAAACATCAGATTCACATTAAATATGCTGCAGAATGCATCAGTGTTCTCAGGATGATTAACTCTCTGACTCTGGAGAACTAACCCTACAGTGACTCTCCTCTGTCCTCTGCAGGTTTCTGACAGGACCGACCAACCTCAAAGATCCAGAGGCCAAATTCAGATTCCCCAAAATCTTTGTTAGCGCAGAGGACGGCCACGAGGAGCTGCATCTCATTGTTTATAAGGTAATGTGTCATTTCATGACGGTTTGCAGGTTTAATCATTCAGATGTTTTTTTTTAATGGATTAAAAGTTGTTGTTCATTTTGTAGAATGATTTTCATAATCTGTTTATATTCCACTGCTCTATCAATAGATATGCACCTCTGGGATTAGACAGTTTTAAAATAATGAAATACATTTATGTCTTTTCTGACCTGTGTGACCTTCACTCTGCTTTTATCTGATGTGTTGTTGCAGGCGATGAGTGCTGCAGCCTGTTTTATGATCAGTGGTGAGTCTGCACCATCGCACACCTTCACTTCCCTTTTCACCAGTTAAAGTTCTGTTATTTTTTTCTGGTGGCTCGTTTAAAAGCTCAAATATGATTTTTTTCATCATGTCCCATGACGCCCGACTGTCTCCTCTGGTCTCTCTGTCTGCAGCCTCTGCAGAGCTGACGAGGGACTTCTGTGAGCAGCTGGACAGCCTGGTGGGTCCTCAGCTCACTCTGCTGGCGTCTGACATCTGTGAACAGTTCACCGTTAACCGCAGGATATCAGGGTCAGTTCACATAATCAGCAACTCTCCACACGCTGAACATGACTGTCTCTAACCGGTCAGATTCTACCCAATATTACATCCTGCAGATACTGTCAGTTTCAGTCATGGGTTTATTGATAATACAAAACAGAATGCTACAAATTAAATGAGTATTCTGATTATTTTGCAGTGTAATGAATTGTGTGTCTTTCCAGTCTTTTTCCCCACATCCCTCATGTGTCAGCTGACTGTCTAATTATGGCTGCAGCTAATTATAAATGGCATTAGCAGTTCTTTTCCCCCAGTTTTAGAAAGTGTCAATTATGTGAAAATTGGCAATCAAATGTTCACACATTAGCAATGTTTCATTTTTAAATATTGTAACAGGTATATTGGTTTGTATGGAAGCCTGTAGAGCTGTGGTTCCCAACTGGTCCAGCCACGGGGGTCCAGAGTTTTCCTTAGTTATTAATTCAAGGTCCGCACATTATAAATGACTACATATTTAAATTTATTTCACACATCAGCTTAGAACACAAAGAAATGAAGTATTTTTGCAAGAATAAACAGAAAAAGCACTTCAAAATAAAAGCTCACTGCTGAATTTTCTCTGAACTACAAAATAACGTGCTTTTTTTCAAAGTCGACATGTTCACAAGTCACTTGCGGTCCTTTCAGAATGGATCCATGACCTGCTCTATGACCATAACCCATCACTGCCATAGAGGACTTAATTAAAATACAAATGTTATTCTACATATGTGTCGTACTTCTCCACATTAATGCTTGTTGCACAGCAGGTTCAGCAGTCTTTGAATGTCAAACAGCTTTTTCATTTTTGATTTTAATAATACACACATATGATTATGTAAAAAATAATTATTGCATTTTCACCAAAATTTTTACTCAAATAAGAAAACTTACATATTTGGAAAATTATAATGCTACTGTGGAAATTCAGCTTTACATCGTCATTTTCATAAAGTTCTCTGCGGGCTTCCATAATTCAGAATTCAATTGAATATTTCATCACCAGAAAAATAATCATCATGTTTTTTTTTAATGGGTTAATCGTTCGATTTTTCTATTAAAATGTGAAACCTTCACTCGTTGCACCTTGTCAGCCATAACAGCTGCAGCTACAGTCGCACTTCTCCTGTTTTTTCTTGTTTTATGGTAAAGTGGATATTTTTAGGTTTTTGAGTGTTGTTCAGGTTGGAGAGGGGTGATCCTATCAGATGAAAATGTGAAATAGTATTAACTATTAGTAGTATTAACTCTTTATATATGAACTGTACCGCTGGCAGTGATACAGAGGAGACAGATACCTCAGGATATATATTGTCAGTGGGAAAGACTCAGGAGTAACTGAAGCTTTACAGAGTGGCATCCTTTAACCCCCGCAGTTAGCTGCAGATTCGTCCTCGCCTGCAATCAGACACCAGACTCCCCGGCCCCCCCGGCTTCTCTTTTAATCACCCTCATAAAGAATCCTCTAAATTAATGATGCCGTCCCAAATTCCTCCACTGGCACTCGGCTCCGTGTCCTGATTTGACCCTTGTGCAACTGTAAATAATTACAGGCCTGTTTGTATCCAAACACACACTGTACCACAGAGTAATAGCTGTACCCTGAGCTCACCTTCACACAGGCGGACAGTGGAGACACACACCACCTGCCTTTGTTTTGATGTTATAATCTGAGTGATTTGGCTCACTGTATCACTTATTAATAATGGATGTTTACAGAATGGTTTGTTCCAGCGATTAAAATCGCTTTAAAGACCCAAATGTGACCGAAGGTGTTATTTTTTTTTTTTTTTTAATCGTCCTTCGTTCAGGCCGGAGAAGGAGCCCCAGTTCAAGTTCATCTACTTTAATCACATGAACCTGGCGGAGAAGAGCACCATCCACATGAGGAAGACAGCCAGTGTCTGTCTCACCTCTGTCCACCCCGACCTCATGAAGATCCTCGGAGACATCAACTGTGACTTTGCCAGGTACAACACACAACACTGGCATTTTTTAGATATATAATCACCATTATTTTGGTCAATACTGACATCACATATATTAAACATAATTACCTGTTGGGAAATTGCATTTATTGGACTCCTTAAAAACGATGTCTTGAACTTAAATTAATATTACATATGATCAAAACAAGGGAAAAATGTCCAGAAAACTATATTTCTAATTCTCTAAATTATTTTAAATTTTGTTACATAATTTTTTTTAAAAAAATCAAATATTCTTTGCACTTTCTTTAAGTCTTTTTTTTTTTTTGTAGCTAATTTTCAAGTAACTTCTTGTAAGATTTTCCAAATGTCTTATTAATTTCTGGGGCATTTCGTGCCAAGTTGCAAGTTCAAATTGATTTGCTCAGAGTGTTCAAGAAAAATTAAGAAGACAAAAAAACGAGCATCATTGTTAAATGGAATTTGACACAATAATTGTTTTATATTTATGTCCACAGTGTGAATCCAGCAGCTTTATACATCCTGACCACTGAAAATCATGAGTCAGCTTAGTCTAAAAAAAGAAGCCAACATTGAGTCAAACTCTGGTTTACTGGGGTTCAACTTGTTCATCTGCCAGGTTTTCCTCACTCCGTGGACTGTCGCTCTTTCTATGACGTCACCTGACTTTCTGCCATTACATTTACCACTTACACTCAGGGAATATCCCACATTATCTAGTGCTAGCCCTAACCATGACCTCTTTGCCGTAATTCTAACTGCTTACTGCTTCGATGCATCAACGTGACGAGTTTCCTACAATCCAAACAATCCAATCCAAACAGCAAGAAGGGAGGAGATCTGTTATTAATGCAAAACAATTCAGCCCTAATTTATATTTCTCTGTGATCCTTCAGAGTTTTTTAGACTGAGCACAGATCAACTCGGTGACATCTCTTAAATCTTTTCCTCTGGATATCATCTTCATACAGAAACATGATGCTGCTGCTCACTTTTAGCTGTAGTCATGAGACTGTGGTCATGTGAAAGTCAGTCTGTGGGATACACAGTGGCATTAACATTCACAGCAGTCATCAGTATCAGCTCCTCTTGTGGTGCACGTGATGTGTAGATGTCTTATTTGTGTCATTAAATATTGACATTTTTAACGTGAAATTCGAGATTTCAGTAACCTGTGTGTTGTATTTTTACACAAACTATCAGATATATTAAATAATATGACTTTTTAATGACTTTTTTGTAATCTAAGAAGAACAGCTTCCTGTTAATGTGACCATTGTCCTTGTTTTGATGAACCTCTTTGTGTGTCTGCCTCTCAGGGTTGATGAGGATGAAGAAATCATTGTGAAGGCGATGACAGACTACTGGGTCGTCGGGAAGAAGTCAGATCAGAGAGAGCTGTATGTGATCTTAAATCAGAAGAACGCTAACCTGATCGAAGTCAACGGTAAGTCTGAGTGTATATCGGTGTCTTTGTTCTGCATTGATCTTTGCTTTCTTGACCTTTAATGTCATGTTTTTGTTTTTCTTGGCTCTCCAGAGGAGGTGAAGAGACTCTGTGCGACTCAGTTCAATAATATCTTCTTCTTGGACTGACGGAGCAGACAGGTGCACAGAGACTGTCTCACCTCACTAAGAACTGTCAGTAAAAACTGTCAGAGCTGCAGCATCATGACAGCAGCAGTGTAATGCAATAATTGCATTGTAAAATAAAAAAAATAAAAAAGCTTTCTCACCTGTTTTTTTAATTTAATCAAAATATGTAATTAAATGTAAATCCAGATTTTTACTGTACATGTTCCTTATTTTCTGTCAGTTTCTTTGTACATACTTTTTGTTAACTCTTCTTTTGGAATTCTTTCAAAACAGTTTGTTTTTAATGAACACATCATGACAAAAATGTCTCGGATTGATATGGAAAACACTGACGTTTGACCCAGGTTCCTTTTAAAAGAAGATGATGTCATCATGTGGTTTGTAAACAGCTGCGTTAACTTTAAATAAATTAACAAGTCATTTTATTCTGTGTCTTTTTTGTTTTTAGTTTTGGATGCACATTGAGCTGAAGCTATCTGCGAAAAAGACTTGAAGTGTATCTGTGGGATACATTTTCAGATCACAAGAATAAAGTTGAACATTTACCTCTGGGCTAGTTTTTATTAAACAAAAGGACAGCATCTATTTACTTACTTACGGATGTGAGGTTCTTTTTAATTGAAATGTGCTTTTTTGTGATTTATTGCAATAATTTCTGTATCTAAAATAGTCAGACAAAATATCTCATTTAAGGGTTAACCTAAAATATAACAGGTATGGATCAGAAATATTTGATTGAATAATTTAGTGGGAGCCCAGAATTCAAATAACAGCATCAGTCTAATATTCTGATGTTTTCAAACTGATCTTCAATCAGTTCTATAACATACCAAAGCAAAATAAAACCTTCAACCACAGGCCAAAGACTTTATGTAATAGTTATATATATAAACTGTAAAGAAATAGCATCTATGCCCTCCTTTTATCCTAAACTAAGCAAATAAATAAGTTGTAATTGCCCTTCTCACCTCCCCGACCGCTGGGTGGCAGCACACTTCACAGTTGTTCCCACAAGAAATCAATCTGAAGAAGAAGAAAAAAGAGCCAATCAGCGCTCACCGTCAGTCTGATTTTCAGCCAATTAGCGTCACGTTGCGTGAATTTCAAAAAGTCACGCGCCATGATTGTTGTGCTGTTCAGACTGAGCTCAGTCTGAGTCCGTCCGTTTATTACTGGACGGTCACAAGAGGAAGTTTTTAAATAACTTTTATAACTATTTTTAATTTTTTTTAAAGAAAGGTAAGACTGATGTTGAATTATCAAATATCATCTTGGGAGCTTGTTTAGCTTTGTGGTCGCTAACAACAGTTAGCTTCATTTTTTAAAGCTTCCGCCTGTGGTGCTGAGATAAACGTTAGCTTTAACGTTAGCGGAAACATTTGAGCTCATTTTGGTGTCTTGCGTGTTAATGTTACATTTAGCGCTAAACTTATTTCCACGAATGTAACTGTTGACGACAGCTAGCTCCTGAGGTTAACGTTGGCTTAGGGCCGGTCCGTGTTCGAAGCTTTTGTAAACAAAAGTTAGCACAACCACCGTTTAAAGCACGGTAACGTTACTGTGGACATTATCCGGTGTTTCTTCATACGTAACGGCACTAAAGATTAAAACGTGTGGAAACAAGCATCCTTAGCTATTTTCGACCATTCATGTTCTTCCTCATACTAACTCAAGGTTTGGTTGATACAGCGTAGATGGCCATATAAACGATTGGTTTATTAGTTGTTAATTTTAACTATGATCGATTCAGAAAAGTAATCACAATTTGCAACCCGAGTTTCAACACCATCAATGTCATGAAGTGTGTTAATTAAACCTAACTTAAATCATAATGTCAGTAATATGATTTTGTAAATTAAATATAAATATTTTTTTTGTTTGTTTTTGTTTTTCTCACCAGATGCTAGTTTAGTTGTTAAAGCTGTGGGTGTTGGTGTAAAATATAAATAAAAATTGAATGCAGTGATTGACTATACAGGTGGACACGGTGGAGAGATGAGATATTTAATGTTAAAACTGATAAACTTTGTTTTCTGAAAATATGCACTTGTGCTGAATCTGATGCCTGCAACTCATGATAATAATAAAGCTGTACTTTATCATTACTAGTAGCACATCCAGTGTGATGAACCTCAGTGCCTTTAGCGACACATTATACTCTGTTTTTCTTCCTGATTAATCCAGAAACCTGAAGATGGATTCTCGATTCGCTCACCTGCGTCAGCGGGACACCAGTGTGTCCATGCTGAGGGTCAAAATGTCCCGCAGGAGATCTCAGTCCCAGAAGGAGAACCGTGAACGCGCTGTGAACACACGCAGGCAGCTGGACAAACTACCTGAGCTGGAGATGTCTTCCCTGGACGCCTCCATGGCTGTGACCAACATGTCCATCATTCAGGAGAAGACTCTGAACCAGACGAAATCTGCTAAAAGTATGTTGGACATATTTCCAGTTGTCGATCCAACTCAAACCTAACAATGTGTTCACAGTAAAAACCCTCTGTTTTCTCCACAGATGCAGCCGGAGAGGAGCGGCTTAAACAGCTGGAGCGCTGGAAAGAGCGCAAGACTCTGGAGAAAGAGAAGGAGAAGAGAGAGAGGGAGCGCAAAGGGGTGTTTAAAACCGGCATGTATCATCCCAAGGACACTCTGATTATTTCCTCTCTGCCCCCCGTCCCTGCTGCCTCCTCCAGAGCCAAGGAGGTGAGGGGAGACTCCTCAGTACACCACTTTTCACTGTTTACTGTGATACTCTGTGTTTTCATCTTTTCCTGTTGGACATGATGACAGAAGGAAAGCTCTTTGATCAACATGTCATCTCTGCTTGTCTTTCAGACAAAAGTGAACTCAGCTCCATCCCAGAGCATCAGAGTCACCCGTTCAATGAAACAGCAGCCGCAGCAAGTTCAGAGGGTATGACTCTCAAACATATCTCTCCCATATGTCACAAGATAGCTCATCTTATATGTTTACTAAAGCTAATATGCACCTTTTGCCAAAATATCTACAGCCTCTGAAGATGCAGGATCCAAATACTGCAGCAAAGAAAGGTAAAATCATCATATGTCCCTTTTTATTTTAAATACTGACAGATACCCTGGCACATTTTTAATCTGCCCTCTCCCTCCTGTAGCTCAACCTGCTGTGGAGAGATCAACCAGGAGCCGAGCCGCTCCGGCCAAACCTGCGCCAGCCGCGTCCAGGACCAAAGTTTGTGTGGGTGAGTAATAAGAAGAAAAATCCTGGCACAAAGCTGGACCTTGAGACAGGCTATCGTGTTGGTTTCGGCCTCTTGTGTTTCCACATTTGCATGTCAATCTGTGTCCCTGTGTCATCCTGCCGTAGTGGAGCCTGTCGCACGAGCGCCGCCGAGCCGATCAGCCAACAGGCCTCCTGTTACAGCAGCTCCTCTGGTGAAAGACAAACCCAAGGGCAAGTCTGCAGGTACACAGCGAGCCAACGCCACCACCATTTACACTCTTCAAAACAGGAGAAGAGCTTAAAATGATGTGACTGAAGTAGACAGATGACTGTTCATTAAACGCGCTCTCTCCTCGCCCTCAGATGTCAGAGCAACCAGGAGCAGAGCATTTGTGGCCCCCTCCTCTGACAAAGAAACAAGCTGCAAAGGTATCATTACATGATGAGAATTCATATTCAAAATCACTATTAAAAGCTTAGTATTTCCCAGATTTTTCACTGAATCAAAAATGTTATGTTTTATGTTACAATAAACATCTGGGCAAAATTGTTCTGAGCTGTAGGACCTCTGACATTAGGCCTTTTGCTATGTTGATTGGCACAAACATTTTATTTAATGACATTAATTCATCTTTTAATGTCTTTTTGTCAAAATAAGCCAACCTCATCTGTTATGATGTTATAGATCTGAAAACCTACCACTGAAACTAATAGTTTCCTTTTTCTTGATTTTTTACCTGTTGGTTATATGTAGATGAACCATTATTAAATAGCATTAAGTTTTAGTGTCTGATATCTTTAAACATCCTGGATAAAGAGTGGCACTTCAACAATTAATTTGTTTTCACTTGTTAATCAACTACAAATCTGATAATTAATTGATTCCTTTGATTCATGTTTTTTAAAGGAAAAAGAAATCTGCCTCCAGCTTCTTAAACATGAATATTTTCGGGTTTCTGTCCTCCTCTGTGGAAAAAAAATCTGATATTTAACAGACCAAACTGCAAATTGTTTAACGGAGAAAATAATAGACTGATAAATGGATAATAAAAATAAGATGATTTGTTTGTTCCAACTGTATATAGAGCTGACAAATTTAGAGCCTGTTAACCAGTTCTGACTTTTCCTACATAAAGTTTTTTTGTGTCTCTTTTTAAATATGCAGCAGCTGTCACCAGCACTGTGGAGCCGGCTGCGCCCGAGGTGAGCATTTCTGTCAGCTTTACACACAAGTGGGTTTTTTTTTTTTTTTTTGGTAACTTGTCAATTTTATGAGTTTGCTGTTTCTGTCTGATGTAGCAACCAGAGGACAATCCTCATCCCTCTGGCCCTGCGCCACGTCCAGCAGAGGAGGACATGGTGGTGGACCAAGCTCCTGCTGTGGGTCCTGCTGAAACTCCATCCTCTTTCTCCTCTTTTGCTCCGGATGGTTTCATGTTCCAGGCTCCCACCGGTCTGTCCTCCTTCAAGTTTGAGCCTCTCACTCCTCGCTCAGCAGACGCCTTCCTCACACCCAGGTCTGTCTTTTTGTTTATAGGAACTTTAATATGTTTATATTGTTGCATGTGAAGCCCAACTATGATGGTAAATGTTAATGTAGTAGAAAAAGTCTGATTCTTCTCTTTTCCTGTGTAGCTCCAGCTTCACTCTCCCAGAGGTCCCCTCCTTCAGCATTGAGCCTCAGGCTGAAACGAGCAAACCCTCTCCCCGTAAATCCCCTCGCTGTCACTCTCCTGCTCCTACACTCCCCACAGCGGGCCCTGCCACTCCAGGCAGCCCCCTTGAGTCAAAACATGACGTACCGTACTTCAGGTGGCTTTACCTTTTTTCTCTGTAGTCATGTGTTGTTCAGATTTTCCAGAGTTTTTACATTTTTTCTTTTTGTTTTATGATTCAGATCAGAAATTTCCACTGAGACGGACAGACTGACGTCTCTGTGTTTCCACTGGGAGTCTAAAGTGGAGGACGAGTCCATTCCAGAGGACAGTGAGTGTGTCCTGCTGTTCGGTATGGGACTGTGATTTAAAGATGTCGTTATTCTTTGACTGACCAGCTTTAATTCTCGTCTTCTCAGTGAGAGACCGTATGCGCACGGCGGTAGGCCAGGCGAGGCTTTTGATGAAGGAGCGCTTCAGACAGTTCGGCGGTCTGGTGGACGACTGCGAGCTGGGCCGAGGGGAGAAGATCACCACCTGCACCGACCTGCAGGGGTTCTGGGACATGGTGTATTACCAGGTGAGCGCCTCACAGGAGAGGAGGAGCAACATGTTGTTTCAGACTCTATAAAGAGCAGGATGATTATATTTGTTCCATCTTTCAGGTCGAGGACGTCAACAGGAAGTTTGATGCTCTGAAAGAAGCAGAGAGTCGAGGCTGGGAGGAAGAGCACAAACCGCCACCACGGCAGAGGAAAGTAGTCAAGGTACATGTTCGTGATATTTCACAATAATAATAATGGAGACATTTTAAAATGGATTTGTTTGTTGTTTTGACAGGCAGAAAGTTTCAGGAGGATGTGGATGTAAAGACTAGATTCAGAGATCTGACGGATCCATAAAAAGGCATTTTGATTAATTCATTTAAAAATGAGGCCTTTATTGGCATTAAAATGTCTTGAATCCATTTTCCAAAAGTTTTAAAAATGCTTAGACACTGGATCTTTTTTATGACATCTCATTAAAAAAGCATGAAAATAATAATAATATACAGAATGCCTTTTGCATCACCAAAAGCTCATGTTTTATGTTACAATAAATATTTGAAAAATAAAGTAAAATTCCCCCGAAGCTTAAGTAATAAATGTTAGCACAGTTTTTTTCATTCAATATTGGCCACTCTAAAATTAGTCTTAAATTTCTTTCCAGTTGGCTTTAAAAAGTTTAAAATGCTTAAATCCTATTTGCCCTAAGATGAAGAAACCCTGAGATTAGAGCTGCAGCCTTAAACATTCATTGATTGAATTATGGAATTAATTACCCAGTGATCTGACAATCGATTCAACGGTTTGTATAATTTTTTCAGAGAGTCTGTCAGAATACTGTGAATATTTCCTGGTGTCTTTCGTCATCTGTGACAATAAACTAAATATTTTTGTAGAGGGTGTCATCTTGGGCTTTGAGAAACACAGATGGACATTTTATCACCGTTTTCTGATATTTAAGAGACCAAACAACTGATTGATTAATGGAGAAAATAACTGACAACACAAGTACAGGTTAGCTGGAGCCCCAGTAAAGACATTGTGCCCGTTTTTGTGCTTTTGACAGAAACCAGCTGCAACTGCGAAGCCAACAGGAACCAAAGCAGCAGCCAAGTCTCGCCTGGCTGCTGTGAAAGCAGCCATGAAAGCCCGACAGCTGGAGGAGAAGGCAGCAAAGGATGCTGGGAATGATGAGGACAACCCCAGCCTGAACTCTCAGGAACCACAGCCCCAGGCAGAGCCCCAGGCAGCAGCAGCAGCAGCAGCGGCGGCAGCAGCCCCGGTGGTGTTCGACGGAGGCTTCTTCCAGGTGGAGAGTCCCGCCAAACCACCAGGTAAGAGGAAAATAACAACTTGCTTTTCATGTGCTGTCAGTGTTTGTGCAATATTCCTAACGATCAATGGCCGTTGTCAATATCGATGCGTGTGTCTGCAGGTTCACTGAGAAGATCGAGCCGTCTGAGTGCAGCGGTGCTTCCTCAGGCCTCTCCCTGCTCCAACTACCTCTCACCCAGAAGAGTCACCCGGCGATCCCTGGCTCTGGCTCAGACCCCGGTCGAGCCCGCTGCCTCTCCCGCTCACCTCCGTCTCACCCTCAGCCAAACACCAGCACCAAGGTCTCAGCGGGGCACTCCTCAAACGTGCCACAAGAGGAAAGATGCTGTGAACGGCTCCCTCTGTTTCTCACCTGTCAAAGACGTGCAGCCAGAGGACAGCCAGCCTGAAGGACAGCCGTCAGAAACCATCTCTGCTTCTGTTCCCGCGCTCCAACATTTACCTCCATCCATCTCTGTGGTCCAGGAGAAAGACGAACCAGCTGACCTCCCTCTCTCTCCAAGACTTTCCCTCTCTCCTTGCAGGTCACCTGCAGCTGTCCCTGCGGCCCCTGAGCCCTCGTCCTCCCTGAGTTTCCTGTTGTCCCCCTGTGTGACACCCAGTCAGCCTGCTGCTGCTGTGTGTGACACCCCAGACAGCTCAGCGGTGGAGGTAAACACATTTTCATTCTCACAGCTTATTAATTAAGATCTGTTTTCTGATGCTTTACATTAATCATTTCAGGAGCTTCCTGGGTTGGACTTTGAGCATTGCAAGCAGGGTCCAACTTTCTTAAAAAGTCTTAAAAGGCATTGAATTAATCAATCTAAAAATAAAGCCTTAATTAGTTTTAAAATATCCTAAAGTAATTTTTCAGTGTCAAAACATAAAAGGTATGATTTTATTTTTTCAATATTTTTTTCTGAGATTGCATTGTTAAATCTCAAAATAATAGGTAACTTGACAAAAAAAGAAAAAATCACAGAATACCACTTGCATTGCTGTCACCCAAAAGTCATATTTTACATTAAAGTGAATTTTAAATTATTAACTTAAGTTATTGGTGTCAGGTCTTCTTATTATTTTATATTTATAGTAAAGTCAGTCTTAAATTTCATTTTGAATGGCACTGAAAAAGTCTTAAATTCCACTTGCTGTAAGCTGTAGGAATCCTAGTTACAGGATGTCGATCATTAAAATCATTTTTCTGACGCTTGATGCCAATAATTTCAGGAACTTCCTGGGTTGGACTTTGAGCGTTACCTGCAGCCATCACAGAGATGCAGTCTGTCACCGCGGGACACGGTTGCCGTGGAGTTGTCCCCGATGGCGGTGGATGTAGAGATGGAGAGTCCCAGAAGTCAATCAGAGGACCTGCTTACTCAGCAACAACCAGGTAGAATTGATTGATTGTCAGAGAGGAGGCTCTGACTGTGCATGCACACGCACATGCTCTCGCACATGCACTGTGTGCACATGGGCTTTATACCTGAATAACACTAACCGATACTAAAGCTGCAGCAGGCACCATCTCTACAGTTACATGAGTCTAGTGTTCTCAAAGTGCTGAATTCATTATCTGTAGCTCACGATGTAACGTATGTAATTCGATTATGTGTGGACGTGTGACAACATTTTGGTTATAGTTTTGTTTCTTCATTTTCTCCCATGTTCCGCCTCTCCCTTCTTTTGTGCCCACTAGGCATGTCAAATAATTTACAAAGCACCTGGCTGTAGGGAAGAGGCATACAACTTGAAATGACTACTTTGTTTTTTCTTTACATGCCTTGAAAAGGCATGTTTTGTTTGGTTTTTTTTAAATGTGGGTTTGTTTTACATTTTGGTAATTTTTAAAGAAAACTTTTTAAACCTTTTACAAAAATAAGAAAATGGATTTGAAAGGCATATTTTCTTCTTTTTTTAATTGCCAAAATGACACCATTTATGATTAACAAGAAAGAAGAAACTGTCCTTGAACACATCATGTGGGATGCTGAAATCTTACATGTTTAAAAAATGTTGGGCAAGTGGGAAGAAAAAAAGGGGTCCCTGAGAAGTCATGGAAGAGTTTTTAAATTTGAAATTTTTGTCTATGACAATGTGTGGGTGCCCTGTAAATATCAGAGCTGCATGCTGCAACATTTAAAGACCATGTCCTAAATGATAATAGATTAAACACACTGATGGGTTTATTTTTGGCTGTTGTCATGTCACTGCTCTCACTCACTGTTGTTACTTGTCACTGTCACCACAGCTCATCCAGCGGTGTCCTCAGGGTTCACTCTTGACTCACCACAGGTCAAAGTTCCTTCTTTTTCTTTCCTCTAAATATTGATGTTTTAATCCACACTAACTGATTAACTATCGCACTGTTTTCATCAATTAATGTACTTTACTGTATGTTCCAGGTCCAGACGGCTGAGTCTGCCATGCTCCTGTTCACCCCGGAGCTGAAGGACCGGATACGCGCGTCTGTCTGTCCAAGTGACCTGATGGTCTTCACCCCTCCCCTCTGATGTGTAGCAAAAAGTTCTATTCTGTTCAGTCTTTTTTTTTTAAAACATATATAAGCTTCTTCAGTTACTGTCTTTGAAAAGAAAAAAATGATCTGAGTGATTCTGAGTTTTATTTTTTTGGTTACTGGAAAATAGTTTTGTCTTTATAATTAAAGTCCTACTTACAACAAGGAAACACTCAGGACTCTTCATTTATACCCACCACAAATCAGCACTTCACTCTGTTTCATTAGAAGGCTCTATTACACATGTAGTTTGTTTGTGGACAGTGTGGCTGCCCTCCGTATGTCCCCTCTGCCTGAAACACAAAAATACAGTCCAGCGTACATTAGATGCTAAGTGACAGGACCCCATCTGGTGGCTGCGTGGGAAACGTGGCTTTAATTTCTCAATATGTTTTTATTACAACATAAATAGAAATATGCAGCCAGTGATGTTATTTAGACTTAAGTTTATTTAGTCTTAGCTGATGTTATTGTGATCAGAAAAAAACATCCAAGTGTCAAACTCCTGTTCAGCCTTGATAACAAACACTTAAACTGTTTCTACACACAAGAGACACACAATGCAAACAGAAAAAAAATCTCTTAGATTGTCTGGTTGGAACTAAACAACTTGTTAAATATATACACTAAGACATTAAGGTGCATGACCCTGTCCTACCTGTGCCTGTGTTGGGCTTTGGACAGGGCGATGCGTCTCTGAGCGTCCTGCCTGAGCTTCTCCTCCGTCATGTTTCTGGACACTAACTGGTGATGTTCCACAGCGGGGAAGAAGCAGAAGTCTAAGAACTGATGGACGGTCTGTCTCCACAGCTCCACCTCGAGCTGTCTGGTCTGTTTGCCCGCTCCTTCACCTCTGCTCTCTGCAGGAAATATGACACATTATACAAAACATATCTGACCTAACGATGTTTTATAAAAATATAATCCAAAAAAAACACACCTGCAGACTGAGGTTTCTCTCTGACGGTCGTCTGGACATCTTGTTGACCCTCGGCGGATAATCCTGCCGGCTCACTTGTCTGTGAGAAGATTTATATGTTATTAAACTTGTCCAATAAATAAATAAATTAGGTTTTTTATTCTTTTTTTCTAAGAATGTTAAGGCTGTGGTGTGATTTGTTTGTTTTTAAGATTTTTCTGTATTGGGTACTTTGACTTTTAATATTTTCAGTATATTTGAAGCTCAAAGGAGTTTCAAAGACATCAAGAGCTGTGGTGAAACAATAGTAAGGAATATTGCCCCCTGGTGGTGTCCTTTGTAAACCATATAACATTTGACTACAGTTCCCACCGTGCTCCAGCCAGTTAACAGGTGTGCAGGGTTTTGGGATTGTAAAGGCCTTTTCTTTTGTTGGATGTGTTTGAACACCACTTGATTTATTTGAATTACCATACGAGCCTCTGGACATGAAGCCAGCTGGAAAACACAAACCATGCCATCACAACTGTGAGTAAAGCTGCTGAATAATCTGAAAGATGATTTGCTGGAAATGTCTATGAATACAAGCTGTCAAAAGCAGGACATGTTGAAGAAGCTGCAAAAATACTGAGCTCAGTGCTGGACGAACCTCTGCTGACTCAGGGTTGGAGATGCCATTCATTGGAGCCACCTGGACAGAAATAAACAGTTAAACATCCTTCTTTAGTTTGTTTTCTTGTGCAACTGGACTTTATAGTTTGACAGCAGGCTGGAACAACTCCAGTCCAGACGTCATGATGAACTGGAGAAAGGATCTGACCGACTGAGATAAGCGCTTTGTCTTCTGCAGGGTGTTCTCTGTGGCCTCGACCTCATGTAGATCCCTCCTGGCCTCACTGTCACGGCTGGACTTCTCCTCGCCTTCAGACACGACCTGCCGACACTTGACCTCAGCAGAGCCCAGGAGGACCTCAAAAAACTCCAGGAAGGTCATCTAAAGCAGAGATGGAGGCGGGAGGAGAGAAATACACAGAAAATGGTGAGTAAATGAATGAAAGCTGAGAACTAATGATTGCTGTAAAGACAAGGGGCAGACCTGCAGGTCCAGACAGGAGGACAGGTTGGTGGGCTCTGGGCTCTCTGCAGCCATGATCTGCAGCAGTCTGCCTGTGGTCAGCTGATCGTCCAGCAGGTGGAGATCCTGGCAGGTACAGTGTAACAGTAACAGCGTCATCTAGATTTCACTTTTTCATCAAGTCACTCATTAAGTTGAGCAGCACCAACAAGCATTCATGTCGTCTGTTCAGTGTGAATACTGAATCAGACGCAGTTTTTAATGCAGGTGGTGTCTGTGTTGCAGTGTGTCACCTTGAACATCCACAGCAGCTGTCTGCAGCTCATGGTCCGTTCTTCTCTGCAGAGAGACTCAAAAACCTCCCAGCTCGTCTGTAAGTAGCTCACAGACACAGCTGCACAGTCGGGCCTCCTGAACACCAAGCCTGGGCACACACACACACACACACACACAGAGTTAATATGTGAACAGCTAGAACGGCATCATAGAGAGCTACAGTGAATGTGTGAATCATATGAAGCTCAGCAAGGGTTTCTGTACGCGTTATCTCACACTAAACACACAGAAACACCTAATATAGAAAGAACCTGCAAGCAGACAAAAAAACGTCACTCTTCTTCCACTCTAATTAATCAGTCTGCAGGTTCCTCTGTCTGTCATATAGTGTGTGTGTGTGTGTGTGTGTGTGTGTGTGTGAGAGAGAGCGATGTTCTTAGCACCTTTTACATTCTTAGCGTGAGGCAGGATGTTGTCAGTCATCAGTTTGGAGAGGCAGGCTGCCAGGAGGTTTTTCTGAGACCTGCAGGTAAAAGAGTGAACCAAAGAACCAACGTCTGGGACAAATAAGCTGTTGATCTGATAATGGAGCTGATGTAAAGTGAGAATGTGTATGAACCACATTTATAGTTAATGTGAAAGTTTTAATAGTGGTATCATTTAATTCAAAACCACAAATAATCTTATGGAAAAAGTCAGTGGGATTCGTCGTCTGGGAACCATAAAGGTCTCTATAAACCTTGTTAGCCCATCTGATAGTTGTTGAGATATTTTGGTCTGAACCAAAGATGTGAACCAACAGACCGACTGATTTCACCATGGCTAACAGACAGCGTTTCTTGGACACTTTAAAGGTAATAATCATGTGATTCCTTACTGCAGGTCCTGATGGTAGATGTGAAAGGCAACGACCACGAGACAGCTGAGGAGTCTGTTCAGGAGGATGGGGGTGAAAGGAGAGTGGACCTCTGCTGCTGAGGCGTCCTCTGAGACACACACAGGACAAACATAAATGTCCTGTCCTCACACACATATATACTGTATGTGTGAGAGGTGGATCCAGTGTGTACCTGTGATCAGATGGTCTATCTCTGCCAGTGTGACGCCGTGATGGTGGACGTGACAGTCTTTGAGGAGACGCCACAGCTGCAGGCGGGACAGCAGGAAGGTGTTATCTGGGGAGGAGGTGTGGCCAAGTCTGCTGTAAAAACTGTAGATGGACCTCAGCTCGCTGTTTTGCCTCAGCACTACAAACTCCACCTGATACACACAAAACACAAACTCACCTACCACACACCGCACAAAATTTCATTAAAAATCATTAAAATAGAGCTTACTTATCAAAAAACTAGGAGGAGGGGAGGTCCCAGGGAGGCAAAGCCCCGAAAGTCCTCAAATCCTAGAAATGCACCTGTATTCACCTGACCCATGTGAATATAATGCAAGTGGCCCCTGGCCTCCTGTCATTTTGCAAAAGTGGCCCTTAGACAAAGCTAGTTGGGTATCCCTGCTGTAAGAGATCACATATTGACAGTGAGCCCTGACCTGCTGGCGCTCAGTGCAGCGTTTCCTCTCAGGGAATTTCTCCAGAAGACAGTCGATGTTCAGAGACATGTCCGGTCCTAAGACAGGCGAACCTGCGATGAGACACAATAATGTAACTCTGTGAATGTCATTCCTCCGAGAGGAGCTGATGTTCTGCAGGTGTTTTACCAGACGGAGGAGGAGCTTTAAATCCACTCAACATCTGATCGTCCAAACACTCTCCTTCTAAAACACGCCCGTCCTCAGACGTGAATCTTCCCTGTGAACCACACAGAAAAGGAACATTTACATTCATGTGAATCACAGGTGAGCATCATCCTCTGCACCTTCATAACAAATATTTACCACCTTTAATATTTGTTTCTGACTCTGGGGACATGTGTGTATTTACTGTGATTCTGTGACTAACCTTGCCATATTTTTTATCGTTCCTCCACTCCTGTTCATATTTGGCTCCTCCAGCATAGTAGAAGGTTCCCAGTCCATGTCTCTTACCCTCAACAAAGTCTCCTGTGTACTGGTTAGTCCGGAAGTACTGGGATCCATCTACTCGCCTCAGGATCCAGCTGTGAGTACCTCTGCCATGCTGACACAGAACAGAAACAGGTTTAACCCCAAAAAATCATAAACACATGTGTTTCCTCTCCCCTTTAGATCCATTTATCAGTGCAGCATTTGATTTGTGCTGAACTGTCCTTTTAAAGGAGGACAAAAATCTATTGTCCTGGAATCAGAGTGATACATGGACCCATGTTGTTGCTGTCAGTGTTGTGCTGTCTGTACCTGGACTCCGTTGTGCCAGGTCCCCACAAACTGTTGAGACAGGGTGATCCAGCTCATGGTCCCCTCTCCATGTCTCTGGTTGTTCTTCCATTCACCAGAGTAAATGTTACCTGACAGGTAGCTGTTAGGAATAAACATGTTACCTGAGAGGCAGCTGTTAGAAAAACACATCATCACCTGCTGACAGTTCAGGTGTTAACTCATGATGTACCCACCGTCTGACTCCCCATCCCTCTCTGCTGTTTTTCAGCCAGTCTCCTTCATACCAGGATGTCTTCTCCTGGTTATAAAACACTGTTCCCTAACACACACATGTACACGCACGTGCGCACACACACACACACACACACACACACACAACTCATTACGCACAAAATAATATATTGTTATTGTTATTAATGATTAAGAGCTAGTGGATCGTATACCTTTCCATGTCTCTGTCCCTGATGCCACTGTCCTGTGTAGGACACTCCGGTCTGTCTACAGGTGTAGGTTCCTGTCCCATGCCGTATCCCATAATACACGTCCCCCTGATAAGAGCTGCCGTCCGGCCAGCTGTAAGAGCCCTGACCCATTGGCACGTTGCTCACAAAATCTCCCTGAATCATCAGAAAAACTCACTTATTACTTTATCAAAGCATTTATTATCAGTGGTGGAATGTGTAAAGTGATACTATTTATTATAGTACTTACAACAAACAAGTAATACTTTGTTGCAGTACTCAAGTTTTTGAGAGTATTTGTACTTTACTTAAGTTTTTAGGTTTCTGTCAACGTTTAATTTGACTTCCCTACATGTCCTGAATAAAACATATACTTAAATTGAAAATAAGTATACTTTTTGCATAAAGGCCTGTTTATTTGGGGTTTTTGATGTGGCAGTGAGATCCAGCAACAACTCTCCACACATCCTGCAGATCAAGTAACTCCTGAAACAGCTGAACCCTCCTGGATCATCACACAGTGAGTAACAAACCAAAGACAACTAGTTAATGCTGTCTAATGCTATTATGCTGTCTCTGGGCAGCTGTTAACAACTCATTATTTAGAAGCCACAACAAGTTTGTTTCATGTATTATAATGAATGCAGCCTACCTCATATTTCAGTCCTCCTGTCAGTGTGAGGACACCATGTCCATCCATCAGTCCTCTGGAAAATGTCCCCTTCACAAAAAGAAAGACTTAAATAGTAAAATAGTTTGATTGATCTGTGTCAATATTAGAGCGTAGAACATTTTCAGAATCTGTCTGAGAGTGCATTTTAAATAAACTGCATTTATGTCATTGCATCACACAAGAGAGCATCAAAACTGACTGAATTTAAAGAAATCAGATGGGGGAAGAGGCTCCCTTTACAGGATTTTTCATTTTTGTGCTCTCAATCAAGAACTTTATTGTCATTATGCAAGCATAATGAAATTGCAAATGATTAATTCTCGGTGGTGTATACTAGTTAAAAGAAAACACAAAATTCACATGTATTTGAATAAGGACACATATGTAAGTGATGATAAATAATGAACATTAAGATGTAAAATCCTTGGTACAAAATAAAAGCAATATTATACAAAATATTTACAGCGCTAAGAATAAAGAATATATACAAAAGTGCCATGGTTGTGCAAACATTTGCAGCAGAGAGGAAAGGGTGCAGTGGGCAGGTATGATTTCTATAAAGTGAATATGAAAACTGCACATGCCCAATAGTGGTCATCTCTTCAGTCTTGTTTGGCTGAGATGATGGCTGAGTTAAATGTATGAGTTAAATGTATTTATTTCTCCTTGTTACTGTATGTTGGTTTGCACATCATTATCAATGCTAAACGCATATTTGAATAGTTAATAATTTTGGATGAATATTATTGCCCACTGAAATGTATCTGCAGTGGTTTGAAATATTTCAGATATACTTTTAAAACTTTTAAAGCCCCAAAACCAAATCATTTTAAAATTTCAGTCAATGGACAACTATTAAATGTTCTACAACATTTTCAGTAAAATAACACGTGGTTTCAGACAGGTGTTGTATATGTAACAGTGCAGTGAACAGTACCTTGTACATGTGTCCACCTTTAAAATAAGCGACCCCCTGTCCGTGAGGCTGGCCCCCCTCACAGGTGTCTCCCTCATACCTGGACATAAGACACACACATGTTACACTTCAGATCTCAGCAGCATCCTGTGTGCTCCTGATCAGCTCTAAACACTGACTGACCTCTGTATGATGAAGCAGGTGAGTGATGGGAGTTGATAAATGTCGGTCTGCTCCTCTTCAACACTGACAGGATGAAGGTCAGCTGACTGTCTCTCCTCCGCTGTCTCACGCTGCTCCGATTTCACATGTTTATCGGTTTTTATCTTAGTTTTCTTCTTCTCTGTCCCCGGAGCCATTTTACTCCGTTTAACGATGTCAGATAAAACCGTCTCCATGGTAACGGTAAACGATGCTCACAATTACGGCAGCCGTCAGCAGTCAAAAAGGCGATACAATCATAACAAGCACATGGGTACATTTTTAGTAAGTTGTGTTACGAAGAAATAAACAGATTGTTTTTTTTTACTAACAGCATTTACTTACACTTAGGTTCTGAAAATGTTATGCTCTCATATCTATACGAATCGAACTATTTGATAAAGTCTTTTTTTTTGTTTTCAGGAGGACTGATGGACGAACATGGTGTCCTCACACTGACAGAAGGACTGAAATATGAGGTAGGCTATATTCATTATAATAACTGAAACACACAGACTCGACTTCTGCGGGGTGGGGGTGGGTCCCCACACACCTTAAAAAAGGCTCTTTTTGATACTTAAAAATAATTCAAAGGGAAAATGTTAATTTTAGATTAATATTTTTGAATAAAGAATTCCAGTGTGAATCTATTTTCATTCTGAATTCGAAAATATTTAGGGGAGGGTGGTGGACCAATCTAGCCCCAAACTATCACTGATTTGGTAGAAACGGTGATTTAACAAACACATAACAGAAATGACTTCTCTCGTTTCTTTATTGGGTGTTACATATAAACATACATATAAAAAATATTACCTTCTGATACAAAATACAAATAAAAGAGATATTAAGAAAAACACAGCAGTCACTGACAAGGATCTGAACCAGACAAACATACCTTACATATGTTCATGTCACAGGAAATGATTATGAAAGTTATGTGAATGATGAATAATAACTGCATGATGGTGGTTTAGATATGTCTGAAGACCATAAAGTCCTTCACAGTCTGTATGTAGACAAAAACCATACATCTTCATACAGTTATTATACTTTTATACTATTAAACTTAGCTTATATTTTCAGTCTTTCTCAGTCTTTTACGTATGAGATGTTTAACAGAAATAAAGTGAAACAAAAGCATAGTGTTGAGTCAGATTCAGTCCTGTGAGAGGATGTCCAGGTTGGCGAGGTGTCTCATGGTGGGACGGCCATGAGGACAGTTCCACGGATGTTCGATCTGTCCCATGTGAACCAGGAGCTTCTTCATCTCACTGACACTCAGAGCAGTACCAATCATCACCTGAACGGAGACAAAACATTAAATCATCTAAACAAATGGACACAGGAAAAACATAACATCATGTGTCAGGAAAGTATTATTTTAGTTTGTAACAATGTGGCCTGATTGTAGATATTTAATAAGTACATTTAAGAGACATTTATTTCATTTTGAACACAATATCTGCCAATACCGTTGGTGTGCCAATATTATCGTGCATCCCTGTTTATTATCAGAGTGAACTCACAGATTTGCGACAGGCTCTGGAGGCAAACATCTGCCGGACTCGCGATGGTCGACACATGACCCCCGGGCTGTCGCTCAGCATGAAGATCAGCTCCTCGATGTCTGCAGGACCAAACGTCCAGTTCTTACTGGTGGGCAGCGAAACCAGTTTAACCCTCTCCATCACCGCCGCTGAAGGCACAGGAAACAAAGCAGGTTTAGTGTTTGTAGTACTTCTAACTCATATTTACTGTTTCATAACGAAATGTTCCTACCGTCCTCATCAATGACGAACTCAAAGCCGTTTTTTCTGAAGATCTCGATATTCTCTATCAACACGTTTTCGCTGACGGCGGTCAGCTGCAGCTTCTGAGGACTGCATACACAGAAAAGAAACACAAAAACATGTCAGCAACAAAACAGCTCCAATCAGCACAAGTCCAAATTCACGGGCTGACTCAGGCTCTTACACGATGAGTTTCTGTCCCTGGAGCACGGTGTGCTGCTGCAGCATCTCAAAGTTGTATTTCTCGTCTGTGGCGTGCTGGTCGATCATGAAGATGTCCTGGTTGAGTTTGGCGATGATGAAGCCGAGGTTAAACTGTCCGATGACCTCCATCTCTTTGAACATGTCTTTGCTGTGGGGAAGAAAGAAGAATATATTAACACTTTGAGGTTGGGAAGTCCAGCAGGAGTTAGAGGAGTAAACTCCCACCTGATCTCCTTCCTGAGCTCCTCCTCTGCGCTCTGGTTCTCTCCGGGGCTGATCTTGGCTCTGAAGCGTCGGTAGCACAGCTGGTCACCAGCTCTCTGTCTCTGCAGCTCCTCTAACCTCCTTACCTTCACAGCCAGCTCTCCTAAAGAGAACTGCAGAGGCACCGTCCTCTTCTGTATGCAGACTGGAGCGTCCACCGTCCTCTGCTGTTCACACACCGGAGCGTCCACCTTGGAGGAGGACATGTGTTCTGTCGGTGGCGTCTCTGTCCGGGCCCTTTTGGCTTCAGGACTCTTAGGACAGTCCTCAGTGGACGTGCATGGCTCAGTCTTTGACTCTGGGTCCACAGAAACACTGTCACTGTTCTCTGATGTTTCATTTTCCACACCATCAGGAGAGCTGAACTCTGGGTCAAAACTCTGAACATCTGCTGATGTCGTAATGACATCGCAGCCGTCTGCATCACCGTCTGCATCACCGTCTGCATCATTGCCTGCATCATTGTCTGCATCACTGTTTGACATCCTCCCATACCTGAACCCATCGAGCACAGACTTTCCCACCGAGGAGCCTTTAGCTGGATCTCTGCTGTGTTTCACAGGAGATGTGACACTCGGTTTTCCCTTAAAGAAACTCTGCAGTGTTTTCTGAGTCGGGCCGCTGCTGGCAGATTTCACCATGCTTGACTTGTTCCCTGAACTGGAGCTGTGGTGACTTGAAAAGGCAGCTTTGAGGCCGGCTAGATTGAGAGATGACTTTGGACTCTGAGTCACTGCTTCCACGTCCTCTCCAGGTTCTGACACGTTCTCAGCAGAGGGGACAACCCGACAGACTTCAGACTCTGACGATGTTTCTGCAGACAGACAGGCGGCAGTCAGAATAAAAACACTGGAAAATCTCTCACTGATAAATAACCGGTCTGTTCGGATCTTACTGGTGCTGAGGCTGGCACTGGGCGTGTGTTTGCTGGGGATGGGTGTGACGTTTAAGCTGATCTTATTGACTCCGGCCTCGTACATGTTGATGAGAGACGTCTTTAGAATCGCCAACAGGAGTTTCTCCTCCTGAAGGAAAATCTGACGTTTGTCCGGAGTCACGTTCACATCCACACACTCTGGAATAAGAACAGAAATGCTCATGTAGAACAGGAAGTGTGATTCACAAACAGCTATTCAGCAGTTTTTTTTTCTTACCAGAGGCCACAGCGATGTTCAGGGCCACAAATGGATATTGATGTCTGTTGTACATGTGATACACTTCATTCACAATTTTGGTCACCTGCAAAAAAAACCAAAAAGGGATTAAAAAGACTAAGACCACTTCAGTAATAATCAAGACTATGCCTTCATAATAGAAGTTGTTAAAAACTTGAAATACATCTGCTAAAAACCATATTAATGTGTGTCAAAAAGCACTTTTAAACATTTGTAGACTGCTTCTAAATGCTTAAGTGACCTTGAGTGGATCACAGGGTCGGTTGTTGATGAAGAAGAACTGTCTGTCTGTGGTGCTCCTCCCAACTCCGTGGTCTCCTCGGGACACGAACCCTGACATGCTGCAGAAAACAGTTTTCACTCAAAACAAAGAAGAAAAGGACAAACACGCAACTGCCAAACTACAGAGACACTCACGCGAAGAGCTGTTTGGGCAGATCTGCATCTTTGAGTCCATATTCTTCTAGAACGTTCTCTGAAGGAGACACCTGTTGGAACGGCAGCAGACTCTGCAGCTGCACAACACACAGAGGAGACAATGTGAATGTTTAACAAACACAAGAAGTCAGTTTTACTTCAAGATGTGACTGACACGGTTTCTCCTTCAACTCTTCCATTGTGACTTAAATGCCATCAGACTCATTCAGTCAGATTGTAAATAATCTATGTAGTGAATGTTGGGACCTGTTTTGGTCCGAATATGGCCCCAATGTTGTCTCTCATGCCGTGGCTGCCGCTGGTGCTGAGCACCGTGCTGCGTTTGCCCTGCCCGTTCTGATTGGAGCAGGTCATTCTCACTCCTGTGGAGATGATACAGTACGCCTGAAGCACGTGGAGCATCTTGCCGTACTCCTGAAAAACATAAAAAACAAGGATACGTCTGGGATTTATTTAGTCAGCCACTAACTGGCTCTAAACTAAAATATTCAAAAGTATGAAATGAAACTGTAGTTTGTTCTGAAACAGCTGCATTGAACATGCGTTTTGTTATAGTACTTTTTTTTTTAGAATTATTTTAACTTTTCAATTACATATTTCAGTTTCTCAGTGTTTGCATATTTCATGTTAAAATTCCTCTTATAAATGTTTATTGCATGTTTAATCTGTGCACCAAAAACCAAAGAAAAATTCCTTGTAAGCTGAAACCAGCTTAGCAATAAATCCTTTTCTGATTCTGAAAAGTTAGGTTATATGGTGTTCTCTCACTGTTTCAAATCCTGGATAAGCACTCACATTTACTGGGTTTACTGGGTTTCACACTTAAAGCTCCAGTGTGTAGGATTCCAGAAATTGAATATAATATAATCAGTGTGTGTGTTCTTTTGTTTTCTTAGTGTATAATAAGCTGAAAATAAGAATCGATGTTTTTTCGTTATCTGGGAATAAGCTGTATATATCTACATAGGGAGCGGGTCCTTGTCTACAGAGATAGCCATGTTGCACCGCCATGTTTCTTCAGGAGCCCAGAGCAGACTAACCAAACCCTGGCTCTACATAGGGACATTCATATAGTTCTCCTACATCCTGACACACAGGAGAGGTTTTAGAAGTCACTAAATCCTACAGACTGGACCTTTGTGTTGATGATTCATCACATTGAACATTTATATTGTTATAAAACATTTTAAAAGTTTTGCAGGTGGTGTGCTGATGTGCTTTTGATAAACTCAGACATCCGGGTCTTGATACTGAATCCTAACAGAGAGTAAAGCCATTGCAAGACAGTTTTAAAGTCCTCAAATGGACGCAAACGGCTGCTTCAAATGTAGGAAAAAATGTTGAGCCAAAGAACTTTGATGCTCAGGAAATGTATCATTAAATGTATGATATTTGTAGTGACACCGCAGCAGAATAAAGCATGCAGAAACCTGAGAGAGAGTCTGACCTTCTTGATGTTGCGCTGGAACTCTTTGTGTCGGACAGGCAGAGTGTAGAAGAGCTGCTGCAGGCTGACCGTGGTGCCCTGCTGACGGGGATGGGCCGACCGCTGCACCAGGTGACCTCTTTGGTCAAACACCAGCTTGGTGCCCACCTGGCTGGACTCATGGCACGTCACCACACTCAGGTCACTGCAGCAGAGCAGGAACATCAGGTGACAGGTAAAAACTGTTTATGTGCCGACTGAACGTGGCTGTTGAAGTGTTTTACCTGAGAGCACACAGAGAGCTGAGGGCTTCACCTCTGAAGCCAAATGTTTCCACGTGGATGAGATCGGAGAAATCCCTCAGCTTCGACGTGTGATGCTTCAATGCTGTGGATCAGACACACACACAGACTAGGTTTTACTCAAAGATCAGGCAGACTTTGATTAAATATAAACATTAGCAACAGACTTAAAGATCAGGCCAACTCTATAGAGCTGACACTTACTCAGTCCCTCAAAGTTGGCCTCTTCAACTCCTCTGCCGTTGTCTGACACTTCCACCAGTTCAGCTCCACACTCCTTCAGCCTCACATCTGCAACAGAAACATCATGTTGAAATTTCTGCAAAATCAGTCTCCTGTTGCACTGGACTATAAAACATGGACACCTTGTCAGGTTGACAAAATGATTATTTTGTAGCTGTCATGAGTAACAGATGGATTATTATCTAACACTCTCCAGTCTCATGTTTCAGTTCTTCAAAAAGACAGACAAAAGAATGTGCATTGCTCCTCACCGACGTTTGTGGCTCCTGCGTCGATGCTGTTCTCCACCAGCTCTTTGACAGCAGTAGCCAGAGTCAGCACCACCTGACCGGAGCAGATCTGATGGACCGAGTGCCTGTCTATGGCTCTGATGGCTCCAGCAGGTTCACTGCTGCTCAGAGGAAAACATAATGTTTGACTTTAACGTCTGCTACATTTATATTGAAGCCAGGGTGTCTTGGGTTATCAGAAACTTTTTAAATGCTTTAAAGTACTTTTTAAAGATTATTTTAAACCAAATGTAAGCCCATTTTTTCTGTTTCAAGCATTGTAGGTCAGTATAAAGGTCAGTATATATGGTTGTGTGCAGATAGAGGTTTTATGTAGGAATATAGTTATTCCTATGAGTTAGGTTCAACTACATTTTGCGCAAATATAAAGTGAAAAGACAGATTTAAGTTCAGTGTCAGGTTTATAGATGTGTTACATCAGAAGTGTAGACTATGTTATGACTTTGAAGGCCTTATATTAATAAAATCTGAACTTACGACATTCCACGCAGGCATCTGCTGATTGCAGCAGTAGATTTATACATGCACAGCCGACAAAAAGAAAACAGAAGTGAGATGTTTTAAGTCCACTGAATCCATTAGGATTTGTAGGAATGTCAGCAGGTGACCTTTAAAAAGTTAAGCTGTACTGAAGTTATAGAGTTGATTGTGATGCCGAACTGTAGAGCGGATCCATATTATTCATGTCAGCAGGTTTATTCTCTGAATATGAGCTGATAGCCTGACGTCACAGAATTACGTTAATACGTGTACATAATAAGTACAGACACTGGTACAGATTTTTCAGTAAAGCGTGGCACGGGTTTAAATAACCCTTTATGACAACAGAGGGGACTTGGCCAAATATGTAATGAGTGTCTTAAGGTGAGAATAACATGGTGTAAATTCGTTGCAGCCAAGTGAAAGTGGACAAATAACGTTACTCTGTTGGCTAACAGTTAACTTACCAAGCCTCAGACATCCTTAACTGGAGGAATTAATCCAAAAGTTAAAATGTGACTGAATGTAAAAACAAAAAACATCTAACAGGTCACCGTTCACACAAATGGAGCCAGTTTGTTTTCGGGATAAAACGCTTCACAGCATCATTTTGTAAACACACTACATTGAAGTTGTAGCGCGCACTGCGCAGAGTGTTCGCGAGCTTCAGCCACGCGCCACACTGCGCAGATTCATTATTATAATAAATAACATCGAATTTGTAAAACAGACAACCGGAAAACACACAGAGTGTTGATACCAGCGTCAGAAATCATATCCATGTGTGAAAATTTTGTTTTATGAAAAACTTCGTAGTATTTCATCACCAAACTGGAAGCTGTGGCGTAACTTTGGACCCAGGCACCGTCTGCATTTACTTCATATAGTAACAAACGAATAAATGGCTTTTTATTTCAGGGTTAATGGTTTGAATCTGTGCTACTAACATTATAATACAAAACAACACCGGTGTTGGTGCTAGTCTGTGAGTTTGAGGTACATTTTCATCATTTATTATTGTTGTAACTAAAGTAGCTCCATTGTCAGACGGTCCCTGTGCAGGTCTGTTCATCATGGCCGCCGCTTCTGACTCCGTATGGAAACAAATGTCCGCTACTGGTGCTGTTATTACAAATCTCTGACAGATTCACACGATGTAAACACTTCGGGAAGGAGAGATTAATCGTGACGGAGCTTCCTGCAGACATGAGCCAACTGTTAGCGTCTTAAAATTTGATCTTTGTTTTGTCGAGTCATTAGTTTTCATAAATAGGTGTAATAATGTTAAATTCAGCGTGTAAGAGCAGCGGACTGAACATGGAGGAAAGCTCTGGAAGCGGCAGCAAGAACCTGTTGGTCCTCAGAGACATTAAACCCGTCAGTAGGACACATCAGGGACAGGGACAGAGTGATATTGTTAGTAACTTCAGTCTGCTACACCAGAGTCAGAGCCTGCTGTCTGTGGCCGGAGAGGAAGAGGAGGAGGAAGAAGTACAGTTTGACAGTAAGATTATTTTATTCTTCTTCTGGGTCATTATAATGTTTACTGTTGGTTATCTACATCGTCTGACACTATGACACCAGAATAAAGGAGTTATAATCTATTTATACGATCAGACAGGGGCGTAGATGAAGTTAGGGGGCCAGTGACCCCAGTATCTCTCAGCCCCCTCCATGGGATAACACCTAATTTTGGAGGTGAACAGGATCATCATCAGTTCAGCTCTGAGTGCTTTATGTTGGACCCATTTTTTTCATATACAGAACAAAATGGACCTCAGAGACAAAAACATAGTTGCGGTGATAGTCAAAGTTATCTAAGAAGGTAAGACTGCAGAGAGGAAACACTGATTATATGATGTTTGATTTTAGTAGGAGTTTGTTATATGATATATAAGGTGAAAAAGAAACTAAATGTGTGTTTTGTGCCACAAGAAGAAAACTGAACCCCTGCTTCCTCTCTCTCATTGTTTCTGTTTTTATGTTTCGTCCTCAGTGTAGACATAAAACAAATGCGAAAGCTTGTTGTACTTTTCAGATTGCAATGGGGTAGAGTGGGAGAATGAAACATACAGAGTTATTTAATTTAGAACAACACATATTGTAGTTTTGTTCAGACAGAAACTCTTAACTCTGACAGTCCTCTGTTAACCAAAAAGAGGAAGTTGTACAGAAAAAGACATCCTCTATCAGCCCTTGCAGCAGAAAAGCATAATTCACCCAGTTCAGGAAATATATCTGCACCTGGAGACTTCAGAGTTTTAATACCAGCATTTAATAACAGCACTTTCTGTTCAGGTGTCCAGTCTTTTCCTTAACTTTGGACAGTATGTCCTCCTATTGAGGCCACAATAACGTCCTTGTGTTGCACAGACTGTTACAAGTGTGCAGACTTTAAACTCTGTGTAAACTCTTCTTCAATTATAGACATAATAACCGCCTGATCAAAGATTTTCCTCCATATTTAATAGACACAGTACAGTCCTGTCTCTGCTGTATAAAGAGAAATCATGAAAAACCTGTGTAAGGCCTCTGAAGTTGTCTGATAATGCAAATAAAGTAGATTTCTCCCAAGAGGACTATTGCATTTTAATGTTGGAACAACAATGAGGTCAAAACCAAAAAATATACCAGAGTATATGAATATTAGAGGGAGGTCTTTCTGTACAGACCAGCCCTGATCAACAGGCTTAAAGAGGCTGTGCAGTCACCTGATATACAGTACAGGGCATTTATAAAGAAGGAGGAGCAGAGTATGCAGACTAAAAATATAACTCAAAGCAATGCATGTTGGGATATCCAGGTTGTTTCCTTCCAGTATGAGTCTTAATACTTCATGTCCCATGATGCTGTTTGACAGCATCTTTCATTGGACCCCCCCACCGTGTCTGTTAAATGTCTTTCAGACTGCATGCTCGCAGTTTGTGAAGTTGATCTGGAGTCAAACTCTGGATCACCCTGATGACATCATCAGGGTCCTTTTCTGGCAGTTGCAGCTGTCGAATCAGTTTGCATGGGTCATCATGATGCAAGATCATGTCACATTTGAGTTCAGCCTCAGAACAAGGCCAGACCTGCTCCTCCACACATGCTGTAGTATCATGAAATAAGAGGCAGCTCCTTTAAGAATCAGAAATACTTTATTGATTCCCCGGGGTAAACTGTGTTTTATTACAACATGGAGAATTAAGAGATACAGTAATAAGAAATACAGTAATAGTAAACAATTAGCACTAGTATGCAAACATTTAAACCTTTTAAAAATAAAGTATGTGTGATATTCTGAGTGTGTCAATGTGTGAAAATATAGATGTTTCAGCCTGGTCATGTGTTTACAGTCAGTGTGTGGGCACAGTAGGCGGAGGGGGCTGCCGTCTGCTGCACCAGCCTGATAAGCATTACTGCTATACACGCCCCCTCAAGTACAGACAAGATGAGCGCATTTTGAGGTGAGCTGATCATCAGATCAGCTCTGAGTGCTTCATATTGGACCAAAACAATTTTTCATATACAGAACAAAATGGACCTTGGAGACAAAAACATAGCTGCGATGATAGCTAAGGTTATCGAAGAAGGTAAGACTGCAGAGAGGAAATACTGTGGTTATGCGATATTTGATTTTAGTGGGAGTTTGTTATGATGTATAAGTTTAATAGAAGCTAAACGTGTGTTGTGCCACTAGAACAAAACTGAACCCCTGCTTCCTCTCTCTCATTGTTTCTGTGTTTATGTTTTTTGCTCAGCTTCAGACACAGATAATAACCGTGAGGTGCTGATGGCTGGTAAACATTATCCATCCATTCAAGAGTTTGCCTCTGCGATCCCCAACCACCTCCTGCTGGGCTCCCTGTTGGAGCACCTCTGCTTCGTCTACGAGAGCAACCCAGCTCGCTCACGGATGCTCTTTAAAGGTACAGACTGAGTGTGGTGATGGTACACAGTCCTACCTGCAGGCATTGTTTGTGTTTTTTTTTCATTAATATTTTATTGAACCTTTTTGCAATCAAAAAATGTCACCTATGTCCTTAAATCAAATAACTCATATACATATATATAAACAATAATAAATCACCAAATAAAATAATAATAATTATTATTAAAAAATGTAATATAAGTAATTTATTTAAGTAATTCCAAGCAAAAAACACAAACAAAACGAAAAAATAAAATAAAAAAAAACATAAAAACCTAATCCATATTTCTAAATAGTCTTCACCACATCTGGAGATTATTGTTGATTTGATGTTCCTCTTCCAGTCATCGGTCAACGTCTGGCAGCCATGAACCTCCTCTCTCCTCTGGCCGTCAGTGATGAGTTCAGCACCGTCAGACTGCAGCACAACCGAGCCTTCACCGAGCTGCTGCACGCTGCCAGCTCCTCACTGTACCCACAGGTAAGTGCACTAAACACCACTGCGTTTTCAGTTTGGGACTATAAAAATGACTTGTCAATAAGAGTATTGATCAAAACATGGTAAAATGTAGTGTTAATTGTCACCATGGTCACAGTTGGGTTTCTGTGTTTCTCTGCAGGGTCAACCAGGTCTGGGCTCAAACGCACACAGTGCTGCGCACAGGTACGCTCAACTCTGAACAGTTTTGGGGTTTTTTCAACTTTATTGGACAGGACAGACTTTAGATTGAAAGGGGGGAGAGAGAGGGGAAGACATGCAGCAATGGGGAAACTGATGGAGGCAATGTTAGAAAAGCAGCTCCTGTCTTAAGTTAGCTACAAATACGTATAGATTTTTTTCTTCAATGGAGTCTGGTGGCTTTTAGGAGAGCGTAGACAGATATAGTGGCGCTTCAGTTTGCCATTATTAAGGGGCTTTTTGACTACAAGGCAAAGTGCTGAAAATATTCTTAACATAGTGTACACTTAAAGTAATATTTATTCAGTCCCTAAAGTCCCAAAACATGATAGTTTATTGTATATGTGGGTACAAGTTATTATATTGTGCACACAAGATAAATTAGTATCACCTTCAGGACTTAAGAAGCTCCCTTGACATTATTTTTTAATATAATATAATATGGTATCGCTGCCCACATACTCAGCAGTACACTCTTTAGCTTCTGTGTCATTACTTCTGTCTGCTTCTCCAAACTTGGGGTGTGCCAAATGTCATCTATTACAGGTAATACACTGACTGTGGATATGTATGTCTTATGAAACTATTAAAAAGATTTCAACAGTCCCTTTAAATGAAAGACATCATTTTTTTTGCTCTCCCTCAGATCGAAGGAGGGACTGTTTCAGGCGCAGACATCTCGGTATCTCAGTGAATTTGAAGAAGTGTGCAGACTGGGAAAAGGATCATATGGAAATGTTTTTAAGGTATTTTGTTTTTTCCTGTCCTGTGCTCCTCCTCTAAAGAAAAAGTGACGTTGATCATCACCGTCATGCTCTCTGTGGCATCTTCTCATAGGTCAGGAACAAACTGGACGCACAGTTTTATGCTGTGAAGAAAATTCTTATCAAAAAAGTTTCAACAGATGACTGCATGAAGGTGAGCCATGATCAGAGTTAGAGCCTCTTGACATCCAGAAATAACAGACCAATGATTATTGTTTTATCAATCATATGCAAAGATATAATAGAGAAATAATAATATTAATAATAATAATATGTGTTTGTGTGCAGGTCTTGAGAGAAGTCAAAATGTTGTCCAGCCTGTTGCATGTAAACGTTGTGGGTTACCACACAGCCTGGATGGAACATGTTCAGCCTGCAGCATCACGTCAGTATCTAACTGTTTCTGGATTTGTCGTTTTTCAATAACAGCAACTTTCTTTTATCACAAGAGAAGATTAATGTGAGAGACATGTCTCTCTTGTAGATACAGAGCCTCTCCTGCCTGCTCTGGAGTCACCTGGACAACAGGACAGGTAGGACGTGTGTCCAGCTCATCTGAAATCAACACCATTGCCTGTCATTGTATAAACCACATCATGTGTTTAAAGGAAATAATCAGCATATTTATTTATTATGGAATTAATTGTACATTAATTGTGCAAGTATTCATAGACAGCTGTTACCTCACTGCGTCCCACCAAATAAAATGATAATATATTGTCCGACAACACTAAATCTGTCTCCACGCTTTGTCCCTAACAAATAAATGAAATATGTTTTTTTTGTTGTTGTCAGTAGTGATGAGAGTCCTGACAGCAACAGCAGCAGCTCGTCCATCGTGTTTGAGAGCCTCAGTCAGAGGACAGACTCTACCTCCAGAGAGACCGAGCCCGTCAAATCTATAGTCCCAACCCAAGAGACGGGACAGGTGGTGTGTCCCAAAACCATGCGTCGTATTCCCAAAAACTACGTCCCCTGCGTGTTCCTGGGAAAGGGAGGTCCCTCGACGACCACCAAATGTCCCGCCATGGGGTGGGACAGTTCCGTGCTGCTGGAGGACGAGTCCGGCAGGAGCAGCATTGAACTCAACAACAACTCCTGCATTGACAAGGACTTCCAGCAGTTGGCTGACAAACGCACAACAAAGATTAATAAAGAGGTATGTTCTCAAAGGGACAGTTCACTCCAAAATCTTCAACTACATATTTTCACTCTTTGCCGTAGAGCTGTTTATCAGCGTTTACAGTTTTGATGTGAGTTTTTGGAGAAATCGGCTGTAAAGATGTCTGCCTTCTCTCCAATATAATAGAACTTGATTAAAAAAAAAAAAAAACAACTTATAAGCAGAAATCCTGAGCAGGTTACTCAAGATAATTGTCACACCTTGTTTCATGTAAGAACTGTTTTCTTTTCCACCAAAACTAACGCTGCGCAAAAAGAAAACGTGCATTTACCGCTAGCTCACCTAGCACCACTGAGCTAGTTAACATTACATTACAGATAATGTTTGTGCTCGCTGTCATGAGCACAACCCGTTGACTTCCTTCTGCGCAGTGATATATTTGACGGGTGTAATTTGATTAGAAAAAAAAAGTCCTCCATGAAACTGCTCCCAACATGTTATGTGAGTTATCTTTAGTAACCGGGTCATGATTTCTCCTGCTGAATTTTTCAAATTGATTTTATTTGGCTCTAGTTCCATTATATTGGAGAGAAGGCAGACATCTCTACGGCCTAACACCTAACAGCTCACACTAAAACTATCTACTTTTATAAACAGACCGACACAGAAGAGGAGACATGATTTTGGGATGAAATGTCCCTTTAAAGAAGCCTTCAGTGCTCAACCTGGAATCGTACCATGTATTATTTCCATGTGACAAATGATTACAGATAAAGATTGAGATGTTTTACAGCTTACTAAAAGCAAAAATGTTGCTAATTCTTTTTAAATGTACATTTGTAAAAAACAGTGTGAAATTTTCACCAGGTGCAGTTCCACCTCATGCTCTACATCCAGATGCAGCTGTGTGAGCGCTCCCTGAAGGACTGGATCTCTGAGAGGAACGCCACACCCAAACACACCTCAACAGGTAACTCTTTAAAACATGTGCTAGTTTACAATATGGTGTTTTTCCATCACAGATTATAAACAGTTATATAAAATCAATACATTGTACCTTTTTGTTTTCAGGTCCTTATGGATGTGTTGATGTTGAACACACACGCAGCCTGCTGAGGAAGATCCTTGAAGGAGTAGAGTACATTCACTCCAGAGGAGTCATGCACAGAGACCTGAAGGTGAGGTGCTTTTATTTGATGATTTTATTTGGTTATCTCTGCAGCAAACAGTCCTGCTCAGTCTGTACTGTCACACAGGTGTCATATGGGAGTCATATCTATTGAATCATGAAAAGAGTCCTGTTCAGAATCGGTCACAAAGGGAATGTGTAAATCCTCCCAGTGGTTGAACACAAAGTCATAGAGCTTCTCAGGAAGGACTTTTCTTAGCTCCTCTCCGTTTCCTCCGACGTGTTTTAGATAAATGTGTCTCTTGCAGAGATCCTGCAGCCTCCTCGGCTGCTGAGTTAGTGTCAGCAGCTGCTCTCTCTGTTGGTAGAAACAAGGCAGCGATAGAGTGGAGGGCAGGAGGCCCTGTTGGTTGTAGACGGTGAGCGGGGAGGTGAGGCTGAGCAGTTTGAGCAGCAAAGAGCTGTTCTTGACATTGGGCTTGTGGTTCAGGAACAGGAACAGACAGTTCTCCCCCGCTCCGCTCAGCTTGTTGATGTCGGCACCGTACCTGAGCAACAGCTCTACCGGCTTCTCGTTACCAACGCTGCACGCCTCCTGTAGAGGCGTCAGTCCGGCTTCGTTCATTGCGTCGACCTCAGCACCGCGCCCCAGCAGCTCAGAGATGCAGCTGATGTCGTTCTCCAAGGTTTTAGAGGTCTTCATCGCCATCGCCATGGCAGCCAGGTGCAGAGGAGTGTTTCCAGAGTGCCTCACTCTCTGAAAATCAGTCAAGATCAGCCTCAGTTTAGTGCTCATATTTCAACATGCTCTGAAGACACAGTAAAAGCGCAGGTGGAAAACAATACAAACCATGTTGATATCTGCTCCCTCCTGGATCAGACTGGTCATCACGTCCTTATGGAGGATCCCAGCAGCCATGTGCAGTGGTGTCATCCCACTGCTGTCCACAGCATTAACATCAGCGCCATAACTAGACAGGATTTGGACAGCTGAAGGAGCCATGTGGCGTATTGACAGGTGGAGAGCTGTCTGCCGACTCCCCTCCACCTGCACAGTAAGCATTTCACAAGGACTGGTAAAGAGATATTTTACAGACATCACTGATGACTCATCCCTGTTGAGTTTCACAGAGAGGAGCTTAAATTAAAAGGTCTGTACTCAGATTTTCTGTGTAATAAAGTTTTGACCTCTGCATTGATATTGACGCCACGCTCACAGAGGAGCTGTAGACATGCCTCTGCCTGCTGACGCATGCCCATCACAGCTGTTTGGAACTTTGAAGGTGGATTTTGCTCGGCGGCCAGGATGCTTGGCCATCCAGCGATCACCAGGTGCAGAGCAGTTTGTCCGAGCTGGTCCCTGAGACACAGGCAGAGGCAGAGACAGTTCTGCAGATAATTAGAGATATGAGGACGTAGTGACAGGCGAGTTACTTAACTGGGAGCCACTTTGCATGAGTTGACAGCAGCTGAAACAGGAAGTCGACTCTGACTATGCATGTGGTCTTCCTTGTTTGAGGAAATACACTAGACTGAGTTTTTATGTTTGATCTTCTGATAGAAGCACCGCCTCTCTGTGGTGTAGATGGGCGTGTTGTTTGGTGTTGATGTGTGTGTCCGGGTGTGTGTTTGTGCATACCTCAGCTCAGGGTCTGCCCCTGCAGACAGCAGGATTTGCATGCTCCTCAGTCTCCTGTAAGAGGCAGCCAGATGAAGGGGACGGCTAGGGTGCCCCTGAGGCAAGACAAGACCAGACAGGACAAACTGGAAAACTGCATAACACAAATACGTTGCAGCCTTCAAACACTGCAGGAATACCTTTTTTTTTTACACTTTTATTTTCCCGAATCGAATGATCGGAGCATTATAGAATGAGACTACTGTAAGTAACCATTAGCTTCTTGTAGCTGTCACTGTCTATATGGTTTGGTGAAATTACAATATAAAAGATGTGACATGTTTGCGTCATGTGATAGCTTAAAACTTACATTTTTGACAAGTTTCAGTTCTCACTAGTCATTTGAAAAGTTGTTTTGTTGTATTTACCTTCCAGAAGACTTCTCGCAGTGCACCGCCTTGTATCTCAAAGAGGAAGTTGCTCCCATACTTTTTGGACATGTCTTGTATCCGTGCCACGTCTTGGTCCATGATTGCAGTATAGAAGTCATAGTTGTGAAAGTTGACGGTGTTAGTACTCTTTTCCTCATGTTCCCCGCTCTCCTCTGACATGGCCAAGCATCGCAGCCTCCCTGCTGTGTGTGTGTGTGTGTGTTTGTGTGTGTGTGTGTTCAGTCTGTCAGGAGGTGTGATACTGCTTCAAAGCTGGTTCTTCTGGTTTGTTTGCGCAGCCGTACTTCTCTCATCACGCAGAGGGAAACATTTAAATGTTACATCCGTTTTCTGTGTTTTCTCTCAGCCTGATTTCATCATAGTGGTTTGACAGTTATGAGTTTGAGTTTGATGTGAGGCCTTCCTGTCACTGCTGATAACTTGTTGCTGGTGCGGGGCCTTTTATGGGGACTGCATGGTGTCACCCTGCTGCTGAGAAACTTACAGATCGATAAAGATCTTCACCAATCCATCTTTAAAAAAAAACTCAACAAATAAAGTTCAGTATTTCCAATTTTGAACTTTATGTGATGAGAAGATAGCTGCTCTCCTCTCACATGCAAAAACCCTAAACTTTTGCATCTTTACACCCTCTGACATATGGAACTGATTTTTTGTTTTTTTTCCACACAGCCGAGGAACATTTTCCTGCACGGTCACGACTGCCATGTTCGGATCGGGGACTTTGGTTTGGCCTGCAGGGATCTGATAATGGACGACCATAAAAGCAGCAACTCCTCCAGCTCTGGTAAGACTTTCCCGCTCTGCTCATACCTCACAGAATCACCACTTGATGGCGCTGTTAGATTTAAAGTCACATCTCTGTTGTGTTTTGCAGATTGCTCACACACGACAGGAGTCGGCACCTTTGTGTATGCTGCACCAGAACAGCTAAAGGGCTCCCAGTATGACTCAAAGGTAAATACAGTCACACTCCCTCAATGATGACGTATCCACATATAATTAAATGGAGTTGCTGTTTTTTTATAACTTAGCAACTTGGTCATTTTATTTAGTTATTTACTTAATCCTTTATTTAAATGGGAAGTCTTGTTGAGATTAGTATCTCTTCCTCAAAAGAGAGCTGGTTACAAAATAACATCTACAGTTCAAACATAGACAGATACTCAAGTACAACCTTTTAAAATGTTCACATGGAATACAAGAGTGTAAATTTCATAGTTTATTCCATATCTACACTGCATAGTATTTAAAGCCATGTTTTTAAAGTTCAGTGTGAACAAGAGGTACAGCTCATGTTAAGATGTCCTGAGACCTGACACTGTAATTACTGTGTTTGAATGCAACCAGAGCAGAGGTAACTTGGGATTTTTTGCAACAGAGCTATACCTGTTTTGTCATCAATCTTTATTATCGTCATCTCTTATAACCTTTTTTTGATCAAACCATATTTGTTATGTTGTTCCTCTCCCAGTCAGACATGTACAGTGTGGGAGTGCTGGCTCTGGAGCTCTTCCAGCCCTTTGGGACTGAGATGGAGCGGGTCCGGACCCTTGGGGACCTGAGAGAGGGGAAGATCCCTGACTTGTTCTGCCAAAAATGGCCTGTCCTGACCAAGTACATCATGAAGCTGATGAGTAAAGAGCCTGCTGCGCGGCCCACAGCCAGCCAGCTCCTACAGAGCGAACTCTTCTGCAGTGAAGACATTGTATGTTTAGATAAAAATGGATAGTTTTTTATCTTCAAAGACTTTTTGTGCTATGAAAAAAAAATACTGATCTACGAAGTATCTGGAAACAAATGTAAATACATTTGGGATTACTTGTAATGTGCAGCTTTTTTTTTTTGAGTGTATATCTGCTGAATGTGTGACCAAAAGGTTAAGACTGAACAACACGTGCATCTGCAGAACAGTTCCTGATAATAATAGTAATTACCAACTGAATTTGATATTTTTGTATTTCCTCCTCAGGTGATCCATGGTTTGCAGAAAAGAGTTGAGGAGCAAGAAGAGGAGATCCTGCAGTTGAGGAGACAGATCAGTCGGCTTCAGAGTGCAGAGGCTCATTTCTCTGAGTCGGACATCAGCTGAGCCTTAAATACCCTCTACAGACTGACAAAACTTGATTTATTTTACCATTGATGTACGGTGGTACATGTGATAGAGCGTGTGTGTGTGTGCGCGCGCGTGTGCGTGCGTGCGTGCGTGTGTGTATATATACATGGATGTAAGAGTGCAATTATTTATCTTATTAAGCTGTTCAATAAAACCTGTACCTGCTACATCCTGCAGGATTTCTGAGAGGCAATATGTGATTACTTTTCATTTGAAAGAAGCACACTGACAACAAATTGAAAATGTGACCTAGAAACAGAGTTGCCAGTGTGTTTTATGATTTTGTGCACCTGAAGAAGAAGCTGCACATTGTCAGCAAACTGAAAAACAACTGTGGACACAATCAGCCTCCTAATTCTGATTTTACGGGGACATCGGCACATTTATTTCCGTGTATGGATGTTCAGACAGGTAGCCTGTAGTACATGTGGTTTGAAGGCTGAGTCAGTGGTCAGAGGGGATGCACTCTGTTTTATTTATAGAACTTTTATAGTAGATACAGTAGGAAGTCTGTAACAGCTCATATCGGGAGAGACACAACACTTTGTGTGATCACAGTGTAATAACTTATTCTATTTATGTATAATAACATTATAGATTTATAATAATGACAGATTTATTATAACAATTCTGTTTGTTGACGGTACATTGTGTACACAGAGGTCAGAGGAGCGTCCATGCGACGGATCTTCCCGACACACGTTTCTCTCAGAGAAACGGTCGGACCAACCAATCAGAGCCTTCGTTTCATCGCAGGTACCCGGATGTACCCGTGGGGCAATTAGCTACGTCATTGTTCACCGCCGGACACCCGCTGGAAATACGGGATGGATTTACAACCGCTGTTTACGGTTTCATAACGGGTTCCAGGTGAGTGTGTCGGTGCTTTTACGGTCCAGTGGGTCTTTAACGGGGCAGCTGTGGTATTCCAGTGGAGCTGAGCCGCGGAGGGTCTGTGTAGGAGCCGTTCACCGGTCCGGTGTCATGTCGGAGGGAGCAGCGCCAGTGAGCACACTGTCGCCGGTGTCCAGCCCCTCCTTTCTCCGCTAACAGACCCCCCGTTAACCGTTAAACACATTAATATCGAAGAGGAGACAGTAAGCTGCCCAGTGACGGTTATAATATAAAGTAAACGGTTCTCTCCGCTATGTCAGCCAGCCGCCACCGAGCAGAGCTAACGGTAGCTAGCAGCGCTAGCATCAACACTGCCGCACGAGCACAGCCGCACGCGCTGTTAGCCAAGTTAGCCAGATTAGCTCCGTCGGTAGCTAGCTGTGTTCGGTTCTCTGTTTCCATGGAGTCCGTTTGTCCGTGTGTCGGTAGGTTTTCTCCGGACAGTTTGTTCCAGACTCCGGCTTGAGAGGTGAGCTTTTAACCGGGTCTGATTTCACCCGGAGTCAGTAAATGCCGCTTTAATCGGTGTTTTAGAGAGGTTTACCGACGCTGCGTGTTAGAGGCCTAACAACCGCTTGTTAGCCGACTTGAGCCCGACAGCAGCCCGTCAGGAGCCCCACTGTCTGCTGGGGCAGGTGGGAGGGAACAGCCGCCGGTCTAACGTGCTTCTGACAACTGGGACATTTACTCCAACCAATAACGGTCAATAAGTGACTTTAATACGGAGACACACGTTTGTTTGTTTGTATGTTTGTGCTATTTTTTTCGGTTCATTTTAACAAATTTTCAAGAAGAATGCACATAATAAACAATAGATAACATAAGTGATCAAAAGGAAGAACTAAACAATGTAGGCCAAAATGGTTTCAGGCGGAAGCCTTTTTACAGAACATATTCTCGTGAGTAATTCATTTATTACAAAAGTAACTAATTTATTACAAAGTGAAAGTGAAAGAAAGAAACAAGAAACAAAAATAAAATTCAAAAAAACGTCTTACAAATTAAAACGCATACCCCAGATTTATATTAGTCTACCACCATATTGTATACAAATTTTATTTTTAAAAAAATAAAATTTACTAAAAAACATTTTTTTACTACACAGTTTAGGGTTTTATGTCATGTTTACCTCTCTGACAGATATACATCATTTAATGTGAATGTTGTCCTTGCCCCTAATTTATTCCCCAAAATTCACAGTCTCCGATTTCAAACAGCCTCTGCAGTTCAGAAGCAAATTTATTTTGGCTTTGTAAATTATATTTGTAGTTTTAAAGTCAACTACTTCACCTGTTATCATAATAGTTTGATCGACTGACTATTCTTATAACTCTCTTATGTTGCATAAAAATTGGTGTACGTTATGTTTTTCCCCCAAACCTCAACACAGTATGTCATGCATGAAGCTATAGGAACACAGTATGTAGAGTAATGTGTCACTTATGTGTCACCATGTCAGCATTTTATACTTAATGTCCTGCCAGTAATTTTTTGCTTTTTAGGGAAACAGCGTGTCCATGTACAGTTCTGGCTGTTATTTTGTTAATTGATTAGTTGATTAGAAACTTTTCTTCAACATCCAGCTGTTGTGAACTTTTGTGTACTTGTCATATATTCAGTGCTGTGAAAAAATAAAATACAACCAGAGATTTCATAGCTTTTTCATACTGCTGCCACTGAGTTTGGTTTCTTTGTCACATAATCTGTTTAGAGTGAACAGCCATAAATCTTTCTTGTTTTTTGGATTTTTCAATTACAGGTTAAAGTTACTACAACAAGTCATCAATCTACTGTTACATTTTTGCCTGAATGAGTGTGATAGTTCTGCATTAGAAATTGGCTTATTATTACAATGTATCTGACTGCAGAGTGATTGTTTGCAATGAATAGAGATAATCTGGCATTTAGTGCTTATAATCAAAATGAAATAAGTAACTGAACAACCCCTAACTTTTATCTATTTATACTTAGGGAAACTGCTGTGCACTAGTTGCAGTACAAAGTTAGAGGTGTGTAGATACAAAGCATGCAGATATACAAGGATAAATATAAATATGAAATACTGCCCTGTGATGTTATCTGTAATTAGTTGCGGCTGATATAATCTGTGAGAACAGAAAGACTTGTATAATTTACAAGCATGTTACTAACTTGGAACACTCAAAGAAGTGTTGGAAATGTTGTATTTGAGTACTGTCACTGTAATGACATGCAAGACACACATTTATCTATACATATGAAAAAATACAAAAACACAAACATCAATCTGTATTTTCAGCAGCTCATATAAAGTTATGTTGCTCTGTGTTTCTGTCACACAGCAATGAACAATGACCATAGTTGACAGATCTTCAGAGAAGTCTGACCACGAGTCAGTCGGGTGTAAGCGATCTCCCTTCACCAGCGGAGACGTGGGGATGGACGGCAGCTGTTCCAGCAGCTGGACCATGGGTCCCAGTATGCCCAGTGACTCTCCCAGACTGAAGGCTGCAGGAGGTTGCCTGGGCCCGACGCCTGGAGCGGCGGTCTACAACAGCACGCCCTCCTCCGTGGACCGGCCCAAGGAGCAAGGTAGGAGTGATCAGCTGTGTGCAGGGAAGGAACTAGAGCCTTAAACACTGTAGACATGTTGAAGAGTTGCTTGACCTGTGTTGTCAAGCAGCACATTTAATGCTCCTGTTAGTGTATGAGAGTGTGACACAACTGGTTCTGTGGGTGTTGTGTTGCTGCTTCCACTCCTTTAATTCATCCAGTTATATAACAGAGCCCATTCTGAAGAGAGAGCATGATCAATCCCACAAGTCTGTGATGCCATCAGTGTTTAGATAGAAAGAGCAGCAGAAACAAAAGTGAAACTCTGTCTTATCTTTCTCCTACAGCTTGTTTACCAATCTGGATCACATGAGTCTTTACGTTGATAACTATAACTGTGCCATTATGTACTTACAGAGGCAGTGTAGCACATACACAGACCCCTGGTTAATTTAAATGAATCTGATCTGTGTGTGAACAGTGATAAGCAGTGGTGATGGCATTGACTCGCCGCAGAAAGTCCTTTTCCCTCCGGAACGGCTCAACCTGAAGTGGACCCAGGTCCACCGCATTGGTGCAGGTCTGCAGAACATGGGGAACACCTGCTTTCTCAACTCAGCCCTGCAGTGTCTCACCTACACCCCTCCATTCACCAACTACATGCTGACACGGGAGCACTCCAAAACATGTACGTCAGTGTATCATGGTGGTTCTTGTATAATTGTTCAGTCATCACATCTGATTCATGTCTTACTCATCAGTGTTTTGTTATCATCTATCCCTGGATCAGGTCACGAGCCAGGCTTCTGTATGATGTGCACCATGCAAAACCACATCATTCAGGTTTTTGCAAACTCTGGGAATGTCATTAAGCCCATCGGTGTGCTCAATGAGCTCAAAAGTAAGTAGTTGTGGTGACAAACTGTTTGGCTGCAATGAACGACAGGAGGCGCTGTGTGACTGTTTACCTTTGTACTTTTGGAGGGAAATCTAGTGATGGGAGTTTGTAATTGTTTTAACTTTATATCTCTGTGTAAATGTGATATCACTTATTATGTTCTTATGTATTTAACTGTTTCTTGTTTAATTTTTCCCATCACAGGGATTGCAAAGCACTTCCGCTATGGAAGCCAAGAGGATGCCCACGAGTTCCTGCGGTACACAGTGGATGCTATGCAAAAGTCCTGCTTACCTGGAACCAAGTATGTTTCACACAGCATAGGATTATCAGTTATTCAATATCAGTTTAGCCCTGCACAATAATCAGATTTTAATCACCATCATGATTCTGGCTTCCCACAAGTAAATGAACATGGTTGTTGGAATGTAGCACAACATGAAGTGAAAGCAGTGCTCTGCGCATTTAAATTTGAAAGTATAATAAAAAATATTTTGTCCTTAAAAACAATAAATAATGTGAGAAAAAATCATGATCTCAGTTTTGTTTAAAACAATTTATGATTTTGGCCATAATCATGCAGACTTACCATATAGTATCAAAGGTATCACTGTATTCTATGGGTTCTGTTATGTGCTCTTTCGTTGGGCATTCTGAAGAGGACCTCCAGTCAAAATCTTGCATAAAAGCTGTTGAAGTATCAGTCTTTCTGCTGAAATATATGAAATCAGTGCAGAGCTGAGTAGGTTCTGTACACCGGCGCAGCCAACATGCATGTTTTATAGATATCCTGTGGTTTTCAGGGAACTCTTGAAAAGTGATTTTAAGATATCCAGAGTCCATTCTTGTTTTGTAGCAACAGGTGGCCTCTCAACTAATTCCTTGTGCTCTAATTCCTCCCTCTCTCACTCCTGCTCTCTCAGCTGCAATATGTTGTGACTCGATCCTGTAAAATACTGTAAAGAGACTTTTTATCTCTGTCTCAGTGCAGCCAAAAAATATTTATTTGCATGTTGGATTAATGAGGCAATCAGTCAATGATGTCATTGCTTTAATTGGTTGTTTCCTCTCTGTGACAGATTGGACAGGCAAACGCAGGCAACAACTTTTATCCATCAAGTGTTTGGCGGGTACCTGAGATCCAGAGGTATGTTACAACTGTTGACTGTCTTTCGTCTACATGAGGTCATGTTGTTGTTGTTTTACATTTCTACCAGATGCATAAGTAAACGCTGATTTTTCCTTTTTAGTGAAATGTTTAAACTGCAAAGCAGTTTCTGACACATTTGACCCTTTTCTGGATATCACTCTGGAAATCAAGGTAATCAGAAAAACTTCTGTCACTTTTAGGTCTGGATGTATAAAGTTAGATCTTTGCACAGATCTAAATAAGAACATGTTTCTGTCCATGTAGACGGCTCCCAGTGTCTCCAAGGCTCTTGAGCAGTTTGTCAAGCCAGAGCAGCTGGATGGAGAAAACGCCTACAAATGCACCAAGTCAGTTTGTTTTGGGAGATAAAATGTCTTATCGTTGTTAGTTTATTGATCTGTGTTTGCCAGCTTACAAACACTACATTTATTTTTCTCAGGTGCAAAAAAATGGTGACAGCCTCAAAGAGGTTCACCATTCATCGCAGCGCCAACGTGCTCACCCTCTCTCTCAAACGCTTTGCAAACTTCAGTGGAGGCAAAATCACAAAGGTACCATCATATGTGTGGACAGAACTATAGCTACAGAACAGCACCTAAAATGTCATGTGTGTTGATATTAATCAGCTGCTGTTCTGGTCCTCAGGATGTGAAATATCCAGAGTACCTGGATCTGCGGCCCTTTATGTCTCAGTCCCAGGGGGAGCCTCAGGTCTATGGGCTGTACGCTGTGCTGGTCCACTCTGGATTCAGCTGCCATGCTGGACACTACTTCTGCTATATTAAGGTACTGGCTCTGCTTTGGACCATAGCTCTGATCTGTCAGGGTGCTGCTTTGGCCACGTGCATGTGGACATATGTTTCTTACTTAAACAGCTTCATGCAGAGTTTGTACAACAACCTAAGCTCTTAAATAGAAAAAAAAAGCTTTGTCTAGTACAAATGAAACCAAATATGTATGGAGCGTAATCTCATCATGCTTAACGCTAATGCTGACAGCTTTTATAAAAACTGTTCTGTTGTGTTTGACAGGCGAGCAATGGTCAGTGGTATCAGATGAATGATTCCTCTGTGTCTCTCAGTGACATCAGGTCTGTCCTCAACCAGCAGGCCTACGTCCTCTTCTACATCAAGTGAGTAAAGTCTTTTATACAAACACTGGTCATGTTAAATGTCTTCTTTTGCTAACATCCATTTGGTTTGTGTCACCAGGTCCAGTGACATGAAGAAAGCCGGGGACTACAGCCACTTGAGCCATAATAATCCGGGCGTCCCCGGTCAGTCGTCTCCACGGCCGTTGGTGATTCCACGCATCAACACCACCATCCACCACAACAACATTGGTTTCATTGGCCCCCAGCTGCCTCCACACATGACCAAGGTACTGCACACTAACATCTTAACAGCATCATCAACAATATCTAAACACTGATCACAGCCGCATTTAACACATGTCCTCTTTGTGTCCTCTTTGTGTCTTTCTCAGAGCTCTCTCCATGTTAATGGGAATGGATCTCTGAGGGACTATCCCAGTAACTCCAAGCCCAGCACCAGCAGCAGTGTTGGGGGAAAACCGAGCCACGGCCTGGGCTCCTCATCATCCTCCATCTCCCACTCCATCAGCCGCCCCACCATGATCCCAGACCACGACAAGCGCCAGAAACTTTCATTCTTCATCGGACAGGGCAAACAGAGCCGCCCCTCGTCCTCCTCCTCGTCCTCTTACAGCCAGCCGTCCTCTGCCAGCTCCTCCTCTAGCTCACTGTCCTCCTCTCAGTCTACCTCAGACGTTCGCTTTGTTCCGCGTCAGCTGAACCACGTTAACGGCACATCCTGCGGTAACGGGGCTCACCACACAGGAGGAAATGGAGCGTCATTCTTGGTGCCGTACGGCCAGGAGTCCTCAGAGGAGTCGGATCAGGAGAACTGTGGAACTCTGGATAATGGTTGCTTAACTAAATCTCATCTGAATGGAAACAACAAAACGGGAGACGTCTTTGATAATTCTCAGACGAAAACCACCAATGGAGAGTCGGGGCCTCATCACAACGGGAACGGACTAAATGGACCGACCAACGGCGTCTCTAAAGCCAGTCAGAACGGGCACCACTATGGACACCACAGAGTGAATGGACACAGCACCCTCGATAAAGTAGATCATGTACTTTGTGTTTTTGCTATCTCTTCATAATTAATTTTTTTCAATTGATATGGCTTTATTGGCATGATACAATACTATTCATAGTGCCACAGCATATTTAAATGTAGAAAAGTAAGCATTTATCAGTTAATTATAATATATTGATAACTTCATCATTATGTCTTGTCTCTGCTCCACAGATTTCCGACAGTAACCACAGCGCTATATCCTCTGCGGCCGCTGCTGCTAATGCTAACGGGCTTGACGCTGACCACAGTAACACGAGGTGAGATAAGCACAAAATCGGCATTCTCATAAGTTTTCTTACATTTTGTCATTGCATCCCTGAGGTGTGACACAGAGTTAATATTTATGTGTTTGTATATTCTGTTTTTCCAGCAGAGAGGCTCATGGTTCGTCCTCGTCGCAGGCCAGTTGTTCTCAGAGCGTCCAACCTGCAGCCAATGAGAGCCAGATCCTCTCCACTCCTGACACAAGGGCTAAAACAGTGTGTGAACCTCTGCAGCCAGCATCCTCTGCTCTGAGCTCTCCACCTCCAGCTGCTGCTACAAACACCAACCATTCTGTCTCATCCAGAGAATCTGCTTCCTCCTCTGCCCAGCATGGCAGCCATGCGGCCTTATCCACTCCATCAGACGGCTCCCAAAGCACCACCGAGGCCTCGGCAGCTCCTCACAGGATCAGCAGAGGTGAAGCTAAGGATCCTCCACTGACCGCTGAGCCGTCAGCTGGGACTGAAGGACGCTCAGAGGCTAAGGAGAAGCACCAGTTCAAGCCCAGCTCCAGAGGCACTGAAGGACAAACGTCCCGGAATAGGGACAGAGACAGACAGTACTCTGACTGGAGCAGAGACAGGGACAGACACTACAGGGACAGGAGTCGGGAGAGAGACAGTGATGGAGATCGTTATCGCTACACACGGGACTACAGAGATTACTACCACCGCTCCTACAGGGATCGTCTGCCTCCTCGAGACCGCTCCTACAGAGACTGGGACTCCGAGCGGCGCTGGGACCGGGTCCCCCCACACCCCAGGGAGAGGGACCGGGACAGGTGCTCCAACCACTTTCACCAGCGCCACCGGTCCAGGGAGGACTCGGGCCGCGAGCGGAGGGGATACGGATATACGTACTGCACAGAGCCTCAGAGTCGGGGGAGGTGGCAGCAAGACAGCAGAGACTCCCGGGTGATGAAGGACAGGAGCAGCGGCAGGGACTATAATACATCCTCACCTGCCACAGAGACCTCCTCAAAATCAAAGGGCTCGTCCCCTCGGCCTCGTCTTTCCACATCTGAATCAGCTCCAAACAGGGAGGATCAGAACCACAAGAAGAACAAGGACAGGGACTATCACCTGTCCTCACCTGCTGCTGAGATAGAGACCTTCTCAAAGTCCAAGGGTTCTTCCCCTCGGCCTAGTCTCTCTACGTCGGAATCAGATCAGAACCACAAGAGGAACAAGGACAGGGACTATCACCTGTCCTCACCTGCTGCAGAGACAGAGATCTCCTTAAAGTCAAAGGACTCGTCCCCTCGGCCTCGTCTCTCCACGTCTGAATCAGCTCCTAACAGAGAGGACCAGAACCACAGGAGGAACGAGGAGAGGGAGGACAGCTCCGAGGCCCGCCGCTTCAAAAAACACAAGAAGAGCAAAAAAAAGAAAAAGTCAAAGGATAAAGACAGACACCGCGATAGTGGGTGAGTCACGCTATCTTTGACTTTTCTTAAAATGTGTAAATATTGTTTTGGATATTAATCTTTGCCAGCAAGTGTAATATCAACATCAATTGCACTGTCTGCTGTTTTTATTATTTTAGAGCTGGAGCAATAAGTCAATGAATCAATTGTTCAAGCCACAGAAACAATATCTACTCAACTCAACTACTACTCAACTACTCAACTATTTTGATCATTAATGTTAGTTATATTATTTTTTTAAGCCCCTCAAATGTTAGGATCTTTTTCATTTTGCAGTGAAGTCAGTATATTCAGTCCCTTCAGGATTTTGTGGGCTTTTTTTGGGATTGTTGCGGCCTGAAATTTCTGATTTCATAGCAGTGTCCTGGAGGGGCTGATTTTTGGGTTTTCGCAGAGAAATGAAGACATCTTGGTGCCCTGTGAAGCTGTGACTTTTAAAAATATTCTCTATACTTAAATGATGATGAGCTGTAGCTCTGCATGATTTGTCTTTGGCTGATAGCGAGGGCTGACTCCTCAGTCAGTTTGTGTCAAGTCATGGATTGAGAAAAATAACAGTTTGTCTTTTTCCCTCTGCAGCTCTGAAATGGATTCAGACAGAGCCGCTGAAACAAAAAAGAAGAAGAAGAAGAAGAGGAGGCAGCGGGACAGCGAGGTGGAGCAGCACAGCCCCGGAGCCACACGGAGCCACAAGAACAGGAGCAGCGAGGAGAGGGAGAGCCGCAAGCGCCGTTACTACGACACCAAGGACGACGGTTATTCACCAGAGAAACGGCGGCGCACAGACTACACTGACGGCAGCAGTTACCATCAACTCTCCTCCAACCACACATTAGCCACTAACGGTTCAGCTCACCGCCATCTGAACGGACACATAGGTATGACGGGTTCCTCACATTAAAAACAGACGCTGCTGCAGAGCGGATCCTGTTTTACAGGAAACGGTTACAGCCAAACCAACAACAGCGTACAGCGGCTTCTAACACTGACTGAGAGTGATGATGATCACAGGAGGAACTCTCGGCTCTGCGGACAGATGAGCGCACGGAGGAATTCTTCTCCGCAGACACATTTACACACGACTCAACAACAGCAGAGGAATGACATTTCTGATGTGGTGCTTCTTCCTCGGGAATATATTAGCGTATTTTTACCACAACTAAAGTGTTTTAAATGTTCCGAAACCTTTTTTATTTGCCCTAATTCTCCTAATTATGGTTAAAAAAAAATAAACAAACTGTCTCCTGTTTATGATGAAAAATCTTAATATATATACTTGTATGAACACAAACAAACAAACAAAGCCTGGAGCTTAAACATCTCAGCTGCTGCTCAGTGGAACTCAGGACCTGAAACCTGCTTCAAATAATGAACCTAAAGGGAAAGAAGAAGAGTGAGGCGGCATCATCACGTCGTTTAATAAGATGTCATTACAGTGAGTTTCTTCTTCTGTGGTCCCACTGGGAGCACTGGGACAAACACTTGACTGATACCTCCACATGAACCCTGGACAGACTTGAGGACATTTCCCAGCTTCTTTCTTTTCTTTCTTAGTTTCCATGTTTTTGCTCTGAAGCCGAAGATTCACTCTGTCGTTTTTAAACTTTTTCACGGATCCATCATGCCTCACTCTCTCTATCTCTCTCTTTCTCTTTCTCTTTCTCTCTATCTCTCTCATATTCTGTTTCTTTTTAAAAAACTGAGACTCTGTCATCACGGCTGTGGACCATTTGTGTTTGCTTTTTAATGAAAATACAGTTTGTGTCTTCTAGCGTCATAAAAATACTGTGAATTTAAGTTGAACTGTACTATCAGTTACTTTTATACGTAAAGATCCTGTATCAGGGTTACAATAGGTGTTTGGTTTTTAGAAAAAGATTTCATGTTAATTTAACCATATTCTCCGGACACACGGTGGGAAGGAGGAGTATGGTTTTTGTTTGATTTTTAGACAGAAGTTGAGAAACTGCTGTTTTACCGTTTTTAGTTTAGCATGTCAGAATTTCTACATTGTAAAAGGTAAACGCCTTAAAATACATTCGTTCATGTCACAAATCGTAATCTGTTCTTGCTCTTTGTTAACAAGCTGCAGTGAAGTGAATGAAAAGCTCCGTCTGTCTCTGTATCATAAAGCAGGAAGAGACTGATTGTATCCAAACTTTCTTCTCCAGTTACATTAATGATGTATATTCAACTTAAGTTAAATACACACACACAATTCTCAGCTGATGATTGATTCAGTGTCTGAAATAACCAAAGAGCTGGTACGTTTTCACTGAATTCCTATGCACACAAACACAAACTGTTCTCTGATTAGCACGCCATTTTATTCAAAAGTCTTTGTCAAAGTGTTCAGGAGCAGTTTTCCCAAACTGAGATGGAGCCATATTTTAAAAAATCCAAACATCTACTAACAACAGATGAGGCTGCATGTGGTCTCGATTTCAGTTTGGAAAATCCTTCCTCAGATTCACATGACTGGACTTGTGAAAATTCCAGTTTCTCTTTAGTTTCACCTTATTTTTCATTGGTGTTTTTAACCCGCTGATTTCCTATACTCATGTCTCCCAAATATCATAATGTATCCTCAGTAATAATAACAGTGTGAGGAGGTTTCACTGCACAAACGCCCTCCTCCTCTGCTGTAAACTGTCAGCCGTTGAACTGAAAGGTGATCAGGATTTACAGAAACACAACAAAGAAGAAAAAAACATTATGTACAACATATCCTATACATGCATCATGTAAAACTGGGGGGCTGCCTCTTTTGTTTAACAAATTCAGAAAATAAATACAACAGAAACAAACAGGATCACAGCTGATCTTCAATACAAAATGACAATTAATATGGGATATTTGTAGCTTTTTAGAACTTGATATATGTCTATTTATTTCTCAACCTGCTCTGATTTTCTCAGAGAGGAAATAAGGGGCTGTGGATGAAGTCAATGAGTTTGTGGAATAAATTGTTGTGTTTGCATAAACAGAAAACAGTCAGAAACAATCAGACCAGCTGATTCTTTAGTTTGAGGCTTCCTGTCATCTCAGGAGGATAAAAAACATTGTGTTGGCAGTGTTCGAAGGACATGCAAGGTGAAGATCATCAGATGTTTCCTGGGAGTTTATTGGCAGACAGCGGGTGAGTCGGTCCTCGTCAAACAAAGACAAGTTTCCCTCCTTGGATGTAATTCCTCGTGCGTCCAGCAGAGGACGATGTCCTCACTTCCTCTGATCCTCCTCATGGCTGCAGTCCTCCATCTGTCTGTCTTCATCACTGTTCTGAGTCTGAGACCTTCAGCCTCCAGAGCTGATTCTGAGGTGCAGACCATCTTCAGGTCTGATAAACTCCCAGCTGGCTGTCTGCTGCTCCTCAAACCAACGGGAACCCCATCTCATGAAACTCACACACACACACACTAACACACACACACACACACACACACACACACACACACACACACACAAAAACACACAGGAGGACTCTGCTGGTCACGGTTGTGGTGGTGCTGCAGGTGTGTGGTTGAAGGTGGACAGTCATCATTTCTTATTGGCTATCCTCCGCTTTCTGGTGGCCAGCATGTCGTAGAAAGGATCCCTGCTGATGCTCGCTCTGCGGAGAGACCACATGAAGAATCAACAATCAAATATTTCAGTCCCACATACAGGACTGATTTGTTTTCTTTTATTACCAGTCAGATCTGTTACTAGAGAAAGAAGAAAAACACAGTCACTGATTATTTCTCAGTGAACTGACAGACCGCCTTAACAACAAAATGCACCAAGTGATGAAAAAATAAAATATGTCAACTAGTGTCATCCTGTGTGTTATTGTAAGAGAGTTTCATAGTCAGATAAATCTTCTAGGGCAGGGATACTCAACTTCAACATACCCCAGGTGTGTGGTTCCACACAGGTGAAGGGGGCGTGGCCTCGAAGGAGGAGGGAATTGTTTGAGGAAGGTTTTGATTTTGTTTGGTTTGGAGGTTTAGAGGAGAGAGTTTGGAGCTGGGCAGCCTGCCGCAGAAGAAAAACTACACGTGACTGTTTTTTTATGGTGATACCTCGACCGACTGAAGGCACGAGTGAAACCAGTGAAACCAATGAGACCAGTGTGGGTGAAGGACCAGAAGGACTGAGCCAGCATCACGCTGAGGCCAGATGATTTCTGTTCTTGATTCAACCTCTGGTGAGTTTGAATTTTCCGTTGTTTTTGCAATGCATTGCTGCATCCTTTTACGCTCATGAAGGAACGAGAGGCTCGTTAAAGCGAGAGATGTAAACATTAATGGCGTCGTCCCCAGCTGAGCTGTAATGTTAGCTAGCTCATGTGAGCGAGCAGTATCCCACTGTTAGAATATTACTGTTGCCATCTCTCATCCAGGAATTGGTGCACACTTCCCTCTGTGCAGTCATATGATTGGCAGTTGCGGTTTGGTAGAAAGAAACTAGTTCCTCCATGATTGTGTGATTTATCTTGAGTAACCGGGTCATGATTTTGATATTAGAAAGAAGACAGACATCTGTTTTAATTTGGGGTGAACTGACCCTTTAAAGTGGCTCCATACTTCCTGTAGGAGAATCAAAGCCTCAAAGTGTGGCCTAACTGCAATCATGAATAACACTGAGTAACCTGCTGCCTTCCCAGCAGCACAACATGCTGAGATTTACACATATACGTGTGTGTGTGTGTGTGTGTGTGTGTGTGTGTGTGTGTGTGTGTGTGTAGAACAGATGAGTCAGGTGGGACAGTGTGGACACAGCACGGACTCACTGCTGACCTCGGGACAGCCTGCCTCCTCAGCAGCTGAGTCAGGTCACAGTGTTTGAGGCGGCTCCGTCCTGCAGAGTCCAATGTGTGATCTTCGTATTCCAGCAGTGAGTGGAAGAGACATAATGATGTGAAACCGAACTAAAACACGCCCGGTTCACGCTAAAAGCTCTGAGTGAGGTCTGCTGCAGGAGTGTGAGACGTCTAACTAGACGTGCAATTTTCAGTAACTGAGCCCTGAGTAAAAGAGCCCTCTCTGTGATTTAATGAACAAACACAGACATGTCGATGCTGAGTGTTTTTTAATCTCATAAGCGTATAGAATCTCTGTGTAACGTGATTGGTGCTGATATTGATCAGATTTGTGGGTGAAGCTGCAGCTGAGTGGATATTAACCGGCTGATCAATGACCTTCTGCAGCTCCTCTATCTCTGCTTCCTGCTTAACACGGCAGCATGTCGACCAATCTGGTAGAAGAGCTGCATAGACACATCTTAGGGCGGCGACACTCTATGCTTATGGACTGCAGGCCAAATGTGGATCCTGATAGGGTGCTGGGTGGCCCTCTAATCATTTTCTAATTCATAATAAAAAAGTAATTCACACAGAGGTTTGTTTTGTACTTTTAGTATACATAATGTGTCAGAGTGCATAAAACAGCATCAAAATTGTGCTTGTTTATTAAAAAAAAAAAAAAGTACCTGTGGAGGATGTGGACGATCCCCCTCAGCCCCTGATAAAAGTCCTAGCTAAACCCCTAATGTCCTAAATTCCTTGAGATGTGCATCAAATCTAGAAGTGTCCTGAAAATCTAGAGACATCCTGAAATGCTAGAAAGGACCTAAAATGTTAGAAACTTCCCCAAATCCATAAAAAAAAGTCCTAAAACCCTGAAAACGTTTTAAAATTCTTGAAATGTCTTAAAAATCCTAAAAAATGTCCAAAAATCTGAGAAATGTCTGAGAAATCTCAAAAATATGCATAGGGCTTCTGTGACTGGCTCTTGGCGAACAAAGCAAGTATCCCTGTCTTAGGGTGCAGTGATGTGTGTGTGTGTGTGTGTGTGTGTGTGTGTGTGTGTGTGTGTGTGTGTGTGTGTGTGTGTGTGTGTGTGTGTGTGTGTGTGTGTGTGTGTGTGTGTGAAGGTCAGACATGATTTCGTCCCACAGGGGTTAGCAGCAGCCCTCTTTTATCTGAGTGCCCTCTCGGTGTAAATGGATCCTCACTAACACTCGGCATCTCTTACTTGATGGATTTGATCCACTCCTCCTTCTCCTCCGGCGTCGGCGCTGATATCCTGTAAACCACGTGGTTGCCCTCGACGACGCGGCCGTCTGCCTCCGTCTTGCAGGCCTTGATCACCTGACCTTTGTGGTTGGGGTTGTACAGCTCGAAGCAGTTCTAGTGAGGAAACAGAGTTGTTTTTTTGTGTCTGTGCATGAATGTAAAGAAACGAGGGCACGGTCAAAGAGACGGAGACGTTATCTGTCTTACAGGCTTCCTGGGTTCGTCCACCTCTCTGATACTGAGGTTCTCCAGAGGAATGATCCCACGAGGCTCTTTGTCCTGAAACACGGAGACACACTCGTCATCAACGCGTCACTCACTCACTCAGTGTCTGCATGGCTCTGAACTTCAGTGTTTTTCAACCTGGACCCTGTTTTTCACGTTTCTGTGTCTCAGTGACTGACAGGAACAACAGTTTGTGAAACTGGTCTGGTGTAGGGCAACGAGGCTGCAGCCGGCAGCAGCCGCTGCCTCACACTGTTCAGCGGTGGCTGCAGAGCTGCCGTGTTCAAGAGGAGCAACCATGTGGCGGTCTTGATGAGATCAGGATGTGTGGACAGTTAAATAATGCAGCAGCTTTGACCCTTTGAAGCCTGGGCAAAGTGGTGTGATTTCTTTCAAAAATATGAGCAATTAAAGAAGAAATGACCCCAAAATGTGCAATAAAGTATTAAAAAGTATAGATAAATACCTGAAAATTAGTTTTAAAAAAACAAACAAGTAAAAGAAAGCAACCCCCCCCCAGAAAATATGTTTAGAAATTTAATAATTATGTAATGAAATTTAAATATGTAATTATGATAATTATAAATATTGTTTTTATTCTTCTTTCATTTTTTCCCCTACACATTTTCCCTATCTTTTTGAAAATAATTTTCCTAATCTACTAATTTCTTACAATTTGTGTAGCATTTCTTACCAAGTTGCTCATTGCCTTTTTGTCCCATGTTTCTGAAAGAAATCGCACCAATTTGCTCAGTGAAGTGATGTCACTGCAGGTTTTAAAGGGTTAATCTGCAGCACAGCAGAGCTCAGTGTTTGACTTTCTCTATGTTACAGAGTCTGACAGCGTCACAGTACAGATGAAGGAGGTGATAAAAGGACATGTGTAAGTTTTCATCATGGTCACGTAAGGGACAGAAGACCGGAGAGACAACCCCTCCTTCCCCCATCCTTTGTGTCTGCGGGGCCAGATGTGAGGAGGGGGGGGGGCTTGAGGAACAGCCTGGGGTCCTGCCTGTCATCTTCCTCCTAATGAGGGAGCACAGCGGGGGGGGGGGCACACCAGGACAGCTGGATGTGTATCTGTGTGTGTGTGTGTGTGTGTGTGTGTGTGTGTGTGTGTGTGTGTGTGTGTGTGTGTGTGTGTGTGTGTACCCCGGCTGCAGCGTACTTATGCTTGTGTGTGTTTGGGGAGGATGTTGGGGTGACAGGCGTGAGGGCTGTAGCTTAGCAGGGCCAGATGTGTTTCCCATGATGCCACATGTTAATTGCTGGAATGAGGTTCATTTAGGTCAAAGGGCTGCAGCTGTTAGAGAGCAAAGACCTCTGTCTTTAACCCTGAGTCTGTGTATGTGAATGTGTGTGTGTGTGTGTGTGTGTGTGTGTGTGTGTGTGTGTGTGTGTGTGTGATTACAATTGTGTCCTTTATTTTTTTGTTTCCACAGTTCTTATAACCCTGCCACTCTTTATATTCTACAGTATTTATAGAGCCGTTAGCAGTTTCACACTTAGCTCACCAGACCGTCTACCACAACAAACCACAGAGAAGCTCAGACTACATCTTATACTTCATTCATTACTCCACTGTTACATTTACAGAGACAACAGTGTTTGGCTGCTGTATTAATGGTCTTAACCGCACACACAGAACCTTCAAGAACCACTTTTCTATTAATAATGTGCAGAGAGATGAATATTAGTCTGTCCAGCAGAAGAAACCACAGGTCTGTCTACTTACCGTGGTGTATTCAAAATAGTAGAGGCAGTTGTCGGTCAGGATGAACCAGCGTCTCTTCCACGTCTTCACTCGGCCGCCTGCGGACACAAACACCACAAACATTACAGTTCACACTGAACAGCTGACAGCGTGCATGCAGAGGCTAACCTCCAGCACCTCCAACATGTGATTATTATTATTATTATTATTATTATTTGTTATGTCGAGAATGTGATGACTGTTGCAGATTTACAACAAGTTAAACTGTTTTATTAAAGAGTTCAATATATGAATGTAGGTGTATGACAATATCTCCTTATAATAATAAAACACACAATGTGTCCATCTGTCTGCGTCCTCAGATCAGAGTAGATTATTGGGATTATTGGATTCTCTGTTCATTACACCATCAGTGGTGCAGTTTGCCTCCAAATATAATCCCAAAAACATCATGTCAGTCTGCAACATGTGCACCATAGTAATACCATGTCTGCTGACTGTACAGAATGAAGCAGCCGTTACTGATGTAATCAATATGTAATGTTCACTTGACCCACATTTTCGCTCCTTATTGCCATGTACAGTCAACATCTATTTTTTATGAGAAATGTTTACTTCAGATGCATCATTTAGATGGAATGAGGATTTAAAATATAGTGTAAATAGTGTAGAGAGCAGATTATTACTGACACGTGTTAAATTTCAGAACCTGACGTTTATTCTGATGCCGATTTGGTGATGCAGATTTATCAGCCGTTTGTTTTGGACACTAAATAAAATACAGTGTCACAGAGGTTAAAGATTTACATGAACAGGATAAAAAGTACTTTCCAGGAGTGTCATTTAGTCCAAGGCATATTTGTTGGTCGAGTGCAGAATTGATCTGATGGTCTGTTTGTGAATTTACATGCTGACCACGCTTAGAAAATGATTTTTTTTTTCTCACCTGTTGTTAGCAGTTAACAGTTTAGATCCGATTTAGAAAAATAGACCTCCTGAATGTTTTTTTTCCTCTTTTGCCTCTCAGAGCTTCCATACCAGCTGAGCTGACCAACAGAGGAGCTGTTCAGTGACCTTTCTTCTGAAATAAATCAGTCTAAATGAGTGTATTTTTTCAGACATGCTGTTGACTCTGGATGATGATGGATTCAGGCGCAGCAGCAGCAGCTCAGTCCTGGTTAATAATGAGTGCTTATGGAGCCTCAGAGCAGCAGTGTGTCATTTTGCAGCAGCAGCAGCTTTAAGTTGTCTTACTGATCAACGCGACAGCCAGAGAGCTTCATTCAAACTTCTCTCATTAAGCAGCGACTCCTCGGATGGAGCTAAAATTAGTCCGGAATTCACTAATGGGGAGAAACTGGACCTTAAATAAAGTGAAGGGTGCAGCTGGTTGGGGGGGGGGGGTCTGTACAGGAAGTGTTTGGGAGGGGTTCCGAGGAACAAAGGGGTCTCCTCATGGCACGAGCAGCCACACAGCGGCAGCTTCAAATTCCTTCAAAGAGCAGACTGAAACAGCTCGATCACTGAAGCTGGAGATGAGTGTGTGTTGCAGGAGCTGTGCGACGCACGGGGCCGTCTCTGATGGGTGAAGAGCATCAGGTGACTTGTTCAGCTGACCCGCCATTCACATCAGAGCAATGCACCTTAGATTCCAGAGCATGCAGTGGTTTATTTTGGATTCTCGCTGATTTTTTTTAGGGGTACTCATAAAAATGTTGTGAATGCAGCTTTGAAGACAAAAAGTACAAGCATGACTGTGTTTTAATGAGGTTTATGCGAAGGCTACTTGAATTAAAGGTTTGTGCTTTGTGTGTGCACCATCATGAAATGAGCCCTGTGCATCATCCAGCCTCCTCCACAGAGGAATTCAGCCAATCCCCATGCAGAATGATAGCTCGCTGAAATCACCCATTATCACCTCACCATGCTTTTCTTATGCGCCCAATAACAGCTCCGATACAATCAGCCAATAAGCATGTTGAGCGGCCCATAATGTGTGATGAAGAGGAGGAAGCAGCGTTACCTACCTCCTGACACAGAGATCACAGAACAGAATGAGAGAGCACAACGAGAGGCTGGAGGGTTAGAGAGACCGACTGAGGGACAGAAAACACACAGAACCAGCACAGAAAATCACAGAAGAGAGCATGCTCTGAATATGAGACACAACCAAGAGGAGAGGACAGCAGATGAATGATGAGGACAGAAATCATTAAAAGGAGCATGCTTTAAAGGACAGGAGAGAATAAACCAAGAGGAGAGGACACCAGATGAATGATGAGGACAGAAAAAACCCTTTGCAGTAACCTCATCCATCATGAAGAGGGACAGGGTTCGAGCAAAAATGAGCCAGCAGGAGGCCTGAGTTAAAGTCAGATTTAGTGGTGCAATGCCACTAACGGATAGATATCTCCATCTTAGACTCTGAAATTTTGTCCATCTCCTCAAAAGTCAGCGCTATCACGACAGCATGCAGTTGGTTCAATGAACAATGCGTCTCCCCTTCCTCCGGCTGAAAAAGAGTGAAGCTAAAATATTGGATATGGCACTGCCATTTTGCTCTGGTGACATCATTTGGAGCCAGAGTCTGCGCAGTAGCGATTCAACATCATCCAAACTCGTGACATGTTGCAGCTCTGTCAGTGGGCTTCTGTGTCTACGTATTTCGAGTTAGGCTTCCCTCCGCGTTGGTTGTTACGTTCCAGGATGCAGCTACCATGATGTCAACAAATACTCATGGTGGGATGACGTGGCATGTGTTTGTGTTTAAGCAACAACAACACATGCAACAACAGAACGGATGGTTAGGCTCAGGCGACAAAGTCACAGATGGTTAGGATCAGGGAAAGGAGGCACATGGTTAGGTGTAGAAAAAAACATCACATTCAGACAGGAAGCAAACACTGGACTACCACATTAAAGTCCAGGTTTGTGGGACCAATCCACTTCCCCTCCGTCTCACCCTATATACGCCCGTATGCTCCTTATATTTCGTCGTTACCAGCTCGTCCTGATGTGTTTCAGGTGCATGTGAGAGGTGCGACAGGTGCATGGATTTTGCCACCCAGCCATCCGTTGGTGTATAATAACTCCGCCCCCTGTTCTTACCTGACGCCCTCCGAAGGTGTCCCATGCTCACACGAAAAGTGCCTTTTGGCGTGGCGTACTTACAGCAAAAGCACTGACAGAGCGGAGCTATTGACAAGTTCCGAATGAAAACGGGCTGAGCGATCCCTTTAATATCAAGTTCCCACACATAAATCAGTCGTACTAATCGTTAGCAACGCTATTGAGTTTGAGCACACAGATTGGCTCACACAGCTGTCAGTCATGATGTCAACTCCCATTTTTATAGCATCAAATAACGAAATAAAACCAAACTTATTAGAAAAACAAGCGTTTGAACAAAAATCAGGGTGATAAGAACAACCCAAAATGACAAATGAGTTTTTTAGTTTGGCCCATCCACTAACATGGAGGGGGTGGGGCTTATGACCGGCACTGCGGCCAGCCACCAGGGGGCGATCCAGATGTTTTGGCTTCACATTATAGCTGTCATGTCGTCCATCATTATTACAACCTATGATTCAAAGTTAACCTGCACTGAACCCTTTGCAGTTCCCCTAACATTAAGTCTGTATATTTCATATATTTGAACACTATTATAAATGCTGGAGTAACTGGGATGATCAATAGGTTTAAAAGCTACATGCTAAGTATTTACAGGTGAAATTGGTGTTAGCATATTTCCTGTTAGTAAAAGTGTAGCATACTCGGACAAACAAAGACACAATCAGCTGTTTCGTTTCCCGTCAGCCGCCAGCCTCCTACATCATAAACAAGCGAAGTGCAACAACACAACACTCATCTGCAGGGACATAAAATGAAAATGATGAATCAACATAATAAAGGTTACTTACCGAGCTTTAGGAGCCAGCCTTCTCTGTCGGGGTTGAAGAACGTGTGCGTCAGGTCGTTCCCATCATCCTCTGGGATCTTAAAGGGCTCGTTTTTGATGCTTTCGTAGAGGTTCTGCAATCAGGAGAGGAAAATTGTTCATCAGAGAGAGGAACAGTGGTATGGAGAAGAGAACAGTCAAACTTCTTAGAGACGAGTCCTCACCCTGAGTAGCTCTTCGGGCAGATCTCCTCCCTCGTTGATGCCTCTGTTCATGGAGATAAAGCGCTCCACGGGAGGCTTGTCTCTGACGTTAGGGTTATGGAGGCTGGTGTTCAGCATGATGATGGCGAAGGACAGCACGTAGCACGTATCTGAGAGAGACACGAAGGCAATCACGCGGGTTAGCACATAACCAGGGCTTAACTTGTGCAGGATCCTGCCGGAACAGGTATCTATTCCCTTTTTCCAAAAGAGAAGTCAATGTAAAACATTTTAAATGATTTACTTAGATTACTGCAATGTTATGCTCTTGAAATTAATAATTAAGTATTCTTTAGTTTTTTATTAAATCATTTAGTATATGCTGAAATAAGGTGATGTGTTTTAAGGGCCTATGCATGCTATAACATTTTCAGGTTTCATTACATACAATAGGATGTCATCAGCATATAGTGATATTTTGTGTTTCTGTTTCTTCTTCCATATATAGCAGCTTTTTATATTATTATTATAGAGAGCAAAGGGGATGGAGCTGAGCCATCATGAGCTGTGACTGTGGACCGTCATGTACAGGATTTTTTATTTTATAATTTGTGCTGCATTTGAAAAATGTGTGTGAGTGTGTGTGTGTGTGTGTGTGAGGTATAAGTGAAAAACTCTACTGTGAGTGAATGTTCAGACAGACACGGGCCACTGGCTGCCTGTAAATGAATCATTCATTCTCGTCTGTCTATCTGTCTGTCAGCCTCATTCACTGACACACTTTGCTCCTGCGCTGCCTTTTGTCTGCTCACTAACACTCTCTCAGTACAGCGTGTAATGTGGGGCAGGAGGAGGTGCTAACTGAGAGATGAATGTCGGTGAAATCAAAAGAAAAATGAGCTGGATGAAGCTCAGAGAAAGATGGAGATTAAAGATCTTCCATCATTTCACATGTTTATGGGCTCGGTTCAGTTCACTTGGAGCGAAGCTGCTGTTCTGCTGCCACCAACACGTAAAACTCAGAGTATTCCCTCCTTACAGTCTAAAACAGCTGGTCTTGAATTATTAAGTAAGTGTTGTAGCTCTGTTTATCACCATGTAGAGCCTGTATCACTCAGGTTGACTCTTTGTGAATTATGGATGTCTCCTGTTTGATGCTGCTTGTTTCCTGTGACCTGGTGATGTGTAGTTAATCCTCTCTGAGCTTTACTTACAGTAACTCTGATGGCTTAATGACTGGAATGCATTAATGAAAACGGGCCACTGCTAAATGCACTGTGGACCCTCGGGGCAGCACTTCTGTTGGCACATCAGGCTCCACTGACAATCACTGCATCAGTGCATTGACTTTGGATTTCACACTCCGCTCTCATGTCCCTCCCTCCGGGTTCGTATGCAGTTTCCAAGAGATACGTGGAAAGATTAACTTAACTCATAATTTTTCAATTTTTTTTTTTAAACTGAAGCTCTTATTTGCATTGAGTCAGTTGTGACATTGACACGTGGCAACTCAGACTAAATAAAAACGAGGTAGTAGTCTTAACTCTTCAGAGCTTCAAGGACAAGCCCATTAATGGATTAGTCTATTGGCAGAATATTGATTGACAAGTATTTTCCATATCATTATAGTATTTTTCAAAAGTAAAACAGCTAAATGTTTGCTGGTTTCATGCTCCTTAAAAGTTTTATTTGTCATAAAAGTGAACAGCTCTGGATGTTTGGACTGTTGGTTGGATAAGGACACATGCCATGTTTTCTGCACCTCAAATCCATTAATGTTAATAAAGCTGTGTGGAAATAGTGCCCAAAAGCGAGAGCCATTCTGTGGTAGCACGCAACTGTTCCCAAGTGCCCAAGTGGCTGCACTCTGAGATCAACAAATTCCACATGTCTGCATGTCATGTAATGGGGAATCACAGACGACAGATATCTTCCTTTTCTTCGATAAATATCAGTCTCATAACACTTTATTGACAAAAACATTTAATTGATTAGTTGAGAAAATCATTAGTTGCAGCCCTAAAATAGTTTGGTAAAGGTTGTAATAACTAAAATAGTGTATAATCTATGGATACAGTATCTAAGTTACAGATAATAAAAGTAAAGCAGTTGGAGTACAAACGCTAACTTGACCGAACTGACTAAAACATAAAATGTTCAATTGCATGCAAAAAGTACTGCAGTTTAATGGACACTGTGAGCGCAGCATGTGGATGAAATCATTAGACCAGCCTGTGGGGGGATTTTTGGGACACCTGGTTAACAATACGCTGCTGTGTATCTGACCTGTGGACTGGAAGACTCCGGGGTTACACTGGCAGTACCGCGACGCAAACGCCTCCATCATACGGTCGATTTTCTGAGCTTCACCTGGCAGACGGAAACTCCACAGAAACTGCCTAAAGCAGAGAGGAGAAGAGGGGGTTAAAACTGTGATGTCACAGTCAGGGGCCATGTGACATCGCTGATATATTTTTGTGTTAATGACTCTTCTGACCGTAACGCCTGAACCAGATTCAGGTCTGCAAACTCGTGAAGCTCCACAAATGCCTGCAGCACCCTGATGTTGAAGTCGTCCCTGGTGGTAGAAAAAAAATACAGATGTTTAATATCTTAAACCCTTTGAAACCTAAATCGACATCAGTTTTCTTGTGCTGTTAAGATGCCTTTCACAAGCTATTTAACCCTCTGAAATTGGTTTGATTTCTTTGAAAAATACATGGTAAAATGTGACAAGAAAATGACCAAACTGGTTTTATTATAATTACGATATTTTTATATTTAAAATGATGTCACAGAAAAATGTGTACAATAAAAAAACAACAACAAAAAAGAATAATCTTCTGCACTTTTTTTGGGTCCTTTTTGTAAGTTGTTTTAATTTTTTGCTTTTCTTTTTTGCTTATTTCAGGTCATTTTCTTTCTTTTTTACTTTTACTAATTTCTTGTTAATTTTTGGGCCATGTCTTGTGAAGCTGCACAATGCCACCCCCCATGTTTTTAAAAGAAAACAAACCAATTTGCCCAGGTTTCAAAGGGTTAAACCAAAGAAGAGGAAGATAATAATAAGAAAACTAAGGGAAGATAGTCTGCAGTAAACTATCTTCCTTCACCTGAACTCGTGTTTCTTAGCATTCCTGTCATATTTGTGCTGTTATTCATGGAGAGTGCTGAGCGTGAAGTCTGGAAGCAATTTAAACAGCTGGCTGATGCTGAGAGTTTCTGCACCCTGAGGGGGGACATGCTGCAGAAACCAAACCTACACAGACTGCTCTTTGACAGAGACTTGTTTGACCAATCAGAGGAAAAGTCAACAGCTGCTATGATCAGGTTTGTTGATCCTGATCCTGGAAAGATCCTGTGTTGTGTATTGTTCAAATGAAGCTGGGAATGTTTTGTGGACAGACTTAGTGGAAATGCTGAGGCGACAGAGTCTGTCTGCTCGCAGGAAACACAAAA